>NC_135715.1:26248800-26578950 GCF_964656455.1 Halichoerus grypus
GAACACTAAAGATGTGATAGTCATATATATTTGCTCACTTTAAAAATGAAAACAAGTACATTGCCAAAGCACTTCATATTTATCTAGACATTTATGAATAATATGATTGAATCAAAATTTCTCTTAATCACACTGTTTAATGAGAATTTTAAATTGCATACTAACATGAATATATATAAATACCTATAAATATTTCTGTATGTATCCATAAATACATATCTATATATATGAATATACACTTTAAACATAAATATAAAAATACAAATAAATAAATATGTGTACATATATAATCATATATGTGTAATATTTGTAACTGTATTAGCTAAAATGACTTTATACTGCTGTCTCCAACTCTAATCCACTAGCATTGGGGCAGCACAGCCTTCTGTCCTTGCTTTTCTGTCACCTCCCATTCTAACAGTGAGAAACATGGCTCCCACTCTCTGCTTTCAGTTTACTCAGTCATTCAATTGTAGTGCTTATGTATAGTGTTATCATAATTGTTAACCCATACCCTTGTGGGGAAAAAATCTGTAGAGTGTTAATTTATACTGCACTATCATACAGACTACTTATATCACTGTAAAATATCTCCTGTGCCTCAATCATTCAGTGCCCCCCTACTTCCCTTGTCTTATTTTGCTAGGACTGCCACAGCACAGTACCACAGACTAGGCGGTTTACAAAATGGCAATTTATTTTCTCATGGCTCTGAAGATTTGAAGTCCAAGATCAAGGTGCCAGATAGTTGGTTTCCTTTGACGCCACCCTCCTTGGTTTTCAGATGGCCATGCTCTTGCTACCTCCGTACATGGTCTTCTCTCTGAGTATGCACACTCCTGGTGCCTCTTTGTGTGTCCTCATCTCCTCTTACAAGGACACCAATCAAATTGGATTAGGGCCCACTCTAAAAACCTCGTTTTAACTTACCTTTGTAAAAAGGCCTTACAATACAGTTTCATTCTGAGGTACTCTGAGTTTAGGGCTCCAACATGAATTTTGGGAGACACAGTTAAGCCCATAACAACCCCTAAATCCATGGCAAACCATGACATTTTTATCATTGCTATAGTTTTGCCTTTTCCAGTATGTCCTAAAACTGGTATCATGCATAATGTAGCCTGTCTTCTTTCATTTAGCAATGTAAATTTAAGATTCATGCATGTCTTCTAATGGCTTTAGAACTAATTTATTTTTATTGTTGAATAATATTTAATTGTATGAATGTACCTCAGTTTGTTAATCTATTCACCTATTCAAAGATATCTTAGTTGCTTCAGGTTTTTGATGAGTATGAATGAAACTTCTGTAAACATTTGTATGCAGGGTTTTTTTGTTTGTTTTGGGGGCTCTTTTTGTTGTTGTTTTTTGGATTTTTTTGTTTTATGTGCATATGTTGTAAATCAGTTGGGTACATACCTAGAAGTGTGATTGCTTGGTGTGATCTTTCTTTCCCATCTGTATACCTTAATGAAATTTGTCATGCTCAACGCACAAGAACAACGCACAAGAACAACTGCTTAATTTTATAGGCAGGGTATCTTTATAGAGTACATGTTGTAGCAAACTTCGTAAGTGATGATTTTTTTTGTAACTAGTAAACAGCACATGATTTTTTTCTTAACAGTGAGAACCATCTGTGCACAGTGATTTATTTTGTTAAGCATTATCTTATGATTCAGAAATTATTTTTAAAGTAAATTCATAACTTCTTTCTGTATTTTTATATTCAGAGTACAATTTTAAATTTATTTTTTCTCTTCATATCACAAAACAGTGCCTTTAAAAATATTCGAATCTGGAAGGACATTACTATGCTCCTGCATTCTAGATCCATTGTACATTTTGACCTACATCTTTGGTGGATGATTATAACTTAAGGATATTTCATAAAACTACATCTAAATATATTTGATATGATAATTTAATCAAATAAAATTTTATAACTAGTTATTTGAATGAGGAGTAATTTAAAAATAGTTATTGTAAGCTATATGCTACACTGTTTTATGTATCAGAAGTATATCGTGAAGAAAGCAGTTTTCTTGAGTCATCAATGCTATTTGTCTCTGAAACAGAACTTTTTCCTCTTAATTCAACACTCAGCAGTACTGTGAACATATTGATCTGTAATCAACTGCTGACACAGTTATTTGGCCTAAGCCATATAGTTACTGAACTGCAAACACAGCATTATGACAGGCATATATAAAACAGTTTTCTAGTACACACAAAAACTCATTGCAAATACTTTATCTAAGTGACAATTTTATCTGCAGTTTTCTTTCTTCAATTTGTTCAGTAAAGGGTGTATATGTTAGTCACCATAAAAATAACATGTTGCTATAAATCATCTCCTGGAACAAAAGTAATTTTATATTTCCTTATTTGTAATAAGGATCTTAATAAATTTTAAAAGCCTATGAATAGCACATATTCAATATAGCTTGACTGTAGAGGATTATTAGCATTTTGAGTATTAATTTATCAGCAATATATAAAAATAGTGGGGCAATTTTTCATATATCATGGATTCTTAAAATTAATATTGTAAAAATTATTGTAGTTAAAATACTTTATAGTGCATTTGATATATGAAGTCACCATTCTTCAATATTTTAGCATACCACTAAGCAAATATAATGAAAAATTATTAAATATATAAACGTGATAGTTTTAAGGGGTTATACTTACACAGTGTCTTACTTTATATCATGGCTAGTTTCTAAAGTTTATAACTAGAGCTGCAAAACATATTTCTGTCTTGTGCCAACACCAGGCTTGCTGCTTAAGAATTTAACAAAGTAAAGAGAATATTTATACATCTAGTATATGATGACTTTTATGATAAATATATACATGAAACATACATATATATATATACACACACATATATGTATATATATATATATATAACTTCTTAGAATATATATGTGTGTGTGTATACATATATATATACATATATATATATGAAACAATATTGGTGTAAAGAAGACAAATTATCAGACAATGGTCCATTACCCAATGTGCACAGTAAGCCAAACAATGACACTAGTTTTTGCAGCAGAGAAAAGGCGTTTTATTTCAGGGCACCAAGCAAGGGGAAGGGAGAAGATTTCTTAAATCATCTCTCTTGTGTTGGGTGTATTTAAGGGTAAGGGGTCAGGATGTGAAATACGCTGATTGGCTATAGAGGTAAGGGGAGGTAGCAGCCTTTCTGGGCATGCACATTCAAGAATCATGCCCCTTCATGGAAGGCATGTTCAAAAAATGGCCCAGCAAGCATGACAAATGAGGGAAATCTCTGGGTGTATCCTCACAGAGGTTACTTTCCTTTACTGGAACTGCAAGTAAGTTGCTGCAAGAACTCTTTCTTCCCAGTTTATTCATCTTAATTCATCTTATTGGTTCTGGGCCAACTTTCTGCATAACAGGCTTATAAATCAATCAAGTGAACAGAGTTTCTTAGGGCATAATCGCCAAGCATTTGTTAACTTAAATGTATTGGTTTCAGACATACTTGCCTATCTTCTTTTTTTTTTTCTTGATGGTCATGGACTACCTCCCAAAAGAAGAACTGTAGGTTTTGGGTTTTACTTTAAATTCCATTTCAGTGCACAGAAGTACATGCCATTGTCAGGGAGGAAGACCTTCCCTTACCTCATGGTCCTTCTAGCTGGACCTAGAATCAAATTGCCATGAGACAGATTTAACAGGAGAAAATCAAACTTAATAGGCTTATGTATGGGGAATCCACACAGACATAAAATTCCAGAGACAATGAGGCAACAAACAGGAAGTTTGTATGAGCTAAGGAGAGGGGTAAGGGCCTGAGGATATACAGAAGAGAAAGCTCTTTAGCAAGAAGGTGAAAGGAAATGTTTGGAAAAACAAGGTTGTCCTCTTATGCAGGTAAGTTCCTTAGATAAAAAGGAGTCTCTGTTAATAGCTCTCTTCCTGTTATAGTCTCTCCTTTACAATGTAAATTTAGGCAGTTGATGGGGAGGCATCTGCTCAGTTTTGTTTACTTTGAACTCAAAATAATCTTTATGCCATCTTGGGGCACCCTGCCCTGGGTCCCTACACTGTAAAGCAGGAAATGAATGTTTGAGATTACTGAAGTAAATGACATAATATTTTCATCATTTCCAGGTCCTATCTGACCATGTTTTCTACTGACTATGTTTGCAACTCAAACAAGTACATTATTGTGAAATGCCCTATAATGCAATAGCCCATAATTTTAAATGACATATTCAAGACAGTATACTAAAGAAAGCTTCTTTCAGGAATGACAATAAGTGCTGCTTAAATTTTGGAATGCGATACGTGAGAAATATCAAAAGTAAATTATTCTAGAACAAAATACTCACAATGCTAGATAATTATATATTTTAAAAATTTCTGTCCAGAAAAAAAAAGTCCTGAACAGTTGGCAGAAAAATATGGGAACTTCTTAGAAACCAGAGACAAAATGAATCCCAACTTCAGAGATGTGAGTGGACACTGAACCTGGGATATCTGTAAATCTCCGCTGCCCTTGAAACTGCACTTAATGCACAGCACAGATGGTAGAGGAGGTGTTGCATAAGAAAACAGATGAAGCCTAGCACTCAAGTAAATGACACATAATCCAACAGTTCTAAAGCTGAACATATTTCATGGGTAAATTAGGAAAACAAAACACTCCACCAAAGGGCCATAATTACCTTGTTTCTAGGTGGAAGCTGGGAAGAGGGAAAATAAAAATTTCCCTGCAAATTCATAATTACAAACTTATATTCACCTGAGTGAACCTAAAATGATCTGAATGACCTAAATTTCAAAGTGGAAGTTCTAGTTTAGATGGATTCAATTTGTAAATACTTCATGTAATTTGCAACAGTGAACACAAATAATTTTTTGCAATACAGTATATTCCCAGACATCTTTAAGCACTACCGACTGAAGCATTACATAATAAAAAATAAATTTAAGAATTCATTTAAAAGCCACTATGTCCAAAAATCAGAAGTAATATAAGTAATAGATATATAAGCATAGAGCAAAACCAGGCTGCCAAAGTATAAAGATAATGTAAAAATTGTGATATTGCATTTAAAATACGCATGTGTGGGGTGCCTGGTGGCTCAGTCAGTTGAGCATCCAACTCTTGATATCGGCTCAGGTCTTGATCTCAGGGTTGTGAGTTCAAGCTCCATGTTGGGCTCCATGCTGTGCATGGAACCTACTTAAAAAAAATAAAAATAACAAATGAAATAACACATGTGCAATATGTTCAAAAAATAAAGGTGAACATAAAAAATGTGATGATGATGCAACATACTATCAAACAAAAAGACAAAGCAGAACTTTAAGGACATTAAATACATTTCTAAAAATTAAAAATATGAGAAAGAGAATTTCAAATAACTTTTTAGAAATTAAAAATATGAGAAAGAAGATGAGACACTAAATATATGGTTTAAACTAGAGATTGACCACAAATCTAAATGAAATTAGTAAGTCTGACAATAAAACTGAAAAAAAATTAAGCATAATGATTCTTATGTAAAGAAAATTAACATGAAGAAGTTAAACATAATGATACAAATTGTAAAGGGAAAAAAAATTGTAATTATTAAAGAGAGGCAAAGGCCCAGAGGATTTTAAATGTCTAATCAGATTGCTGGAAAAAGTAAATAGAGAATTGGAAGGAGATGGTATTCAAAAAAATAGTAGGGTATATATATTCCAGAATTGTTGAAAATCACAAATCAGGAAGCCCAAATAATTTTGAGCAAGTATGTATTTATTTATTCATTCATTCATTCATTCATTCATTTTTAGAGAAAGAGAGAGAGCAGGGGGAGGGGCAGAGGGAGAGGGAAAGATAATCAAGCAGGCTATACTCCCAACTTGGGGCTAGATCTCCAGACCCTGAGGTCAGGAGCTGCACCTAAATCAAGTCTGATGCTTATCTGACTGAGCCATCCAGCCTCCCCTTAAACAAGTTTACATTAAAGAAAAACTACTTCTAAACCTGCTAATGAATATTTAAAAGATGATATAATTTAATTTAATTTAATTTGGGGGATGTGGTAGTGCAAGTGTAGACAATTTAAAGATTAAAATATATCTCAAAGGGAATTCTTATAGGAAAGCCTCATATAACTGTTTCCTGACCCTCATCAAAGGGTATTATTGAAATGCGTATTATATCTGAATGGGGAAGTCTTTCTTTACCAAACAGCTGGGAAAAGGGAAGTAATGTAAATCTGCTCTTCATTCTGTTTAATATGGCATGCAAAATGGGAACCTTTAGAATTGCCTAAACCCATTCAAGTAGTTAATTTAAAACAATATAGGATACCTGGGGGGTTGCGAAGGGAGTGGCAATCAAGGAAATTCAGCTAATTAATTAGCCAGAACTAATTACAGGAAATGTCTGTTACCTACACCACAGTGATTGGAGCCTCTAGGAAAAACCTGTTACTGGCACTCATCATCTACTGCTGGAATTTGATGCAATTTCAAGACACATGCCATTTGAAAGGGATTTGTTGGCTTGTTAATTGAGTTTTCATTGAAACATCTTCTATTACAGAAGAATATACATATTGTAAGCTGAAATAACCCTCATGTCTTGGGTTATTACAAATTACATTCCCACAGGAATGGAAATGCAAATTTCTCTCATTAAGTGGAAACAATGTATTGAAGAGTGAATAACACTGATGATCACTGGAGTATCAGGGACTAAATGAATTGGTGGTCACTGTCCTTTTGGCTGGGTCAAGATTAGATCCCCATTCGGGAGTTACTCAACCAAAGGGACCAGTTATCATGAACAGTTACTGGATGATGCCAAGCAGTAAGCTTGGTTTACAGAAGGTAGATCAAAGGTGGTTAATTGGTACTTGGTCTGAAAAGCAATTGCATCAGAAATAGTTGATGGCTGTTTTTTTAATGGAAAGGGAAAAAACATAGATTCACACAATGGGCATAATTAAGATTGGTGTTTCTTGAGGCATTAAGAAGAATTAGATAACAATGCAATGATGTGTAGATTTTTAGTGATTCTTGGGCAGTAGCTACTGGATTAATGAAAATGCGAGGTATTTTGTTATGGTAAACTCTATGGCATTGTAAAGAGAAAATCAAATAATCATGTTGATGGCCATTAAAATTTAGAAGGAGATAGAAACCAAGTGGACGCCTTATTCACTATTTGGAAGTTGTCCCATGGGGACATAAGATAAGTAACCATACAAACATTCAAGAGAGGCATTTATGGGTAGAAAAAACAATGTATCACATAATTTTTGTGAAACAATATAACTAACAATTGTTCTGTTTACTAACAAGATCATTAGTGATGAAAAGCAGCTACAGATTGCCTGGTCAGGATCTTGGTCAGACCATAGCTGGCAGAAAGCTCATATTGAAATCCATTTCAGTATAACAAAGCAGTATAAACAGTATATAGGGCTATGCCCAAAGTGACTTAAGATCCAGGTTTAACTGAGTTTATTAATTTATTACCCAATCCAGGACAATATGTGTTATAAGCAAGGGCTACTCTTGTTTGGAAAGCCAAAATTACTAATGTGATTCAAACTAATGTGTTTTGCAATGATTTTAGTCCAGCTTGTAATTGGTAACTGCTATTAGGTGTGTATTTCTGTTGTAGTTGATAAAATTAATTTGATTGATTTAACAAAACGTATAATATACTTTGATGATCAAATGAACTGGGTAATTGAATTTAAATCCCCACAGCCTATTCTAATGGAAGCTGATTACCAAACAAGGAAGTAAAGTTAGTTAACAATCATTTACTTGTAGGGGCGCCTGGGTGCCTCAGTCTGTTGAGCATCGGATTCTTGGTTTCAGTCCAGGTCATGATCTCAGGGTTATGGGATCCAGCCCTGCATCAGGCTCCATGCTCAATGGATTGTCTGTTTGGGATTCTCTATCTCCCTCTCCCTCTGCCCCTCCCCACCCCTTGTGAGTGCTCACTCTCTCTCTCTCTTGCTCAAATAAATAAATAAATAAATCTTGGGGAGCCTGGGTGGCTCAGTCAATAAAGTATCTGACTCATGGTTTTAGCTCAGGTCTTGATCTCTGGGTCCTGAGATGAAGCCCCGTGTTGGGCTCTGAGCTCAGTGAGGAGTCTGCTTGAGATTCTCTCCCTCTGCCCCTCACCCCGTGCTCTCTCTCTCTTTTTTTCTCTCTCTCTCAAATAAATAAATAAATAAATAAATAAATAAATAAAATCTTTTTATTTGGAAAAAAATGTTTAAAAAACATTTAATTGTATATTGAATTAACTTGTTATAAAGTTCAAATTTCTGTGGTGGAAGGAAGTTTTTTGTTTTTTTTTTTTTTAAGATTTTATTTATTTGCGGGCGCCTGCTTGGCTCAGTCATTAAACGTCTGCCTTCGGCTCAGGTCATGATCCCAGGGTCCTGGGATCAAGTCCCACATCATGCTCCCTTCTCTGCAGGAAGCCTGCTTTTCCCTCCCCATTCCCTCTGCTTGTGTTTCTGCTCTCTGTCAAATAAATAAAATCTAAAAAAAAAAAAAAAAAAGATTTTATTTATTTGAGAGTGAGAGCTAGAGAGAGAGCACACAGAGAGAGTGAGAGAGAGAAGCAGACTCCCCACTGAGCAGGGAGCCTGATATGGGGCTCTATCCCAGGACCCTGGGATCATGACCTGAGCTCAAGGCAGACGCTTAATTGACTGAGCCACCCAGGTGCCCCTGGAAGGAAGTTTAAAAAACAGTCAATTTGGGGCATGGTTATGAAACCAATGTGCTTAAACATTTATTTGGTAAACTTAAATGTATCTTTAAAGCAATATCTGCACCCCATTGGAAAATGCAAATAATCAGTATGTGTCCTATTATTTATTTTGTTCTATAAATAGTGTGTAAGGGTCCAGGGAAGGCTGCCGCAAGATGGGCCACTTTGATATAAAGCTTATTTTGAGTTAAAAGTAATCAAAACTCAGCAGATGCAGAAAAAACTCTCTGCCTGCTCACCATCTGCCTAAATTTACATTGGAAAAGAGAGACTATAACAGGAAAAGAGCTATTAACAGAGACTTTGCCTTAACCTGCCTAATAGGGCAACCTTGTTTTTCCAAACATTTCCTTTCACCTTCTTGCTAAAGAGCTTTCTCTTCTGTATATCCTCAGGCCCTTACCCCTCTCCTTAGCTCACACAAGCTTCCTGTTTGTTGCCTCATTGTCTTTGGAATTTTATGTCTGTGTGGATTCCCCATATAAAAGCCTGTTAAATTTGATTTTCTCCTGTTAATCTGTCTCATGGCAATTTGATTCTAGGTCCAGCTAGAAGGACCATAAGGCAAAGGAAGGTCTTCCTCCCGAAGTGCAAAATATGCAGAAAAAAATGATAACAATTTAGAAACAGAGTCAGCAAGATGGACTATGCAGGGCAGAGTTAATTCACAAGTAGACTGGGACAGTGTTCTGCTTATCTCTAGTGATTCTTCAAAGATTGCTACCGAGTCTTGGTTAGGATAAGGACCAGTTGGTTAAATAATGGTATATCATGAACTATTTAAAATTCAAAACTTCCCTGGCAGCACTCAGGGCAAGGTTGCTTACTGATAGATCACATTTGGTATAACTGATGAGTATGAACTGTATGGTAAAATAAGACAGGCAAATAAAAGAGAAATCATTGGTTAATATGTACATAAAAATGCATAGTTGTGATTGTTTCAGTTTTCTATAACTCGTCAAAAGCCCAAGAGATACTTTGTATATTTTTCCAGTAATGATTTCACATTCCACCTGCTCACCTCACTCCACCTTTATAGTGACTTTCCTCCCTGATTGCTGGTTTAGTATTCACTCGGACATGAGTAAGTATTGATGACATATTTTCATTAAATTGTCTTGAAAATAATGTGTGAACCAGCTTCCTTGATCACAAACCTCTTGTTTTACTATATCTTTACTTACTGCTTCTGCTCACATTGTTAATTTGTATTATTCAGCTACATCAATTATTGGTATGTAAGGCCATAATTCTCCTGTATGGTGATATATGCTTTCATTTAATCAATTTCATCTCTTTTCCCCTTTATACTGCATTCCTTACAATTATTTTCTTATAGATTACCTATCTCACTACTTGTAGTTTATGCACGCTCAAATCTTTTCTGCAGGTAGAAAGGCTTTGTTTTATTTACATTTCTTACTAGGTTCTTATTTCAGTCTGCCTTCTAATCCTTTATTTCATTTCAGGTTATGTTACTATATGATTTTACATATTTAATCATGCCATTAATTTAATCAATATTTTCCCAAATATTAAAACTTCTATTTTTCACATTTCCTTTAAAAACTGTTTTCTAAAAATACAGGTATATATTAGGTCAAGCAACTTACATAGTGAGCTCATGATAGGCATCATAATATGAAAAAGGCAGAATAGAAGAAGTAAATATTTTATTTATACAATATAGTATATATGTTTTCCCTTTGATGTATTGTTCTTTGGGATTATAAAGTTCATCTAAACTTTATGTTTACTCTGAAGAATCTCTAATTGATAACAGACATAAGCCTGATATTGCCTAAATAGATCAAAGAAATCAAAATCTGTCATTTGGGGATGGGCTTCCGAAATTCAACGTAGGCCATTTACTACCGAAGGTTAAAAGAGATGAGTTGGGAAGATACTGTTTTCTCTCCCTCCCTTCTTCTCTACTTCCTTCTCTACCTCTATCCCTTTCTACATTTTTCCTTCCTTCTTTCTTCCCATTTTAAAATTCAGCTTACAAATTCAGGAATTTAATTCTTGTGTAAATACTGGAAATCCTCTTTATTATTTTTTTTCCTGTGCATCTGAGTGGACAAGTGTATGTAGAGGTTCATCTGTCCTGTTCCAAGTAGTGTTGCATTTCCGGAACTAGCTCCTGAATGTATGCAGTAAAAAGAGATATGACCAAAAAACAATATATCACTGAAGAAAATATTGACATGTAATTCGTATAGGAGGTAGAAGTACATTATGTGCATATGTGCTAGTGGTTATTAAAATTACCTACTGGCTCATACCTCACTTGGGCATATGTTTTTTCCTCAGAAATTCAATGAAAACTTTGGTACTTTTATTTTGTTTTAAAGTTAGCTTGAGCGCCCGGCTAGCTCAGTCGGTAGAGCATGAGACTCTTAAAGTTAGCTTGCAATTAAAAAAAAATCCCCAAACCTAAAACAGCACCATTTATTTAATTCATGGTTTTGAGAGTGGATGATGATCTAGGATGAACAGGGAAGTTATGCCTATTTTGGTCAGGAGTATCTGAACTTGGCTGAACTCACTGCTGGGTTCTCATGGGTGGGGGGATTGGCTGGTCTATGATGGTTCTGCTAAGATAATTCATATCTTCTTATTGTGTATCTCATCCTCCAGAAGGTTATCTTTTTTGTTATTGTTTAGATGGTAGACCAGACTCCCAAGAGGAAAGCAAAGGCATGAAAGGTCTCATTTTAGCCCAAGTTCATCTAAGTAAAATGCTTATACTGTGCTTTAATGGCCAAATAAAGTCACAATGCCATGCCAGATTTTTAGGAATGGGGAACTAAATTTATCCTGTTAAGGTGAAAATTACATGAGAATGGTTGCATGTAAAGAGGAATTTATGGTTATTTTCAGAATATGTCATATCATATCTTAAACTGTTTTCTTCACCACTTACTTTCTACAGCATGTCAACTATAGTAGACTGAATTTAAAAAGAATTAGTATTTAAATCAATTTTTTAAATTTGAAAAAAATCTTTTCTCATAACATTGAGTCTTCATACCAAAATGTTATGTTAAAATTATTCATGTGTTCCGGGCGCCTGGGTGGCTCAGTTGGTTAAGCGACTGCCTTCGGCTCAGGTCATGATCCTGGAGTCCCAGGATCGAGTCCCGCATCGGGCTCCCTGCTCGGCAGGGAGTCTGCCTCTCCCTCTGACCCTCCCCCCTCTCATGTGCTCTCTTCCTCATTCTCTCTCTCAAATAAATAAATAAATAAAATCTTTAAAAAAAAAAAAAATTATTCATGTGTTCCTAATGGCAACATATCCTCATTATAAGGAAAGTAAATCAGTAAGATTGTAATCTAAATCTGTTATAGTAGTAAACATAATTATGCAATTGTTTTTAATTTAATGTTTGTAGGTGGCTTCTGAGTCTTAGTAAAACTCTTGAGAGAGGAGAAAAAAAATTTTATGCACATGCATTTTCAGAGTAGATGGTCCGTGGTCAATTAAATTCTTAAGAATCTCCTACACAGAGTACACAGGTATTACGGGGAATGTTTTTACTCCTTGAAAAAAATATTTTTATCTCAATATAAGTTGATTTATAATTTATATGTAGATTTTAGCTTTTACCACAATTTTAGTACCCCATACCTTTAACTGATCATTATTTACTTGCAGTTACTAATACCTTACTTACTGGATATTAAAGATATTATAAAAATCTAAGAAAGGTATTATGATAGTAGCAGACTGATATTACGACTAGTATTATTTAAGAGGCATCATATTCTTCGTTTTCTATCTGATGACAGATACAGGGTTTTCCTCAACTAAAAGATTGATCAAGATCTGCATTGCATTAGAGCCTTTAAATTTGTAAAGAATCAAAGCCTGATGGCAGATGGCATACCTGCTGAGGTATTCAAGGGTGCTGATGAGATAATACGAAGTGACAGCAGAATCTTTTTGCTCTACATATGTAATAGCTGATATGAAGAGATTTCAAAACTGTTGTTGGCATCATTATCTTTTTGATAAGAAGGTGAATATTCTGACTGTATCTGTGGTTAACTGCCAATTATCTTAGAAACTAAGAAAGGGAAAACAAGTGAATGAATTTCATGTATAATCCCTCAATTTAGATTTTAAAATTATAATTTAGTCAAGTTTCACAGACTCTATCAAACCTATGTGAAAATTTTAATGAGTAAAATCATGTAAATATAGAAAACAAGACAGATACATATTATGAATAATCTTGTAGTGAATCATTTTTAAAGTATTAGTGAAAATTACTTACACTCTATGTTTGTACTACCCACCTTTTTAAATATTTTCAAAAAAATTATAGAATATAGGGAATATATAGAAACATATGAAGGAATCTTGGACAAAGTTGAATGCATTAACTATTGCACTTTAAATGTGCACTGAGATTGCAGTGCTGAAGTGCAAGTACTCGGTATAATTTTATTTAAAAAAATACATATAAGTTCCAAAGAGATGTTAGAGTTGTCTCATATCAGTGAGTGTGAAAGACCATCATTAAACATTTGGGAATTATGTGAGCTAATTGGTTTTGTGTTGGTTGCTTGCAGTTGGCTTTGGTAGGGGTATTTTATTTTTACCATGAAAAATATCAGTGACACATCAGGATTTCCTTTGTTTTCTCTTCCAAAGGAGGTTCTTAAACATTTACCAGCTTATTACTGCTTATAAATAAATCTTATTTATATATCAAATGCCTTTTAAAATTTTCTTTCTCCACTATTCCTCTATCGTTTCTGATTTTTAAAGTGTTTTTAATTTAAAAATTTATAATCATATTAAAAAGCGTACTTTAAAAAAATTGAAACTAATATAACAAATACATAAATTGAAATGTATTTTTAATACCAGGTGAAAATATATGAAAATATCCTATGATAACTTCAATTCTTTTTTAAATCATTTTTTCCTAATGTTTCTATAATATAAATGATAGAGATCCAAGTGACTAGTCACCAGCTTTAAGTAGAGGAGCAAATTATGGAAAAATTAATCATGTGGTTAAAAGAAGGAAGACACTATTTATCATATTTAAAGTGGAAAAAAATAATGTCACATATCTGAAATACATCACTGGTGAGAGGTATCACACTTCTATAAATTATTAATGTCCTCTGTAGTCTATAACAGATAGCTTCATTACTGCTAGCCACACTGGTGTAAAAAATGCTTTCAGGTATACTTGTACCATTTACTGTGCAAGCCCAGACAGTGTCATGACATAGAAGTAATTTTTACAAACAAAACTAGGGTTCCTAATAGTACTGAATAGGTAGCAAGGAAAACAAGATTTTCCATCAAAACAAACTGATTCAAACTGATCCACATATGCTATTTTAATACATTTTTTTATTTGGTTTCCTAATATTTTGTCTGAGATATTTGCACATAAGTTTATGGTGCTATTGACCTTGTGCACCGTTTCCATGAAAAAATATTTTATTCATATGTAGAAAAGTTTATGAATATTTGAGATAATTTGTTTTTAGGTTGTATATTTTTGCTATAAGACATTTTATCCTTTCTTAATTGAAATTGTTTAATTCCCAGTTTGATTTCTTTATGGTTATGAACATTTTTTATTTATTTTTGAGACAGATATGTTAAATGAGTTATCTTAAATTTTACTATTTTCATCTAAATTTTAATAGTGGTTATTTCTTAATCACTGTTTTTCAAATTGGATGCATATTTAGAAATATCTTTCCTTAATACCTCAGTTACCTTAAAAACCTATACCACATTGCTAAATTCAACTTAATAGAACATAAGTAATGTCAGCAATACATAAAAGGCAGAATAAGAATTATAATTTAGAAAATACTTTCATAGGAATATGAGCTATAAATATACTATGGAAATTCAGAGATGAAAACATTTAATATTTTGTGCAAGGAGAAATAGAAAGAGAAGCTCTGTACCCTGTCCCCCTAAAAAAAATTCAGTAGTAATATTCTGAACATCAGATGAGTTTATTTAAAAATTATTTGAGGAAGACCAATTTAACTTTCTAATATATTTTTCTGCCAGTATACTTGCATTTTGTGTTTCATCCAAACAATACCATCCCTATTTTATTTGTCCTTTGCTTTCTTATAATTTATTTTCTTTTGCTACTTGTTTGATTGAATATTTTTCTCCTTATATCTATATGATATATAGTCACTCTTCCAATATCATCTCAGTTTACCTAAACCTCCAACGATCTGTCATTATTTATTCCTCTTAGTTTCCATCACATTTTGCTATACATAGCAGATTATTCATTTTACTCTTACATTCTTCTCACCTGAGTGTACTCAGATAAAGACATTGCCAAAATATAAATTTTCATTGGTAGAGATATGGTTTGTTGTTCTCTATAATGCTGTTTCATGGCCAACTTACTTAAGGACCCTGCAAATTGTAATTAACCAATATATGCTTTTATATTTAGGTAAATTTTATCCCCTCAGTACTTTCTGATCTGTACTTATATTAAAATTATTTAATATTCCTTGCCTCTGATCTTAAGGAAATTTTTAATAGATTTTTAAAAATCCATTTACATTTTTTCAAACTATTTCTATTTCTCAAAATATTTCTCTATACTATTAAAACATAATCATAATTTTGTTCTGTGCCAGTAACTTATTAACAGCCACATTATCAAAGATACATTAAAAAATAAGGTTAATCATTGAGGAAAGGTACTTTAAAGTTCAAGATATAGTATGAGTCTTTGACAATAATTATTTAAACCAAAACAAACAAACAAAAAGATTCATAAGCAACAACATAAACCTCTGAGATATTGTAAAATTATTCTTATTTTTGTCATATTATTTTCTTGAATGTGAAATATTTTTACTGCTGCAGGGTTTATCTGACCCTCAATGCACCCACAGTGACTTAGGCATCCATTCATTGATACATAAAGTAAGGGATGTTATAATAGTAAAAGACAATGATTCATACATCTGTATAGTAGAATTCCAAGATGTTTTTCTTTCTTAAAATAAGCCTTTTTCCTCTGCAATAAAATAATACTAGTCCTTGTCAGAAAAGAAAAATGTAGTCTTCAGAATTACTCAAAAAACATAACTCTCTGGGAAAAATACGTTTAAGCTACGTGCTGATTTATTTTCTGTATCTGATCTTATGATGTAATATTTTAAATAGCACTTTCATTTAATCCTTAAAATACTCTAATAAATATGTGATCCAATTAAAATCAGTGCAAAATATGATGTGGTCACTGATACAACATAGAAAGAAAGGCAATGCATTTGAAATGTTGGAAGTATTAACAAATTTATTGCTTGAGGTAAATTATGGTTTCTGGGTGATTATTTTATGCTTTGTCCCTTTTTTGACAGAAATAATTATTAGAAAAACTTGCATCTACTGCTTAAGGACAGAATAAAATCACATTTTTTTTATCCATGGAATTTCCATATTTGTTCAGTGTGTTCTATTTGTTGGTTGACAATAATAAATCCCTATATGCATGCCAAATTAATGGTCCTAGATCACTGCTAGATAGCCACACTAGTTATCAATGAATAGATTATTTTGGGGGAAGCTTGCTTATGAAGGTTGTTTCTATAATTGCCCAAATTGCAAGGTCTGCTGTCAATTAAAAATTTAGGTAAGAATGTTTTCAATTTTCCTACAAAATGAAGTGTTGAATATATAGCTATATTTATAGACAAAATGGTATTTCATGGACTTACAAATATACTAATGTGTATATACAATTCTATCCACCCTTAGCTCCTTTCTGCAAATTCGAAGTTGTCTATACTCTCAATTTTACATTCCCTTCTCTCCTTCTCCCCTGAGTCCATTATAGCCAGTCTTTTAACTCTAAAACACAAATAAATCATGTTTGTTAAGGTCATCAACTTCCATCTTTCCAAATGCAATGGCTATTTCTCAGCCCCCCCCCCCTTTTTTTTTCTCTCCATTTGGAAAAATGTTCTTCACTTGACTTTAGAGCAACTCTTGCTCCCCATGCTACCTCAGTGGTCATTCCATCTCAGTTCTTTGCTGGGTCTTCTTCATTTTTAAGGTCTTTAAGTACTAGAAGAAGTCACTGTTTAATCCATGTGCCTCTTCTCTGTCTATACTAGCTTCCTAGGTGATATTTATATGCTTTAATATGGCCCTGATGTGTGCTCTTGAATCCAAATTTAGACTAAGAATTGCATACTGGATGTCGAATAGATCTCTAACATAGTATGCTTAAACTCATATATTTGCTGCCCCTACCAATCTGTTTCTTCCTGATTATTCTCATTTGCAGTATCTGCAAATGAAAGTGTTATATAAATTGAACATGTTACGTGAATTTAATGATTGACATTTAATAAAATATTCTGGGTCTCTCTCTTTCTTTCATGTACATACACACCCCCACATAAAATTGAAAATGAAGAAGACAAAAAGAAAAATAAATTTTCAGGAAAATAGTAATGGTAATTCTATTACAAATAATCATCTTGATGAAATAAAGTCAGGGATTTATATCAGGAAAATCCTTACTTTAAGTTTAAGTCTGTTAATAAAAATGATGATATGGTGATGGTAAACAAAAATAACAGCTGTTGAATACATAATATATGCCAGACATTCATTTAAGCATACAATGTGGATAAGTTTATTCTTGAAGCAGCCAAATGAGGAAGGCAGACACAATCATACTATGTATTTCTTCAGGCCATTTAGACTCTCCTATAATACACAGAGTAGCTACAATTGATAAATGAAATATAATATATAGGAAATACCAAATCAAATATTTTGTCTCTGTGACATTATACTTGGGTCAGAGGAGAAATGCAGATTTCTTTCAGTGGAAGATGATACACTTAGCTGCTCTATCCATGTTAATATGTTAAGCAGTTAGTGCATGCTCAATTCTTTACTCAGACAGTCCTATATAATGTTTAAAATACTCAAGAGTCATGTAAGTATTCTGAGCCACTGATTCCAAGAGTGTATTAAATGGTATATATTGCACAGCAATTTTTATGGGACTCTACAGTAGACCTTCTTTTACCCACTTAGGAATATATTATTTGTACTCAGGAAAAAAATACTACATATAATCCATAATTTATGGGAATGGACAGACACAGACATTAGGGGGCACACTAAAAAGAAGGATGGGTCAAGTTAGGAAGAGCTCCAGAGAAAAGCAAATATATCAAATCCCAATTTAACTAGTGAGAAGGTATCCAGCACTTTTAAAAATATGTGTAGTTACTATCCCTGTAGAAAGGAATATGTAATTATAAAGAATCTGCTCAAGTAAAATTGCACATAGTCATTAAGAGAAAAGCTCTGACACAAATAAGGGACATCTCTGCAGACTTTGTAAACAAAAATTGTGTCATAGGGGCGCCTGGGTCAGCTCAGTCAGTTAAGTGTCTGCCTTTGGCTCAGGTTGTGATCCCAGGGTCCTGGGATCGAGACCCACATCAGGCTTCCTGCTCAGCGGGAAGCCCTCTCCCACTCCCCCTGCTTGTGTTCCCTCTCTCGCTGTGTCTCTCTCTGTCAAATAAATAAATAAAATCTTAAAAAAAAAAAAAAGAACTAGGATAGACATATTTTCACTGTCATTGAACTGAAAACAAATTATGCAAGTTAAACAGAAACAAAGATCTAGAAATGGAAAACCAAATCCCATTCAATACAATTTCCAGAAATGTAAATGTACATAGTAACATGGCAAATTGTATATTTTCTATTTGAGTAGCCATTTGGGGAAAAAAAAAGGTTGTGTTTTTTTATTAGATTCTAAGTCAATCTCTGATAGTGATGTTAGATAGATAGATAGATAGATAGATAGATAGATAGATAGATAGATAGTTACATAGATACATAGACAGGAAGAAATAGATATGTATGAATTGAGTTGATTCCTTTTGTGTTTTCTGATATTAGTATTTCATAACTATGGTAGAACTATCAAAACTAAGAAATTGCCGATATTATACTGATTTCACCAGTGCTTAAACCAATATTCTTTCTGTCTGGATTCTATATTAGAACATGTATTGCATTTACTAATAAAGATTTTTATCCTCCGGTGAGTGGTAGTTCTTTAATACTGTTCTTATTTTTCATGACCTTGATACTTTTGAAGAGTATTCATCAGGTGCCTTGGAAAATGTTCCTCAACTTGGATTTGTCTTATGTTTACTGTGATAGAGGCCATGGGTTTGTTTGGAGGTAAATGCATCATAGTTAATGTGCCCTTCTTAGCACATTATATCGGGGAACACATGATATTGATATATCTCATCACCACTAGTATTGATCTTTATACCATGTTTAAGGTTGGTATCTGCCACGTTCTTCAACACAGGGTAACTAGTTCCGTCTGTGCTATTCAAAGAATATTTTGGAGGAGATACATTGAAACTTTGAAAATCTATCATTTATAAAACTAATTTTAGAATTCATGTTTATCTTGCCTGTGGAAATTATTTCTGTGCTGTTCTAATGACTATTTACATTTCCTTTATTCCTTCTACTTTTAATAATTGAAATATTTCTGTAAGTAAAAGTTGGCTTTTCTTCCCTATTTATTTATTCAAATATTTATTTACAGTAATATGAACCTCTTTATATTTATTATATATTTTATTCTTTGGCTATATTCCACACTACCATTGCTACCATTATTTATCGTTTGCTTAAATATTTTCAGTTTGGGACATTGAGAGCTCTTTCATGCTGAAATATATACATGATATTTTCTATATGTTCATACTAATATCTGTAATTACAAACCAGAACCCCCAGCTTTCATTACTGTTTTACTCACATTAGTATGCATGTAATGGTATCTGATTTTGTTTCTGATTTGCATTTCCCTAATGACTAATGATGCTGCACATTTTTATATACTTATACACTATCCATATATATTTTTTGAGTAAAATGTCTGTATTTGTCCATTTTAAAAATTTTTAAATCTAAAAACTCTTTGCCAAACCCAAAGTTAAATAAAATTTTGCTTATCCTTCCTTCCTTCTGCATATCTTATATCTATAGTATTTACATTTAGTTCTAAGATACATTTGAATTAATTTTTGTATAACATGTAACATATGATATGAAGTTTATTTTTCTTTCTTTAATATTTTTTTAAAGATTTTATTTATTTATCTGAGAGAGAGAACATGAGTAGGGGGGAAGGGGTAGAGGCAGAAAGAGAAGCAGACTCCCCACTGAGCACGGAGCCCGACACAGGGCTCGATCCCAGGACCCTGGGATCATGACCCAAGCCAAAGTAAGATGCTTAACCAACTGAGCCATCTATGTGCCCTGAAGTTTATTTTTCTATATGGACATCAAATTTCCAAGCAGAATGAAAATGATTAAAATACTGCTATTTTTCCATTAATTTGCCTTTCTACATTAGTCAAGAATCAGTTGTTTATATTTGTGTACATTTATTTTGAAGTTCTATAACTGTTCCATTGATCACTGTTTCTGTGCTTTTTGCCAATACCCAATGTCTTGATTACTGTACCTTTATAGTGAGTCTTAAAATTGGGTAGTGGGAGTTCACCCATTTCGTTCTTCTATTTTAAAATAGTTTCTAGTTTTTTTCCCTTGTCATTTAAATTTTAGGATCAGATTGTCAATATCTGTAATTCTCCTTTTTGATGGGGTCTTTGTCTGCTTTTGGGATCAAGGTAATGCTGGCCTCATAAAATGAGTTTGGAAGTTTTCCTTCCATTTCTATTTTTTGGAACAGTTTCAGAAGAATAGGTATTAATTCTTCTTTAAATGTCTCGTAGAATTCCCCTGGGAAGCCATCTGGCCCTGGGCTTTTGTTTTTTGGGAGATTTTTGATGACTGCTTCAATTTCCTTAGTGGTTATAGGTCTGTTCAGGTTTTCTGTTTCTTCCAGGTTCAGTTTTGGTAGTTGATACATCTCTAGGAATGCATCCATTTCTTCCAGGTTATCTAATTTGCTGGCATAGAGTTGCTCATAATATGTTCTTATCATTGTTTGTATTTCTTTGGTGTTGGTTGTGATCTCTCCTCTTTCATTCATGATTTTGTTGATTTGGGTCCTTTCTCTTTTCTTTTTGATAAGTCTGGCCAGGGGTTTATCAATCTTGTTAATTCTTTCAAAGAACCAGCTCCTAGTTTCGTTGATCTGCTCTACTGTTCTTTTGGTTTCTATTTCATTGATTTCTGCTCTGATCTTTATTATTTCTCTTCTCCTGCTGGGTTTAGGCTTTATTTGCTGTTCTTTCTCCAGCTCCTTTAGGTGTAGGGTTAGGTTGTATACTTGAGACTTTTCTTGTTTCTTGAGAAAGGCTTGTATTGCCATATACTTTCCTCTTAGGACTGCCTTTGCTGCATCCCAAAGATTTTGAACAGTTGCGTTTTCATTTTCATTGGTTTCCATGAATTTTTTTAATTCTTCTTTAATTTCCTGGTTGACCCATTCATTCTTTAGTAGGATGCTCTTTAGCCTCCATGTATTTGAGTTCTTTCCGACTTTCCTCTTGTGATTGAGTTCTAGTTTCAAAGCATTGTGGTCTGAAAATAGGCAGGAAATGATCCCAATCTTTTGGTACTGGTTGAGACCTGATTTATGACCTAGGATGTGATCTATTCTGGAGAATGTTCCATGGGCACTAGAGAAGAATGTGTATTCCATTGCTTTGGGATGGAATGCTCTGAATATGTCTGTAAAGTCCATTCAACCTAGCCACAGCAACTTCTTCCCAGAAACATTGCCAAAGGCAAGGGAAGCAAGGGCAAAAATGAACTATTGGGACTTCATCAAGATAAAAAGCTTTTGTACAGCAAAAGAAACAGTCAACAAAACCAAAAGACAGAATGGGAGAAGATACTTGCAAATGACATATCAGATAAAAGGCTAGTATCCAAAATCTATAAAGAACTTATCAAACTCAACACCCAAAGAACAAATGATCCAATCAAGAAATGGGCAGAAGACATGAACAGACATTTTTCCAAAGAGTACATCCAAATGGCCAACAGACACATGAAAACGTGCTCAACATTGCTCGGCATCAGGGAAATCCAAATCAAAACCTCAATGAGATACCACCTCACACCAGTCAGAATGGCTAAAATTAACAAGTCAGGAAACGACAGATGTTGGCGGGGATGTGGAGAAAGGGGAACCCTCCTACACTGTTGGTGGGAATGCAAGCTGGTGCAACCACTCTGGAAAACAGTATGGAGGTTCCTCAAAAAGTTGAAAATAGAGCTACTATACGATCCAGCAATTGCACTACTGGGTATTTATCCCAAAGATACAAATGTAGGGATCTGAAGGGGTACGTGCACCCTGATGTTTATAGCAGCAATGTCCACAATAGCCAAACTGTGGAAAGAGCCAAGATGTCCATCGACACATAAAGAAGATGTGGTATATATATACAATGGAATATTATGCAGCCATCAAAAGGAATGAGATCTTGCCATTTGCAATGACGTGGATAGAACTAGAGGGTGTTATGCTGAGCGAAATAAGTCAATCAGAGAAAGACATGTATCATATGACCTCACTGATATGAGGAATTCTTAATCTCAGGAAACAAACTGAGGGTTGCTGGAGTGGGGGGGGGGTGGGAGGGATGGGGTGGCTGGGTGATAGACACTGGGGAGGGTATGTGCTATGGTGAGTGCTGTGAATTGTGCAAGACTGTTGAATCACAGATCTGTACCTCTGAAACAAATAATGCAATATATGTTAAAAAAAAAAAAAAGATGATAGTTGGGGAAGAATGAAGGGGGGGAAATCGGAGGGGGAGACGGACCATGAGAGATGATGGACTCTGAAAAACAAACTGAGGGTTCTAGTGGGGAGGGGGATGGGAGGATGGGTTAGCCTGGTGATGGGTATTGAGGAGGGCACGTTCTGCATGGAGCACTGGGTGTTACGCACAAACAATGAATCATGGAACATTACATCAAAAACTAATAATGTAATGTATGGTGATTAACATAACAATGAAAAAATTAACAAAAAAAAAAAAGATTGTCAATATCTCCAAAAAGCTTTCTGGGATTTTGCTTGGGATTGCAATGAATCCATAGATCCTATTGGGGAACATTAACATCTTACCAATACTGTGTTTTATAATTATTACACTCAGCATATTTCTCTCTTTAAGTCTTCTTTGCTTTTTGTCATTGACATTTTGTATTTTTCAGTATATAAATCTTGTCAATATGTTTGATTTATTATGAGTTTTTTGGGGGGATGTTAATTGATTTTTTGTTGTTTTAGTTTGTTAGTATTTTCAATTAGGTTTGAATTCCCTAGGGTCCTTTTGAGTCAGGTTTCCACCCAATAAGTGTAACAACTAGACTGATCTAAGGCTGCTGTTAGGGGAAAGATATGCCATGATAAAAATTAGTCAGAATGGATCTTGATTTTTTTTTTTTTTTGAATTTTTGTGTCCCAATCTCACACAAGAGGCAGCTTCAAAAAGATGATCCTTTTCTGAGAATGGTTGCATTCAATCATCTAACTGCCTTCCTAAGTTGTATAGATTAAATGGTAAGGAAGGTAAGATGAGAAAATTTATATATTTATTTTTTAGGTGGCTATTCCAACACTCAACCATAGCAGATTCCTATGGATAGTAGGGAGAGTAGAGGTCCACAAAATATCTTGACTATCATCTCATTGTTGAGTGGCTTTTGTGATAATGGAAACACTCTTATTACAGCAAATATTCCAAGAAACATAAACATGGCATGGAATAATTTCAAGGGCAACAGGGTGTGCTCAGAGCCAGATGAGGGTAACCTGAAAAATGTCAACAATAGTAAGGCACAACAGATAGCTCAAGTCTGTACAGTCGATCCATCAAAGGCAGAGGGGCACCATTCCTTGTATAATGTAATCTCTCCCACTGTTTAAGTTAAACAGGTCAGCTTTTAGCAGATGAACAAGTTTCACATGCAGTGACAGCCTCCACATCATAAACAAGATGCTTTACTTTCTACTTAGTCTTTGATGATGGATGTTTCATGATAATGCATCCGGCAGCAACAGGGGCAATCTAGTTGGTGCAGGCTGGATCAGCAGATTTGATTTCAGTACCATCAGGGAATGGGCCTTTAGGATGGGCATCTGCCACAGTGACCTAGACAATTTGATCAATTACTATGACTGAGTCCTCTTGAGTTTGTGACCCTAAGAGGGGTATCTTTAATTTGATAGTCCTTATAGTAGTCCAAATGTCAGAACAAATAACTCCGTTCTTGGCAGCAGCTTAGAAGTCTATAAAAGTGTATCAAGGTTCATCAAGAAAGTATTGGTTAGAGCTTTAACAGCCTTGAGTCTGTCTACCAACTACAGTGACCACTTACATTTTGGGTTATGCAGAACTCTCAGTGACTTGAATAGTTGCAGCAACCCAATGAATACTATCTATATTTATGTTTATCTGGAGCAACAGTGAACCAGACCCAGGCATTTCCAGGAATTTCTATGGCTTGAGAATGACATTAAGCCAGCAGCTTTGTATCTGGAGCTGTGAGAGATAAAGTTTCCCCTAAAAGGCTTAGGTACCAATTTTTCATTTAAAGTAGGGCCCATCTTATTCTGTTCTTAAATCTACCATTTTCATTTCACAAGCTAAGGTTTTTAGGCCTCTCCTACCTTATTAGTTATAGAGTCTGAGTTTGCCAATCCTAAAATGTGAATATCAAGCCTAAAATTCTTAATGCCTCAATGATCACCTGCTCAGTTTTGAAGAACCTGGGAATAACTAATAGGTGCTTCTGAAAAGGGATTAAACTGACATCCAAGTCAGGAAGACCAGGAGTCCAAAATCCCAGAGAGTACCTCTAGAAATATGCTGCATCTCTTTCTCAAGAGCTTCAATTAGCAAAAGAAAGAAAAAAAGTAGTTACAAAGACATGTACTGGATTGAATAATGTTGTTTGCTTCCTTGTGTGTGTGTGTGTGTGTGTGTGAATAAGGGCTAAAGAAATGGTAGTTTTTACTTGATTACTGTTAAGAATTGAGAATTGTAAATCTGCCCATGTAGTTCCAAGAAACTTTACTTCGCAAGCAGAAATAGGTCCTTTGATTTTGTCAGGAATTTTCATGCACCCCTGCTGAAGGACTTGTGATAATGGCATACTCAGGATAGTTGGAATTAGGATTCTGACTTGTCAAAGAACAGACCATTCAAATAGTGAAAACTTTGAACCATGGACACAGACATTCATACTAAAATGTGACTACACACTGGTAGAAAGTGGCAGAGAAATTTGTCCCACTAGGACTTCTCTACTCGAAGCTCTTCCTCCTCTGTGATGTTTACCTCTGGTACTTATGGGATAAGGATGGACATGCACATAGCATACCAAATCATACTATGTACTCAGATATAGAAGCAACAAAATCAGTGCATTCAATTTACCCACAGGGCTCCACCTACAAACTCTTAGCTTCTCCTTCTCCTGTTGTGAATCCTGCACAAAACACGTCAGTTGGATCTGGATGCCTCCTCTGCCCACAGAAACAGGCTGGATGGTGACTTTCATGCCTATGTCTAATACAGCCATAAATTTTTGATATCTCCCTGACCTCTGTACCACCCAAGATCACCAACTTACTCAAGACAAGTGCCATGGTCTTCAGTCCTCATTAGGACAGGAAGACCTTATCCCCACCCCTATGTTTTTCCTTAAAGCAACTGAGATTGAGGTAGAGGTCTAGGGAGGGATCACAGGGCATAGAGAGAGACAGCATTTCTGCAACAGAATAAGCAAAACACATTTACTTTTATTTTCAAACAATATGACAGCTGCTCACAGTTCCCCAAACAGAATTTTAATTTGATGCACCTAAAGTTATATATCAGGTTTGGGCACTCCCTCACTCAGCAGCTACATAATGCTTTTTAGGTGGGTTTGCTGCCTCACTGACACATCCCCTTGCTGCCCCATGATAACATTCCTTTTTCTTCCCAACCCCCAAGGGAGAATAAACAAAAATCAAAGCAATATTCAGGCAGCTTGTTTGCTTTACTTTTTTTTTTAAAGATTTTATTTATTTATTTGACAGAGAGAGACACAGCGAGAGAGAGAACACAAGCAGGGGGAGTGGGAGAGGGACAAGCAGGCTCTCCCCTGATGAGCAGGAAGCCGGATGTGGGGCTGGATCCCAGGACCCCGGGATCATGACCTGAGCTGAAGGCAGACGCTTAACGACTGAGCCACCCAGGCGCCCCTGCTTTACTTTTTTTTTTTCCTTCCTTCTCTTTTCTTATAGTGAGAACACTTAACATAAAATCTATCTTATTAACAAATTTTAAGTGTATAAGACATTATTATTGACTATAGGTACAATGCTGAGCAGCAAGTCTCTAGAACTTACTCATCTTGCTTAACTGAAACTTTTTCTTGGTGACTGCTAATTCCCCGTTTCCCCCTCTCTTCAGCCCTTAGCAATCACCATTGCATTCTTTGATTCTATGTATTTGACTACTTTAGATATCTCATATAAGTGGAATCATTTCCAGTAAAGGTAGCAGTATTTTTCTATGAGTGGCTTATTTCACCTAGTGTGATGTCCTCAAGGTTCATTCTTGCTATCACATAATGCAGAATTTTCTTTTTTTAAAGAATGACTAGTTTCCATTGTATGTATATGACACATTTCTTTATTAATTCATCTGTGGATAGACATTTAGGTTGTTTCCACATCTTGACTATTGTGAATAGTGCTGCAATGATCATGGGAGTGCTTCTATCTTTGAGATTCTGATTTCAATTGTTTTGGATAAACCACACAACACTGTTGATGAAAATACAAGATGTCTCAGCTACTATGGGGGTTCCTGAAAACACTAAAAACAGAACTACTATTTGATCCAGCACTCTAACTTCTGAGTATTCATCCAAAATAACTGGGCAGCTTGTTTCATTTGTCTCTATTTTCACTCAGTGTCTAAGCATTCATTAACAGATAAGATGCATGCTCTTCAGTGGGAGCCCTTACTCTCTCATTCACCATAGAAGTTAGCCATTTGATATAAAATCTCAATTGATCTTATGTGCCCTAACCTGGCCTCTGGAGAGGCTTTGTACTTTGTTTTTCAGAAGCCATGTCTCTGTCAATGCCCCATCCTCATCACCAAAAGCTGTCAGGAACTGTGATGGGTTCCAAATTTTACCCCATTTTCAAGCTAGCATTAGGACATCCCAGGTTCATGGATACTAGAAGACAACTAAAGACTTCTGTGTGAGAAGCAAAAGATTTATCCCTCATGGCACAACAAGCATTATGAGCTCCATGTTCATAGTGTTTCCTCTTGCTATTGAATTCCTATGGGAATGATGCAGAGGTAGGCCTAGGTGGTTGCTGTATAATAACTGAGGATAAACTTCAGAAACCCCAATATTTTATAAGCAGTTGCAAGCAAACTTGCCCATTCTTTATCCCAAAAGGAAGACATTGTCTTTATTACACCAGACAACAAATGAATCTTATCTCTGCCATGGTGTCAATTATCTCTAGCCTCCAAGGTTATTTGCTATGCAGAAATGTTTAAAAAGATCAAGACTGTCAGTTCCTCTGCTTGCAAGATTTGAAGAAATGTGAGAGACCAAAGGCGTATTGGCCTAAAACAAGAGGTATCTCACACAAAGACACGCTTTTTCCATTATAACCCATTAAGGGATTCCAGCAAAGAACTAGCCATTTTGGCCCACCACATGATAGCTCTGACATGCCATGTGTGTTTAAGAATTCCTTGTGGTATTGACCAAGACTTTATTCAGCCTGCATCATAGTTCAGTTTCTCCCTTCGCCAATTAATACTTTCTTCCTTAACTCTTTTCAGAGGTTGATCCCTAATCTCTAATAAATACATATATCATAATCCATGCTCAATATCTCCTAGAAATCCCCTCCTGTAACAGGCAAATGTTTCTGCTCTTATTAGTGCCCCTCATTGTTGCTATAGGCCTTTGAGTCTATATGCTCTGCTCTATTAAGTCTGTTACCACTCTATCATCCACTTTATATTTTTGAGAATTCAGTGGTATTACTTATTTTTCATTGTTTCCTCTTTAAATAATTTGGTCTTGGATCATAATATATATATATATATATATATTACTCCTTGTTGACTGGTTTTCTGTTATTATTTGTTTGAAGAAAAAAAAGCAGTAGTAAATGTGACTATGCCACATTTAACTGGATATTTCTGGCCTAATATTAGTTTTAATGCATTTTTTCAATGTCTTCTTAACTTTCTGTAGTATTTCACACAAAACAGACTTTCTTAAGGTCAGATATAAAACGAATATATATTGTTGCCAACAATAAATATCTTTCAAGGCGATTTTCTCCTTACATTTTGTCAGGGCCTCCTCCTTGAATATTCTGAAATAATTGAATTGAGTTATATTTGGGTTTATTTTCCTATTTTATTTATTTTATTCTGTATTCCCTGTCTGTGCCAGAAGATTCCTTGGACTGTGTTTATCATTAGGTAGAACAAGCCTGCATTCCGGAGAATCTAGCCTTTCTGAACTTTCCTACTGCTACTGTGGCCTGAGGCTTTCTGCTGTAAGAATTGCCTGAGATGCAACTATAGCAAACACTAACAGATTCTATGCATCTGTGAAAATGCAACAAAACTGAGCTTTAGAAATGAGGTTTTCACTCATATTCTCTCAATTTTTATATTAAAAACTATTAAAATAACACATATAATCAAGCTGAAATGCATCATTTTAAATAAGACCTGTAATTTCGTCATGTTTTTTTTTTTTTTTAAAGATCTATTTATTGTGGCACCTGGGTGGCTCAGTCGTTAAGCATCTGCCTTCAGCTCAGGTCATGATCCCAGGGTCCTGGGATCGAGCCCCACATCGGGCTCCCTGCTCAGCGGGAAGCCTGCTTCTTCCTCTCCCACTCCCCCTGTTTGTGTTCCCTCTCTCGCTGTGTCTCTCTGTCAAATAAATAAATAAAATCTTAAAAAAAAAAAAAAAAGATCTATTTATTTGAGAGAGAGAGAGTGCATGAGCAGGAGGGCAGAGGGAGAGGGAGAGAGAATCTCAAGCAGACTCTGCGCTGAGCATGGAGCCCAATGCAGGTTTCGATCTCATGAGCCTGAGATCATGACCTGAGCTGAAACCAAGATCCAGACACTTAACCTACTGCACTACTCAGGCACCCCTATTTAGGGTTTTTAAAGAATTTACATATCCTTAATTCCAAACTGTGGAATAGATAGATATTTTATACCTATCTAACTATATCTCATTATATATACATGAATAATATACTATAATATATATACACATATAATATATATACACATATGTGTTACGATGACATATAAAATTGAATGACATGACATGAATAAAATTGAAACTGTGAACATTTATATAATCAAAATGCTTAAATATTTTATTGATTCATTTGGTAACTTCCTTGTGGCAATCCTTTTGTGTTAATATTTTCTTTTTAATGTGTCTCAAATTCACTTCCTATTTATGTTTAAACTATGCTGAATTCTCTACTGTCACTTTATTACTGGTGATGAAAACAAAATGGTAAATAAGCATGAGTAGCATCACTTTTGTATTGAAATAATTTACAGTTAAAATTGTATTTAATTCTTCCTGGATAAAGTATTCCTGGATGCAGATTTTTCCCTTTTAGCACTTTGACTATATCATGCCATTCTCTTTTGGCCTGCAGAGTTTCTGCTAAAACATCAGCTGATAGACTTATGGGGTTTCCTTTGTATGTAACTGTCTTCTTTGTGCCACAACCTTTAAAATATTTTATCACTATTTTTTGCCATTTTAATTACTATGTGTCTTGGTGTGGACCTCCTTGGGTTGAATTTGTTGGGGGATCTCTGTGCTTCCTGAATCTGGATCTCTGTTTTCCTCCCCAGATTCAGGGAGTTTTCAGCTATTATTTCTTCAAATACATTCTCTGCACCCCTTTCTCTCCTTTCTCCTTCTGGGATCCCTTTAATGCAAATGTTGTTATGTTTGATGGAGTCACTGAGTTCTGTAAGTCTATTCTCACTACACAGTATTTGTTTGTCTCTCACCTGCTCAGCTAACTACTTTTTGCGATGGAGTAAAAAAAACTCTGTTCTCACCTTTCATCTCTCTATTCAGAGAAATCCATGCTATTTTTAGATAACAGTTAAAAAGCAAATAATCTAAAAGTTGCCCACAAAGGAAAACTACTAAGAGCAAAGACACTATAACTTATCTGACTTGTATTAATTTGCTTCTAAAATTTAACAGAAAAATATAGTCATAAATTATGTATTAACTCTGAAATTTTACTGTCAACAGTTGCAATTGATAATACATTGATTATTTTCATTTCAAATACAAAATTAGTAATATCCTCAAAATATAATACCACAAAAATTTTCACACCATTTTACATGTACAATCATAGTAAATACTTCAAAAGTCCACTTTACCTCTTTTAACTGAAGTTCTAAGTAAGTTACTCTGCCAGAGTATAGTGAAATTACAATGTTCTTCTTAGAACAATGATGGATTTTGAAAGTCAAGTAGTAAATTACAGTCTCAGGAAAATTCCAAATTGAGCAACTTGCACAAATAATCAGCAACATTTAGGTTCAATAAAGAATAACGTGAGAGTCTAAAAAAAGAATAGATGTCAAAATGATGGGTAAGCCCCCTAGGCACCTACACGATTTCTATTTTTAGCCATCCTAAAAGAGATAAAAGGTCGCTAAGATTAGATTTCTTTTTCAGGCAGCTTTTTTTTCCTGCATTAGCTGGATATTCCAGACCCTTCTAAATACATTTTAGGATTTTGTTCTTTGTAATGCAAATTGGGATGTTCTCATACAGAATAAGTTTTAATTAATTAGTGATCAAGAAGTTCTTTTTTTTTTCAGGAGGTATTTGGTTATCATATTTGTATATGTCATTTGATTTATATTTTGTCTTTAATATCTGCTTAGGCCTTGTGGTATATTTTAATTTCTATTGCTACTAACATAATTGAAGAAGGAATTAAACAGAAGCCAATAATAAACCATACCCTTTGGTATCCTCTCATGCAATACCATTCATTTAGCAAGAGAAAATTCTGCCAGTATTAGAATATCTCATCTTAACATCCAAAACCTTGCAGCAACTTAGGGAAGTAAAGGAGATAAAACCCTTAGAATTAAAAAAATGACTAATAATAGCAGTTGGATTCAAATGCCTAACCCCAAAGAGGGTAGAAAACATAAACCTGGAGATGAAGACATGTAACAACTTTTAACGCCTGTGGACAGAAGCTTTATTATGTTGGTCTCACACCAGAGTGATATTTGCTTCCTTACATTCTCCTTAGTTCCGCTTCAAAAAAAAAAAAGAAAAAAAGAAAGAAAGAAAAGTGAATCTTGTTCATAGGTCAAAGATACATTTTTCTTTAATCTTTTTTACGGTGTGCATTGAAGAGATTTCTACAACTTTTATAATGCTCCCAAGCCACAGTTTTCTACACCCTTGTCTATGGGCAGGGTCTTTCTTCATTGCTGGTATTTTCCATGTTACTTCTTTCCTGACCCCACTGCTCTGCTTTTCTGGTCTCTCTCTTTGTGCTACCATTTTCCTTCCATGTACTTTCTTACTGGTAAAAAAGCAATGCAAGTTGCCTGAGAGAAAAAAAATAAATAAAGATAACAAAGGTACAGTTTAACCTGAAGAAGCATTATTTATATTGCTTAAGTAAATACATTACAATAATAGATATTATTTTATCTGTTGTATGATAACATCCTGTTTGTTGGCCTGAAATATCAAATCCCTGAAGGTAGGAAAGTTCATGTATTAATCTCTGCATAATTTTTTCAGACACTATAGGTGATACACATATAAAGAGCCTAAAATGGTCATGAGACTAGTGAAATATGATGGTAGTTATTTTACTACCATTGTTATTATTAGCATTATTATGATAGCATTACCTATTCTGACACTAATAATATCACATTGAGACTGATGCTCTAAAAGCCAGGAATATTCAATTTTCTGTGGCATTCTTTTTTTTTTTTCTTTTTTTTTTTAAAGACTTTATTTTTATTTGAGAGAGAGAGAATGAGAGACAGAGAGCACGAGAGGGAAGAGGTTCAGAGGGAGAAGCAGACCCCCTGCTGAGCAGGGAGCCCGATGTGGGACTCGATCCCGGGACTCCAGGATCATGACCTGAGCTGAAGGCAGTCGCTTAACCAACTGAGCCACCCAGGCGCCCAATTTTCTGTGGCATTCTTGAGCAAGTAAACAAAAGCGATAGACCAGAAAGACAGGTTATGAGTCAAAGTGGGATATTACTGAAATATGAACTGGAAGTCTTACAGTCAGTTAATTAAACAATGAAAGAAAGAAGTATTTTCAATTTTATTTTTTTATTCTAATATACATAACTGGTTTGACGCAAAGGATGGGTTAGAAATATAAATGAGTAAAGGATTTTAAAAATGTATAAATATTTTTGCAGATTCTTTCTAAAGATGAAAGTTTCTGGAAGACAGCTTCTCAAATATTGCCATTGTGATCTTGGAATGTCAGCTTAAAAGTACTTCATAAACTCTCCATACTCATTAATAAAATCATAGTTATGAATTGAGAAAATAGAATGTTTTTCCAGAAGAAAAATTATGATTGTTTTGATATAAAACAGAATAAGCTCAATAGGTTTTAAGGAAAATACAAGAGGAAGTAAAAGGAAATAAATGCTCTTGAAGATGTTAAGTATTTCCTGATAGTAATTTTAAACTACCCTACCATACCCTACCATCAGAAATGCAAATACTAAAATCTAAAATGTGACAGTGTAACAAAAGAATATGTTTCATCCGGTATGTATAACCATATTAAGATGCAAAAAAACAGTATAGGGCTTTTAAAAAGTGTGATTCTAAACATGTTCTCTGTGAGGATATAAGGATGGCAAAGTTTTGTTTGTAAGCTTTTTAAAATCAATAATGAAACTTTTAGTAGTAGAAACATATTGCAATACAAGATAAAACAATCAAAAAAGATATTACATAAAAAAAAATTTAAAAATCCAAATATTCAGTTTGGTATTAAAAAAAAAAAAGAGTAAGTCAATATAATTGGTTGCATATGCCCACAATATTGTGAACATATTTACATGATTTTGCATTCATTTATCCAATACCTAAGAACAAAAGTTCACATCTGAAGCAAATTTAATGATTTCTTGTGAATATTTTAAATACTAAAAATTTTAATATGCTAATATTTAAGTATTTAATAACAATAACAAGTAATCCAGAAAAGTAAAGAGGGCATAGAAAATAATAATTATATTAATGTTATAAAAATAACTTACCATTTTACTATTCTATAGTAGTTATTAAATTGTCCTCACATGAATACATTGCATGATATTTTATCATCTAATTATTGTCATTTTCCACCAAAGTAGATACTAGTTATATTTTACATTAAACCATTTCCTGAATTTCTCATAATTTATCTTTTTTACCCAATGGATAACTAAATATATAGATATATAACTAAATATATACAGAAAAATAGAAGCAAAGTATTCTATCCGACTGCTTCTTGACTATTCTAATTATAAATGAGATTTAAGATTTCCATTTAATTAAATTCTATATAGAGTAGAAAAGTGAATATAGTATGTGCAGCAGTATACAGAAAAATACGATGCATATTTCAATATTTAAAATAAACTGCTGTCTTCAAACACATTAGAAACTAGCTAGAAGAAAACATAGGTCAGTAAATTGGATAATGGTCCATTGAGCATCTGAAGTGAGCAGCACATATTCATAAGCAAGAGAGTCTAAGGGAAGAGAATTTAGTGGGAAAACTCTTTTGATTACTGCCATCTAGAGGGCTCTAGTGGACATTTGTTGGTGGCTTTCAAGACGTTCCAAATTTCAATTTCCTTTGTAATTCTCAATGGCTACCCCAGCCTTGTTATTTTGGTGTGATAATTCCTCTGTCAGTATCGTCTGATTCCACACACTCATCTATCAGAGCACGGGATTAAATTTATTTATGGTTACATATCTCATTTCACATCATGGAGGATAGATAGATGGTAGTTAATTTGAAATCCTTCGAGTTATTGAGAAAATAAAAATTGCATTTTTTAAAAGATTTTATTTATTTATTTGAGAGAGAGGCAGGGAGAGAGAAAGAGGGAACACAAGCAGGGGGAGGGGCAGCGGGAAATGGAGAAGCAGCCTTCCTGCTGAGCAGGGAGCCCACCGCAGGGCTCTATCCCAGGACCACGAGATCATGACCTGAGCTGAAGGCAGACGCTTAACCAACTGAGCCACACAGGTGCCCCTAAAAACTGACTTTTATTTTAAATAAGAGTAAGGATGCTCATAGCCCCAGTAGTTGCTGGCACAATCTAGCAAACAAGAAAGGAGATCATGCCAAGACTAGAGTATAAACTTCTTAGAGGACATAGAAATTGATCTGGACCTTGAAGAATTAGTTATACTTAAGTAGATAATAATTGCATAAAATAAATTAATAAGCCAAAATTATTCTCTCAGAGTAATGGTACAATCAAGAAGTTGCATAGATTACTTATAAAACTCATTCTGTCCTTTAATCAATATATCAAATGACTAAAAAATAATAGAATGAAGCATAAAATTTAAAAAGTAACAGTTGCCTGTAAGCAAAATATTCTCAACCAATTATCATCTTTATGGAAAAAAAAAGGAAAGGAGAGGGCCTATTGTCTAAAGAGGTAAATAGAAACCACAATATTTAGAAATATACAATAATCTGAAAGTGTCTTTTATTAATATACAATAAAATTAATGAGAGACAAATAAATATTATGAAGAATAGAGAAAAGGAAAGCAAATTGGAAAAGAAGCAACTAAAAGTTATATGAGTTAGCACAAATATTGGATAACAAAATACTCAGTGGTTAGATTAAACAATAACTTAGACAAAGTGAAGGAAAGAACTAATGAAGTTAATGTTAGAGCTTTAGGTATCAGCCAAAAGAGGTTAAGAAACATGTAGGTAAGCATAAGAAGGTTTAATACACATCTAATAGTAGTTCAAAAAAATTAACTGATAGCGTGAGAGAAGAGTAACTTAACGAGATAATGGACTGAAATATAGATGAATCATCAGATTTAAGGAGCATACCAAATCCCAGACCTATACCTAGATTTAGCTAGACCACAAAAATATCTCTAACCAAAATTTCACATAATATTTTTAAAGTTGTCCTCTCAAGTTCTGAACTCTAATAAAAAAAATAATGTTAGTAGAGAGAATGGAGACATGTGAAGTGCACCTGATTCCTTTTCTCTGGGCACTAATCATTTTAGCAGATGAATCACTTGGTTTATGAAATATATAATATTACAGCATTTTATTTTATATCCAATTTTGCAAGATTGCTTTTTTTTTTTTAAAGATTTTATTTATTTAAGAGACAGAGTGAGTGAACAAGATAACATGAGTGAGGGAGAGGCAGAGGGTGAGGGAGAAGCAGACTCCTTGCTGAGCAGGGAGCTCAATGTGGGGCTCAGTCGGGGGACTCCAGGATCATGACCTGATCTGAGGGCAGATGCTTAACCAGCTGAGCCACCCAGTCACCCCAATTTTACAAGATTTCTTAAGAAACGTGGTAGAACTATGTTCAAAAAGAGATATATCAAGAAGTCATAGGGGTGCCTGGGTGGCTCAGTCGTTAAGCATCTGCCTTCAGCTCAGGTCATGATCCCAGTGTCCTGGGATCGAGCCCCGCATCGGGCTCCCTGCTCAGCGGGAAGCCTGCTTCTCCCTCTCCCACTCCCCGTGCTTGTGTTCCCTCTCTCACTGTGTCTTTCTCTGTCAAATAAATAAATAAAATCTTTAAAAAAAAAAGTCATAAGTACTGATTGATAATGAACTGGCAAACTGCAAATCAGTAACCACCATGAAATCAGCACAGATTATACCTTCACTAAGTAATAACATTTAGCTCTCAGTACTCATTGGGCTTTTGGAAACATCTGCTGAAGCTCTCAGGACCATAAAGTCTCAACCACGTTATCCAGTTTTTTGGTTAAGGGAAACACAAAGGAGATCATTTGAGATAAAGGAAAAAAGAAAGGAAAACAATTATAGCTGTAAACATCTTTTATTTAGAGACTAATATTAAATAGAGAATTGGCTTCATCAGTGTTTTAAGGCTCCCTATTTCTGTATTATCTTTCAATTAAAGTGACATATGAACTGTTTGGTTGTTATTGCTCTGTAACATATTACTTGGACACAGTGACCGCAGACTTTTTTTTTTTTCTTTTGCAAGGGATGGGAGCAAAGATATGTTTAGTGACTAGACCACAAGGTTATAGCGGACACACTAAGTACTCACCAAATATTTCGGTGCCCCTTTACATTTCCCAGCATCCTTAGCTGTTAGTTTTAAACCACCTGAATTTATGTGGTTAAAGGATGGTGTGTCACTTCCAGGTTGAGGCAGATAAACCAGTATGTCTGGCCTCCATGCAGTGCCTGTAGAGGCCATGAGATGGTGGAACCATAATTCTGAAACACTCTGAAAGAACAGTTATTACATACAGATGGTTTGCAGAGTCACCAAATCTAAACCTATTTTCTTTAATGACAACTATGCTTTGGTTTTGTTATGCCACTGAGATCTTAGCATTTTTCTCATTATTTTTTATTAAGTTTTAAATTTTAATTCCAGTTTAGTTAACATACAGTGTTATATTAGTTTCAGGTGTACAATATAGTCATTAGTGATTCAACAATTCTATACATTACTCGTGCTCATCGTAAGTGTGCTCTTTAATCACCATCACCTATTTCACCCATACCCCCCAACCTCCTCCCTGGTAATCATCTGTTTGTTCTCTCTGGTTAAGAGTCAGTTTCTTGGTTTCTCTCTCTTTCTCTCTCTCTTTCCTTTACTCATTTGTTTTGTTTCTTTAATTCCACATATGAGTGAAATCATATGGTATTTGTCTTTCTCTGGCTGACTTATTTCACTTATCATTATACTATCTAGATCCATCCATGTTGTTGCAAATTGCAAGATTTCATTTTTTTTTTTTTATAGCTGAATAGTATTCCATTGTGTGTGTGTGTACACATATATATCCCTTCTTTTATCCATTCATCTATTGATGGACACTTGAGCTGCTTCCATAATTTGGCTGCGGTAAATATAAGGATGCATGTATCCCTTTAAATTAGTGTTTTTATATTGTTTGGGTAAATACCAAGTAGTGAGATTACTGGATTATAGGGTAGTTCTATTTTTAACATTTTGAAGAACCTCTATACTATCTTCCACAATGGTTGCACCAGTTTTCATTCCCACCAACAGTGCAGGAGGGTTCCTTTTTCTCCATATCCTTGCCAACACTTGCTGTTTCTTGTGTTTTGGATTTTAACCATCCTGACAGATGTGAGATGATATCTCATTGTGGTTTTGATTTGCATTTCCCTGATGATGAGTGATATTGAACATCTTTTCATGTGTCTGTTGGCCATCTGTATGTCTTCTTTGTAGAAATGTCTGTTCATGTTTTCTGCCCATTTTTTATTGGATTATTTGGAGGTTTTTTTTGGTGTTGAGTTGTGTAAGTTCTTTTAAGTTCTTTATATATTTTGAATACTAACCCTTTATCAGATATGTCATTTGCAAATATCTTGTCCCATTCAGTAGGTTGTCTTTTAGTTTTTTCCCATTATTTCCTTTGCTGTGCAGAAGCTTCTTCTTCTTTTTTTAAAATATTTATTTATTTATTTGAAAGGAAGGGAAAGAGATAGAGAGAATGGGGCAAGGGGCAGTGGGAGAGAGAATCTCAAGCAGACCCCACTGAGCATGGAGTCTAATGCGGGGCTCAATCTCATGACCCATAAGATCATGACCTGAGCCTAAATCACAAGTTGGAAGCTTAACCAACTGAGCCACCCAGGTGCCCCATTTTTTAAAAGATTTATTTATTTATTTTAGTGAGAGAGAGAGAGAGAGAGAGGGAGAGAGAGAAAGAGCACTAGTGGGGGGAGGGGAGAAGCTTTTTATTTTGTTGTTGTCCCAATAGTTTATTTTTGCTTTTGTTTTCCTCGTCTCAGGAGACATATCTAGAAAGATTTTTCTGTGGTTGATGTCAAAGAAATTACTGCCCATGCTCTCTTCTAGGATTTTTATGGTTTCATGTCTCATATTTAGGTCCTTAGTCCATTTTGAGTTTATTTTTGTGTGTGGTGTAAGAAAGTGGTTCAGTTTCATTCTTGTGCATGTACCTTTCCAGTTTTCCCAATACCATTTGTTGAAGAGAGCATTTGTCTCTTTAAAAATTTACATTATTATCTTGATTATTATAAACTTTTAAAGTATTGAATCTAAAAAATACCCCAAATTTGTCCACATTTATAAAAATAGATATAAATTTAAATGCAACTAAGTTTACCAAGACCATCACCTTACATAATCTGCATACTCTTTCTAAAATTTTATATGTATAAAAAATTTTACAGTTTTGAATTTGCAAATTTATAATTATGAATGTTCTTAAACTAAATACAAATATACTTGGAAAGAATAATGGTCAATTGAGAACGTATATACTTTTTCTTTTAAATGTTTTATTAAGTAATTTCCTATTTCATATATAAAAGTATATAATTCATAAATTGTTTAATAAATTTCTTCCACTGAGTACTGTCATTTCACAAACACTGGTTATGGTCAGAGCATTATTCAATATCTCACAGCTCCCTCATGCTCTGTGCCTGTTACTAGCAATCCACCAAGGTAACAACTATCCTGATGTCGTCACACAGCAGATTAGTTTTACATGTTTTTATGCTTTATATACATGTAATCATACAGTATGTACTCTTTGTGCTTGTCTTCTTTTCCTCACAGTTGTATTTGGAAAATGCATTCGTATTTTTCCAGTTTCTGTAGTTTGTTCAATTTCTAGATTTTACTTGCTTTATAACAATTTTTTTTTTTAAATTTAGTCATATTCACTGGGCTGAAACTAAAGAATATCTGCAATAGGGTGGGAAAGGACAATCATTCACTTTCATGACTATTCAAAATAATACTTTAGCAACTGAAATAAAACTACAATTCCCCTTTGTAAGAATTTTCCCTTAAGATATTCCTCTAACACTCTAACAATGTTAAAATATACACATACAGGCAATTCAGTACAGCATTTTCTTTAATCACAAAATATTGGAAAGAACTAAATTATAATACTTAGTAGATTATTGAAAAAATAGCTTATATCCATGCATTGTTCTTCTACACAAATGTAAAAAAAGGGGCTGGGGGAGGAAAGAAGGAGAAAGGTGCATGTGTATGGATGGATGGATGGGTAGGTAGGTAGATATAGATGCAGGTACAGCATAAAAACTCAAGAAGTTACTAATTTAAAAAAGAAAAAAACCATATACCTTCAGTCTAAGGATATAAAAAAAAAAAAACTCTAAAAATAATCTTAAACTTTACTTAGTAGGATTATATTTCACAGTGATATTAGTTTAGTACTTCTAAAAAAGCTTTCTATGTATCGTAGAGTAATGTTGGGGTAGTTTCCTCACTGTAGGAGAAGAGTAATACAAACGTGGAATATGAAAGGGCTTGAAAGAGCTGTGATGCTATACTGGGGACAGGAGTTTCATTATAAATTCATGAGTTTAATACGCACGGATATGCAAACATATATGTATGTTTATATAGAATATATGCATGTGTATACATATGTACACATATATTTCATAACTCTGTTAGCTGAAAGGGCCTAAAATCAATGACTTCCAGTAGTATTAATAGTAATGAAAATACCTAGACCCTGATTGTGTTTCCAAATACCATTCCTTAACATAAATAACTAAGGTACCTTGGAGAGATAGCTAATGAATTTAGGTCTCAGTCAGAAAAAGTCCAAGCTATAAATGCAGCATCCTGTAGTGCCAGAAAGTAAGGGAGTTGTCAAAAAATTGTGGGGCATTATCAAAATATACATGAGCTAGATTGAAGGGGCTCCAGCTAACCAAAATAAATAGTGGCAGTTTCAGATTACAAAGAAACACTTGAGTCCATATAGATAAAAATAAATGAGAACAAATAAATAATAAATGGATGATATGGACATACATACATAAAAGAGAAATAACAGCTTCCATTACATTAGAATATTAACTATTAAAGGATTAAGAAAGAATGATGTTAAAAACAACTTTTTTTGAAACAATGGTAATACAAACTTATTTACACATTAATTATCTTTGGATGTTAAAACTTGTGGGTTGAAGATGAATGAAGAGAAGAATAGTTACATAGCTCTGAAGCCCATGCCTATATTTACAGAGAGAGTAAATGATTAAGAAAACATCAAATTTAACGGTCAGATAATCTGGTGAGGAGTATAAATTTAAGGATAATCTTGTAAATTTTTTTTTAGGTTTGAAATGATCTCAAAATACAGATTTTATAAAATCACTTTGTAAACTTCACTTTCTCCCATTTTACTTTGTTTTAGAACCCAGGGTCTAAATACTGAAAAAAGCAAACAAAAACACATTTCTATCAAAGACAAATTATTTGGACACAATCCAAATTAAAATACTAAATCAGGCCTTGTGACTTGAAATATGCAAGAACATGAGATGAATTTTTCATTTATACTCTTCGGATGATGTGGTAGGACGGTTTTCTAATAGGTGTAAGCTATATTGATGACTGGCTCCCCAAGAACAGCAGTGATTTTCACACATTTGAATGACTAATATTTGCATTAAACTACAGGTTCAATAACACACTCAGTTAATTTTGTGCTCCACAGGATTTTAGATTTACTTTACACCATAGTTTCTTTGATTGATTTTCTATTAATGGCAGTTTGTGTCATCAAATTTAATAAAATAGGTTAAGCTAGATAGGCTCCCCCTCTAGAATATGTACTTTAGGAAGAATTTATTAAAAACCATATCTAACTGCCTCCAAATATATTTTCCAAATTCAGAATGTCACATAAATAATTATTTTACTTAAATTCTGTAATTCTTCAGAGGCTTGTGTATTTTTTAAAAAATTATCTTGGGGCGCCTGGGTGGCTCAGTCGTTGGGCATCTGCCTTCGGCTCAGGTCATGATTCCAGGTCCTGGGATCGAGCCCCGCATCGGGCTCCATGCTCCGCGGGAAGCCTGCTTCTCCCTCTCCCACTCCCCCTGCTTGTGTTCCCTCTCTCGCTGTGTCTCTCTCTCTGTCAAATAAATAAATAAAATCTTTAAAAAAAAAAAAAAATTATCTCATGCTCAGTAATGTCACTTTTTCATTTAGCTTTACTAATCCATGACTTTTTCATATACAAACTGGATTCTATGCTACTCTCCCTTACAATTTTCAAAATCATTATACTCCCCCATAATTATTTAATAAAAATATTCATATTGGATTCATGTATAATAAGATCAACACAGTTATTTATATATAATAGATTCTGGACATTTGAGAATTTAATATTTCCCATCTCCTTTTTAACTCTTTTGAGTGGTCTAGAGATAGATGAGATATCCTTAAATATAATTTGTAATGATGCTTTGAATTGAATTATGTAGAGCATAAATTTGGTAGGTGTATGCTAGATACTTAAGTGATCATTTTTTTGTGTATTGGCTTTCTATTATTTTACAGTTCTAATTACTAACTGATACTCACATTTTTCTTTTATTTAGTCCCCCAAAATGGCCTATGGATTATCACTTTTTATTTAGTAATAAGGAAACTGAGAAAAATAAAATGTCACTTGTTCAAGACAATAAGTGGTAGAGAAGAGCCTGGACTCCAGTTTTGCAGGTGATAGAGTGTAGTGCATTAATATCAGGATTCTGAGTCCAAATTTCTTTAGGGACTTCATACTATATCATGATCAAATAGATAAAACTCCTGCTGTTTTCTATTCTCTACTATATATCCTCCCCATATTGCTCTGGGCTGCCATTTCTCCAATAAAATGTTTTTATTTCTACTTCCTGAATGTGTTTACTATATGCTGTTCTCATTATATGGGTTAAAATTTTGTATGCACTCTCACTGAAAAGTTGTTTTATATCTTATTTTGAAATCTGAGTCTTTATTGAAAAAGACACTTCCAAACAATTCCTCTTATGACTTTGAGCAATATATTTTCTTCTGAAGCCCTGCAAATTGTCACATGTTATCAATCAAGACTACGTTACTAATTTCATCAAAGATTAGATCTCATACTCATGGTCTTCCTTAATATCCTAATTTGTAAATCACCCTGGAAGATTTGAGGATAAAGTAGATGATTCATCTGGTTTTGACTTAAGGATTATCCTTAAAGTAGCCAATGTAGCTGGAGTGATTTCAAACAAGTTAATTTCCTGATTCTTGGCTGGGTGTCATGCAGTCAGGAAATGAGCATCCTGAATACAGTTAGTTCTATAATGGATATTCAGAGTAAAACATAGACTGTCAAAAAAAAAGTCCTTCTCTTATTGCTACATTTTTCACACTTCACAGACTCAGCTTTGATCCATCTTCCCCTCAGTACTATAACAACTTCCCATTTTGTAAGAGATATATTAGCTAGAAGATTGATAAGTCTTTAAGGATGTCCTAAAACCTTATCCATTATAAACATCCTCTAATTGTTAGCTATTGCTGATTAACAGATAATTCTCAAACTTAAAAATTGAAAACAATAACCATTTATTATCTCTCCCAAATTTATCATCAGCCAAGCAAGTCTGCTGATCTTGACTAAGCTCATTCGTGAAAATGCAGTCAGCTGTTGGGTGGACTGGGGAACCTGGACTACAATGGCCTTGACTGCAATGACTAGGCTTTATTCCACACAGTTTTTCGTACACCAGGAAACTAGACCAGGTTTTTTGTCATGGCATTGTCAGGGTTCCAAGGAAGGGAGCAAAAACATAAAACCAATTTCAAGTCTCTCCTTACATCAAATTTGCTACTCTCTACTAGCCAAAGAACATCCCAAGGCTAAATTCATCATCAGTAAGGTGGGATACCACAGGAACAGCAGGGACGAATGAAAAATCGAGGCCATTCTTGGAAGTAAAATCCATCACTAGACACCTTTCTTAAATTCTTACTGATAATGAATAAAGTTCCGATCACTGTACTTTGATGATGAGATCCTTTAGCTTGGCTACTATTAAAGATTTGAATTGACTTATTTGTATCTGTAGAATTAGAGTTCTGCTACTCAAAATTATATGAAATCATGTAAATATTGTACCTCTAAACATGTAATAAACTGCTCCAATATTTTCTACTGGACCACAAAGAGGCAAATAAACCAGTTTTGGAGTAGGAGTTAGGAAGCAGGAAGACACTATAGTTGACTCTGGTCTATACAGCATTGATTGGCATCCCAGATAAACAGGGGAGACAGTTGAGAGCTAAGATTACCAAAACTTTTTAAAATTTAAAAATAAACAAGGAATACAAGAAAAAATTACTTTTCCCCCATAATACTTTCCAAATACCTTTGGAATTTGGAATAATACATTCATTCCAATAATAATCTCATTCCAAATACTTTGGAATGAAAATAGGCTAAATTATCTTGTTTAAATGACCAATTTATCTACATGGCATCCCAGCTTTCAGAAAAGCAAATGGCAACCTTTGTTGTTTGTGTATAATCAAGTGCTAAGTTGGAAATAGGGCTTTGAAAACAATGTGACTATCATTACCTTTCTTAATGTAGAAATTGTTCCTTTTTAATCTCCTTTTTGGACCTCTAAGCATATTGGGACAATCAATTACATATTTTGTTACTAGGGGCTATTCCCAGTTAAGCATCATTACCTGTGATTTCACATAAAATACAGATATCCTAAATAGCAACTAAGGCAAAAATAAATTATCGTCAGATAAAATGAATAAAGGTTTATATAAGATACTTCTAACAGTATTAACAGTATGGAGAATGAAATTACCTAGCATTGCTTAATTCTAGAATTTTTTTTTTAAGATTTTATTTATTTATTTGAGAGAGAGAGAGCATGAGAGAGGGGAGGTCAGAGGGAGAAGCAGACTCCCCGCCGAGCAGGGAGCCCAATGCGGGACTCAATCCTGGGACTCCAGGATCATGACCTGAGCCAAAGGCAGTCGCCCAACCAACTGAGCCACCCAGGCACCCAATTCTAGAATATTTTTGACAGCAATGGGTGATGATCCCAGAATAAATTAGCAGTTCTGATTTTACCCACACTAAACATCATGTAAAATCTTGTCTGTTAGTTCCTTAATCTTCTCATCTTCGATTTTTTTAAATTTCCAGAGTTTATCAATAAACCCAGCCTATGATGGTAGCCTAAACCTTATCACAAGAAGCAATTAATATAGTTATGAAATATTAAATTAAAACTCTCTGGTCATTAAATAAAACTTTCTATTGTTCCAAACTATAAACTAAGTTACTTACATTAAATCTATCACTTGACTTTATCAAGCCATTCAATGCAGTTCCAACCCTCTGGGTTACATCCAAATGTTCTTATCTTACCTGCCTTAACTTCTCCCCTACTTTTGAGGTAGTACAATGTATCATTTACTCAACTCATTTGGCAGGATTTTCAACAACTGCCTGTACTATTGTGTCCGGTTTGCATGCCTGACAAAATCCTAATGCTGGCTCATTTCAACCATTTTCTTCTTTCACCTAAACCCTGCTACTTTCCATACTGTAGAAAATCATAGAGCTATGGAGATAAGTTCCTCTAAAGAAAACATGATTTCCAACCTCTGTTGAATACACAGTGTATCCTAGCTAACCTTATTCTGCTAGATTATCTATGAGACATATCAGTTATTTCAAAAGTTTTCCTTTTTGGTTTAATATGTCTGTATGTAAGTTTCCTGAATCTTATATTCCATATCGGTAGAACAGAGGTGATGATACTGACCTTAGTGTTAATTCTAAAGAGGTATTTGTAAGATTTTATACATAGTAGCACTGGGGGGGGGGGGTTGCTGAATTTATATCCAAGATAAAATTTTAACAAATACATTGGAGGTGAAGATGAGAGTCTGTGGAGTTAGGATGGATGCACTTAAGTAATACAAACATAGAGATACTTCTAATTAAGAAGACAATAGAAATATGAAGAGTGAGGATAAAAGAGAGAAGATGGATCTGGAAGCAGGGAGAAGCCAAGCATTACAAAGACAGTTGGAAGTTGCCTTTGTGATTATGTCGGTTAGGAAAACATGACAGTAGGGACGCCTGGGTGGCTCAGTGAATTAAGCATCTGCCTTTAGCTCAAGTAATGATCTCCGTGTCCCGGGATTGAGTCCCTCATGGGGCTCCCTGCTCAGCGGGAAGCCTGCTTCTCCCTCTCACCCTCCCTCTGTGCTCTCTCTCTCTCTAATAAATAAATAAAATCTTTAAAAAAAAGAAAACATGAATCACAATATCTTATTTTGAAATTTAAACATTTTGTGTGTCTATGAAGTACTGTAGAGACTAAAGGTATAAAGCAAAGATGTGAGAATTTAGCATCAGGAAGCCCTACATACCTAGACTTACAACCTAACAACATCAGGACCTTGGTAACAAATTACTTACAGTCTATGAATCAAAGGAGAAAATGGAAGTAAATATGTATTAAGTAATCTTAAGGGCCATACAAACTTTACTTAATTCGATCTAATGACTGAACATAAACTAAAGTAGAGCTGAGGAGAGTAAAAATCTATTCATTAAAGTTTAATTTATAGCTCTGTGAAGAAGTATACACAGGCTGTTTGTTAGTTTACGTAACACTTATGCCTTTATTAAATAACAACAGGGAGAAAATAATAAATAATTATTTGCCCATTATCTTTAAAGCTAAGAAAACTGAAATAAAGGACTAACTTGTAGCAAGTCAAAATATTGTTTGCTTATTAATGCTTTTAAGAGGTAAAAATATTTTGAAAAAGAAAATAAAATCAATAATAAGCATGTAAACAGGTAAATAAGTAACAAATTTTTTACCTTTCCTTTCATGCAAGTTTGTTATCTTTTGTTTTTGCTGGTTGACAAACATAAATGCAAACTACTTGTGCTGTGGAATCAAAGTGACAGTTTCAATTATCTTTTATTTGATTTCTTGACTTTTGCTTCAAGAGAAACTTATGCAACACAGCTTAAAAATCATTAAAAATTCTTTTTTTATAATTCTTTATTTGCTTAAGTAGTGATCACTTTTAGAAATTCTAACAACAGATAGAATGCCATAAAAATATAATCATGATAATCTTAATGAAGAATTGAAAAACTGTTTAAGAGACTAATTCAGGGTCACAGACTTTTGATAAGAAAATGGTTATATAAGGGCACCTAGGTGGTGCAGTTGGTTAAGCAGCCAACTCGGTTTTGGCTCAGGTCGTGATCTCAGGGTAATGAGATCGAGCCCCCTATCATGCTCCGCACCTAGCACAGAGTCTGCTTAAGACTCTTTCTTTCTCTCTCTCCCTCTGCCCCACCCCACCTCAAAAAAATAAAAATTTTAATTAAAAAAATGGTTATGTAGTAAGCAATTGACATACACAGGTTGTAATCCCAAATGATTTGTTTACAGAAATCACAACATTAACTACAACATCATACTGCAAGTAAATTCCTCACATCAGTCCTTCAGAAACTTTTATCAGGCCCTTTTGTCCTTCCAGGAACAATCGCCTTATACTAGAAACAAATAGTATTATTTTCAATTTGTTTCTCTTCTCTTTCCCTCTCTCCTTCTCCCCTGCCACCAATTAACCATTACTTATACAATTTTATTAACTTTGGCTTTTGATTTATTTAAGTTGTTTGTTAAATAGTGGCCAGTCAAAAATCTATTATCTTGGTGGAGGTAGAGAAGTAAAATAGCTGAGTAGGCCTCCATTTTCTCTAGTGTACTTTAATATAATGTGCTTATTTAAAATATATTAAATGACATTCTTACTTATGTTCAGCAGACATTTTGTGTACTTACTATATACTTAAAATTTTTAGTCATTCTGAAGTGAGTCCATAGGATATTGTTTTAAGTTTCATGTATCATTTTTTTTATTCTTTGGTTATGTAGTCATGTCTCTCTTTTTTTTATGATTTTATTCATTTATTTGAGAGAGAGAGAGAGCACAAGCAGGGGGAGGGGCAGAGGGAGAGAAGGAGGGGGAAACCAAGTCCCTGCTGAATGGGGAACACAACTCACGGCTCAGGCCCGGGACCCTGAGATCATGACCTGAGTCCAAGTCAGACACAACCTTCTGAGCCACCCAGGCGCCCCTCATGTCTGCTTTTAACGTCTACGTTATTGTCGTGAGAGAAATCTCTTAAGATACATTTGACCTTGGATTGTTCTCCTTTATTTTAACTCTGGGGTTATTTATAATTGTCAAGATTATTTTTGAAGGCTCTTAATAGTTAGAAGTTAGAGCAAGTAGTAATTATTTTTTTCTGTGAAATTTGTTTTTTGATTTCCCAAGTTTTCATCAACCTTCATCCACACTTGCTTAATTCTTCAAAACACTTGATGTACAACTACTTTGGATCAACTTTCCTGGCAGTACCATTTCCCCAATCTCAAAACATGTCAAAAGCTGATCACCTCCTAGAAGAATGTAAGCGTTGCAGTTTTCTGCTTATAGTTACTATAAGGTATTTATAAACTATAAGGTATTTATAAACTCAACGCTCTAAAATAATACATGAATTTGCTTTGGTTAAGAGTAAATATGATCCTCTACTTCCACTGAGGTTAGCTTTTAAAAATATACTGAATTTTTACTTATTTTTCAGATTCATTTTACATATAATAACTCTTTTATGTCATCATTGTTGAACAATGCCAGTGAATTTGTTTATTTTCTTGTTTTCTTCTTGGTCAGCAAATAACAGCCAGGATAATGTACAAACTTACCTAACTCTACATATTATATTTATGTATCAAGGTTATGTAGAATGATTCAGATTGGTTTGAAGAACAGAGATGTTAAATGTTCAACTAAATGAGATAATAAACAATGCTTGTTCCTGGAATAATCCAGTGGACACTGAAATAAACCGAAGCTATTGTTCAAGCTTTTTAGCTTCCGTACAATTTAAGGAAACTTGTTAATTTTTTTGTGCATTAATATTGCCATATATCCCTGTGGGTTATACCATTCAGCAGCTCAATATTTTAAAATAAATGTACTACTTTCCAATTGCTGAAGGGTTTCTAAGAGGAATGTTTTCAGGATTATATATGTATAGAGACATAGAGATATCATTTAGTTCATTTCTAGTATTTGATTAGGGTAATTAAACTCAAGGGCTTAGGTCTCTATATTATGTCACCAAAATAGTTTACATTACCTTATTTTCATGTGTTATACATCCAGTGAATGCAGACTTACTATAAAAATATACAATACTGGGAATCTTGCTGGGGACTGTGCATATAACTTCTAATGTGTACCTCCGCTATCCCCCAAAAATTTGATTTCCAAAATATACGTGGCTAACATGAGTTCAGATAAGAGAATTAAGCTCATTAAAAAGTAAGAAATAAATACGAAGTTTATTAATTTTTTTCTGACATTGATATTTTCATTTTTGTTTCTTTTTGACTTAATATGGATATCAGTACATTTACTAAAGTATTTTCTAACAAACTGTTTTATTCATTACTAAAACAAATCAAACTTAGGGTTTTTAAAACCTTTCAATTGAAGTGTTTCTACACAAATACATGTATATAAGTATAGACATTTAATTTTTAAAATTGTTCATTGAGGTTATATATATGAGTATAGCTTATTAATTTTCATAAGCTAAGTGTACATAACTTGCATCCAGATCATGAAACAGAATATTACCATAGTGCTAGTATCCCAGAAGTGCCCCTTGCTCCCTTCTAAACAATAGTCACTCCACCAATCCTGTCTTCCTATTTAAAGATTTTATTTATTTGGGAGAGAGAGTGCGCACGTGTGTGTGCACACAAGAGTGGGGGAGGGTCCGAGGGAGAGGGAGAAGCAGACTCCCCACTGAGTGGGGAGCCCAACACAGGGCTCCATCCCAAGACCCTGGGATCATGACCTGAGCCGAAGGCAAACACTTAGCTGACTGAGCCACCCAGGCACCCCCGTCTTCTAATAGCAAAGAACAATTTTGGTAATGATTACATTATTTAGTAAGGTACTATACCTTCTTACCCTCTTGTATCTGTGTTTATAAGATTTCATGTTTTTGTGATTTATCTGCTCTCACATGTATAATTGGAATTTATTTCCACTAGTATGTAATATTTCACTGTGGAACCCACTGTATGAACATACAATAAAGTTTTTTGGAAAACAGTTTGGGATAATCTATAAAAGTTGAAGATGTACATATTCTAAAACAAATTCCTTATTAATTGTAAACTGAACAGAAATGTACATATGTGTTCAACAAAATGTATATTTTGAAATTGGATGTTGTAAAATAGCTGTTAGTATTTTTGAGTACCACGTAAATAGCTGTTAGTATTTTGAGAGATTAAGATCTGATTGTAGTAGCTCCTTTTTCTAAATTCCTAAAGTTATGATGATCTAGTTCAATAAACTAGGGAAAATTTTATTTTTTAATTCTCTTTCCCTCTCTCTCTGTCTTTCTCTTGAACCAGATCAAATGCCATTCTGATTGCATGTGTGTTGCTTGAAAGACGGGTAGAGTTCATGTTTGAAGATCTGGGACCAGTGATTATAAAACTTTCTCAATTAGTTGAATAGAAATTGTCCTCTTTCATTTCTGCCTCTTCTGATGTTAATTTTTGGTATGTTTTTCCTAGAAAATCATCAAAATCATCTATATTTTTAAACAAAGAAATATTTTTTAATAAATTTTTTTCATGGATATTTCAGATTTTTTTCCCATTCTCATTTAGAAATTTGTCAGTTTTGGCCTTCTTTATTTTCTTATTTAGTAAATCGATGGGCTATCTACTTTATAGTTTTTTTAACCTAGTTCTTTGATTTTTTTTATAATTCTATATTATTTTACTTCCATAGTGATCCTTTATTTGAATCTGATATAAGCTTATTTCTATCATTTCCTGTATTGGGGCATTTCATTATCTCTCTGATTTTTTTCCATGTCCCTTTTCTGTGCCACAACAAACTTAGAAGCATGTTTCACTATAGAAGTTCCATTAAATTGACATCTGGAATTTTAAACAAGCACATGAGAGATACTGCAGTAAGAAATGAATTAGTTTCGGGGCGGAGCAAGATGGCGGAGGAGTAGGAGACCTGGATTTCGTCTCCTCTCAGGAATTCAGCTGGATAGGGATCAAACCATTCTGAACACCTACAAACTCAACAGGAGATCGAAGAAAAGAATAGCAACAACTCTCTGAACAGAAAAGCGACCACTTTCTGGAAGGTAGGACACACGGAGAAGTGAATCCGAGGCGATATTCGGGAGGACAGACGGCGGGGGAGGGGCCTCCGTCGGCCGCTTCTGGCAAGTGATAGAGCCACGGAGCACAAAATCGGAACTTTTAGAAGTCGGCTCCGCTGAGGGACGTCACTCTGGTGGCTAAGTGGGGGGTGGAACCCTCGCGGGACAGTGTGGTCTCAGGACCCTCGGGTTCACAGAAAGACCGGGGGTGCCTGAGTGCGGCAGAGCTCCCAGGTATCGGAGCAGGGAAGCCGGCTGCAGAGACGGAGCCCAGGCGCGGGCTCTCAGCTCGGGGTTGTCATAAACCGTGATCCGCGGCACAGTCGGGCCACTGCTCCTCCAGCAGGGACCCAACGAGCGGCAGATCCGGGGAGACTCACCTTCCTCCCCCGGGGAGGAGTGGCGCGGGAGCGCACCGCGGGGATCTGCTGGGTTTAGAGACTCCACCCGGGGTCGGGTGCCAGATAGAAAGGCACGGTCACAGGCCGGGTGAGCACGCAGTGCGGCCGGAGACCGGGGAGACGGGAGTGACTGACTGCTTTTCTCTGGGGGCTCACTGAGGAGCGGGACCCCGAGTTCTCGGTTCCTCTGGGGCGGAGATTGGGAGGCCGCCATTTTCACTCTCCGCCTCCAAAGCTGTACGGAAAGCTTGCAGGGAACAAAAGCTCTGGAGAGCAAACCCGAGCAGATTACTTAGCCCGGCCCCGGCAAGGGTGGGGCAATTCTGCCTCCGGCAAAGACATTTGGGAACCACGGCAACAGGCCCCTCCCCCAGAAGATCAGCGAGAACAGCCAGCCAAGACCAAGTTTACCGATCAATGAGAACGGCAGAACTCCAGCGCTAGGGGAATACTGCACATGGAATTCATGGCTTTTTTACCATGATTCTTTAGTCTTTCAAAGTTCATTTTTTTTAACTGTCTTTTTTTCTTTTTTTTTTTTTTTTGATTTTTTCTTTTTCCCTTTTTCAACCAACATCTTATCAATCCCTTTTTTAAAAAACATTTTTATTTTTCATTTTTAGAGTCATATTCTATCCCTTCATAGTACTTACCCGTATTTTTGGCATATATATATAAGTTGTTCTCTCTTTAAAATTTTGAGATAGTTTCTTCTAACAGATCAAAATATACTCTAAATCTCTAGTGTATGGTTTTTTCTACTCCCCTGCCTTATCACATTCTCTCCCTTTTTTTTTCTTTTTTTTTTTAAATCCTCTTCTTTCTTTTTTCAAACAACTTATCAATTCCTTTTATAATTTTTTTTTATAATTTCCATCTTTACAGTCATATTCCATCCCTTCATCATATCAACCCTTATTTTTGTACATATATAACTTTTTCTTTCTTTAAAATTTTGGGAGGCACTTTCTTTTAACAGACCAAAATACACCCAAAATCTAGTGTGTGGCACTGATCTATGAACCAGCTTGATCATATTTGATCACATTCTGTTTTTGTTTTGTTTTGTTCTGTTTTTGTTTGTTTTTATCTTTATCTTTATCTTTTTCTTCTTCTTTTTTTTTTCTTTTTCTTTTTTCACTCTTTCCCTTTCTTTTCCCACTGCTTCAGGTCTTTTCTGATTTGTTTAGAGTATATTTTCTGGGGACGTTGTTACCCTGCTAGCATTTTGTTCTCTCATTAATCTATTCTCCTCTGCACAAAATGACAAGACGGAAAAAATCACCTCAACAAAAAGAACAAGAGGTAGTACCGACTGCCAGGGACCTACTCAATACGGACATTAGTACGATGTCAGATCTAGAGTTCAGAATCATCACTTTAAAGATACTAGCTGGGCTTGAAAAAAGCATGGAAGTTGTTAGAGAAACCCTTTCTGGAGAAGTAAAAGAACTAAAATCTAACCAAGTAGAAATCAAAAAGGCTATCAATGAGGTGCAATCAAATATGGGGGTGCTAACTGCTAGGATAAATGAGGCAGAAGAGAGAATCAGTGAGATAGAAGACCAAATGATGGAAAATAAAGAAGCTGAGAAAAAGAGAGATAAACAACTACTGGATCACGAGGGCAGAATTCGAGAGATAAACGATACCATAAGATGAAACAACATTAGAATAATTGGGATCCCAGAAGAAGAAGAAAGAGAGAGAGGGGCAGAAGGTATACTGGAGAAAATTATAGCAGAGAACTTCCCTAATTTGGGGAAGGAAACAGGCATCAAAATCCAGGAAGCACAGAGAACCCCTCTCAAAATCAATAAAAATAGGTCAACACCCCGACATCTAATAGTAAAACTTACGAGTCTCAGAGACAAAGAGAAAATCCTGAAAGCAGCTCGGGAGAAAAGATATGTAACCTACAATGGTAGAAACATTAGATTGGCAACAGACCTATCCACAGAGACCTGGCAGGCCAGAAAGGACTGGCAGGATATATTCAGAGCACTAAATGAGAAAAATATGCAGCCAAGAATACTATATCCAGCTAGGCTGTCATTGAAAATTGAAGGAGAGATAAAAAGCTTCCAGGACAAACAAAAACTAAAGGAATTTGCAAACACGAAACCAGCCCTACAAGAAATCTTGAAAGGGGTCCTCTAAGCAAAGAGAGAGCCCAAAAGCAACATAGACCAGAAAGGAACACAGACAATATACAGTAACAGTCACCTTACAGGCAATACAGTGGCACTAAATTCATATCTTTCAATAGTTACCCTGAATGTAAATGGGCTAAATGCCCCAATCGAAAGACACAGGCTATCAGATTGGATTAAAAAACAAGGCCCATCGATATGCTGTCTGCAAGAGACTCATTTTAGAACCAAAGACACCCCCAGATTGAAAGTGAGGGGGTGGAAAACCAGTTACCATGCTAATGGACAACAACAGAAAGCTGGGGTGGCAATCCTTATATCAGACAAATTAGATTTTAAACCAAAGACTGTAATAAGAGATGAGGAAGGACACTATATCCTACTTAAAGGGTCTATCCAACAAGAAGATCTAACAATTGTAAATATCTATGCCCCTAACATGGGAGCAGCCAATTATATAAGGCAATTAATAACAAAAGCAAAGAAACACATCGACAACAATACAATAATAGTGGGGGACTTTAACACCCCCCTCACTGAAATGGACAGATCGTCTAAGCAAAAGATCAACAAGGAAATAAAGACTTTAAATGACACACTGGACCAAATGGACTTCCCAGACATATTCAGAACATTCCATCCCAAAGCAACGGAATACACATTCTTCTCTAGTGCCCATGGAACATTCTCCAGAATAGATCACATCCTAGGTCACAAATCAGGTCTCAACCAGTACCAAAAGATTGGGATCATTCCCTGCCTATTTTCAGACCATAGTGCTTTGAAACTAGAACTCAATCACAAGAGGAAAGTCGGAAAGAAATACATGGAGGCTAAAGAGCATCCTACTGAAGAATGAATGGGTGAACCAGGAAATTAAAGAAGAATTAAAAAAATTCATGGAAACCAATGAAAATGAAAACACAACTATTCAAAATCTTTGGGATGCAGCAAAGGCAGTCCTAAGAGGAAAGTATATAGCAATACAAGCCTTTCTCAAGAAACAGGAAAGGTCTCAAGTACACAACCTAACCCTACACCTAAAGGAGCTGGAGAAAGAACAGCAAATAAAGCCTAAACCCAGGAGGAGAAGAGAAATAATAAAGATCAGAGCAGAAATCAATGAAATAGAAACTAAAAGAACAGTAGAATGGATCAACGAAACAAGGAGCTGGTTCTTTGAAAGAATTAACAAGATTGATAAACCCCTGGCCAGACTTATCAAAAAGAAAAGAGAAATGACCCAAATCAACAAAATCATGAATGAAAGAGGAGAGATCACAACCAACACCAAAGAAATACAAACAATTATAAGAACATATTATGAGCAACTCTATGCCAGCAAATTAGATAATCTGGAAGAAATGGATGCATTCCTAGAGATGTACAAACTACCAAAACTGAACCAGGAAGAAATAGAAAACCTGAACAGACCCATAACCACTAAGGAAATTGAAGCAGTCATCAAAAATCTCCCAAAACACAAAAGCCCAGGGCCAGATGGCTTCCCAGGGGAATTCTACGAAACATTTAAAGAAGAATTAATACCTATTCTTCTGAAACTGTTCCAAAAAATAGAAATGGAAGGAAAACTTCCAAACTCATTTTATGAGGCCAGCATTACCTTGATCCCAAAAGCAGACAAAGACCCCATCAAAAAGGAGAATTACAGACCAATATCCCTGATGAACATGGATGCAAAAATTCTCACCAAAATACTAGCCCATAGGATCCAACAGTACATTAAAAGGATTATTCACCACGACCAAGTGGGATTTATCCCTGGGCTGCAAGGTTGGTTCAACATCCGCAAATCAATCAACGTGATACAATACATTAACAAAAGAAAGAACAAGAATCATATGATCCTCTCAATAGATGCAGAAAAAGCATTTGACAAAGTACAGCATCCTTTCTTGATCAAAACTCTTCAGAGTATAGGCATAGAGGGTACATACCTCAATATCATAAAAGCCATCTATGAAAAACCTACAGCGAATATCATTCTCAATGGGGAAAAACTGAGAGCTTTCCCCCTAAGGTCAGGAACGCGGCAGGGATGTCCACTATCACCACTGCGATTCAACATAGTATTGGAAGTCCTAGCCACAGCAATCAGAAACAAAAAGAAATAAAAGGCATCCAAATCAGCAAAGAAGAAGTGAAAGTCTCACTCTTTGCAGATGATATGATACTTTATGTGGAAAATCCCAAAGACTCCGCCCCCAAACTGCTAGAACTCATACAGGAATTCAGTAAAGTGGCAGGATATAAAATCAATGCACAGAAGTCAGTGGCATTCCTATACACCAACAACAAGACAGAAGAAAGAGAAATTAAGGAGTCGATCCCATTTACAATTGCACCCAAAACCATAAGATACCTAGGAATAAATCTAACCAAAGAGGCAAAGGATCTGTACTCAGAAAACTATAAAATACTCATGAAAGAAACTGAGGAAGACACAAAGAAATGGAAAAACCTTCCATGCTCATGGATTGGAAGAACAAATATTGTGAAGATGTCAATCCTACCTAGAGCAATCTACACATTCAATGCAATCCCCATCAAAATACCATCCACTTTTTTCAAAGAAATGGAACAAATAATCCTAAAATTTGTATGGAACCGGAAAAGACCCCGCATAGCCAGAGGAATGTTGAAAAAGAAAAGCAAAGCTGGCGGCATCACAATTCCGGACTTCCAGCTCTATTACAAAGCTGTCATCATCAAGACAGTATGGTACTGGCACAAAAACAGACACATAGATCAATGGAACAGAGTAGAGAGCCCAGAAATGGACCCTCAACTATATGGTCAACTAATCTTCGACAAAGCAGGAAAGAATGTCCAACGGAAAAAAGACAGTCTCTTCAACAAATGGTGTTGGGAAAATTGGACAGCCACATGCAGAAGAATGAAACTGGACCATTTCCTTACACCACACACAAAAATAGACTCCAAATGGTTGAAAGACCTCAATGTGAGACAGGAGTCCATCAAAATCCTAAAGGAGAACACAGGCAGCAACTTCTTCGACCTCAGCCGCAGCAACTTCTTCCTAGAAACATCGCCAAAGGCAAGGGAAGCAAGGGCAAAAATGAACTATTGGGACTTCATCAAGATAAAAAGCTTTTGCAAAGCAAAGGAAACAGTCAACAAAACCAAAAGACAACCGACAGAATGGGAGAAGATATTTGCAAATGACATATCAGATAAAGGGCTAGTATCCAAAATCTATAAAGAACTCATCAAACTCAACACCCAAAGAACAAAGAATCCAATCAAGAAATGGGCAGAAGACATGAACAGACATTTTTCCAAAGAAGACATCCAAATGGCCAACAGACACATGAAAAAGTGCTCAATATCGCTCGGCATCAGGGAAATCCAAATCAAAACCTCAATGAGATACCACCTCACACCAGTCAGAATGACTAAAATTACCAAGTCAGGAAATGTCAGATGTTGGCGGGGATGCGGAGAAAGGGGAACCCTCCTACACTGTTGGTGGGAATGCAAGCTGGTGCAGCCACTCTGGAAAACAATATGGAGGTTCCTCAAAAAGTTGAAAATAGAGCTACCATATGATCCAGCAATTGCACTACTGGGTATTTACCCCAAAGATACAAAAGTAGGGATCCGAAAGGGTACGTGCACCCCGATGTTTATAGCAGCAATGTCCACAATAGCCAAACTGTGGAAAGAGCCAAGATGTCCATCAACAGATGAATGGATAAAGAAGATGTGGTATATATATACAATGGGATATTCCACAAACTTCAGTTTCTTTATCTCTGATGGGAATCAATATTATTAGTAGCTCTGTGGTAAGACTGTTTAAGTGATAAAATGATATAAGCCATGTAATGAGCCAAAATTCTGTGTTACCAGGCTACCTTTGCTGTGGCAATGTTCATGGATCACTGCTTTGGTCATTGGTTGCTGAGTGCACCTCAAAATTTAGTGACTTAAAACATTATCTGGGCTCAACTGGGCAGCTCTGTTGTTTTTGCTTAGGGTCTTTTATGTAGTTGTAATCAGATAGTGATTGGGATATCTAAGATGATTCTACATATTTGCCTGGCTCCAAGGCAGAAAGGGCTGGAAATTTAGGATCACCTGGGATGTTGAAATGACTAGTTCTCTTTCCACATAGTCTCACAGCCTCTTCCTCTCCATTTGACTTCTTCACACACTCTATCCACATGTGTCTAAAACAAAGAAAGACTTCTTACTGGGCAGCTCAAGGCTCCCAAAAGTCCAAAAGCTGCCTGTCATACCTTCTTAAGATTTAGTCCCAAAGTCAGCACTGTGTTACTTCTGTTCTCTCTGTGGCTTAAATGAATCTCAGGCCAGATCAATTTCACTGTGGCAAGAGACCATGAAAACAGATGAATACCAGGGGTTGCAGTTCATTAGGGGCCACAGTCACCATGCACCCCAGGTTCCCTTCCTTCCTCGGGGCATATTTAGAACCTCCGTGTTCACTAATCCTAGGATTATAGAACACTGAGGAGGAGGTTAAATGCCCACAAATATTTTATTTTATTTATTTTATTTCTCTTATTTTATTTTATGTGTGCATGTACTTAGAGGACAAATTCTTTGATGGTTAGATAAACTCAGAAAAAATAAAAGGTATGTCAAAAAGCTGTTTGGAAAATGTACACAAAATTATTACAAAATGATCAGACAAATAACAAGTAAAACAAAATAATTTAAAAATGCAATTACTTGTATTTGTTGCCCCCATTCTACTACTTCAAAATGCATGTACATTATTGCATATATAAGCATCAGTCTGCTCATTAAAGACCATCTGCTTAAAATTATCTTTTACTACAACTAAAATAAAGTCAGAATTGATAAAAGCAACATGGTTATTCTCTTTTATGCTATATATTAGTTGCAGAAAATTTTAGAGTCAATACGTCCTTTCTTATCTGTTAAAATTTTTCACTTAATGCACAGAGGTATAATCTAATTTTAATTTTTCAAGATGCTAGTTTTTATTTGCAAGCATAAAATGGTGCCCTGGTTTCCTAAAAGAACTTTTTTTCACCTTTTATAAGATATCAAAATGGTCTTGCAAGAAAGTGCATGAGCCCAGCTTGCCAAATTACTATATCAAATAATAATAATGAACCTTTTTATGATCACCCGCAGTGAGCTCCTTTGCCGGGGAACAGCTACATAAATGCATTCTCTTCCTGATGGGCTTGAATAGAAGAAAACTGATATCTTCAGTTCCTCATCAGAAGACCACTGCTGACTAATCTGATGAAGGAAGGAAGTCTGTAGAGGAAAGCTGATTGAAAAGGTAAAGTACTCTGTAGGATATACTTGTTCCTTTAAATGTCAGGAGAGAGACTAACACATTTATTTTCTTGTGGACCAATATGGGAAAATGAGAGCAAATTGTAACTGATCTAGACATTCTATTTTTTACCATAAAAATTAGAGGTTTGCTTTTTGACTGATTTCAGTAAATCCATTTTGTTCTGAGTGCTAAAATGTTGATACCTTGAAAAAATATTGACCTAAGGTTATCATAATACATTAATAATGTTAGTAAAAACTCTCAAATTATTCATGGCATAACTTATAATGAGAAAATAGATAAAATGTTTGGCAGAAGAGTAATGGGATATTATAAAGTAATTAAAATAATTACGTTGAGATATTAATGATATTAGGATTTTTACTTGACATCATTATGGGGAAAGTATATTTATATTGCTAAAATAAAATAAAATGGAGCCTAGTCTTGAAGATTCCCCAAACAGACAAAATCCAGGTAAGCCACATAAGCAAAACTTAATCTAGCTTATTTCAAGAAGATAAGAAAAACCTTTCTTTTAAATGCCTCTGAGAATCATAAATGAAACTTAAGTCATTTCCTAAAATGATAAAAGATAATCACATTTATCCCTCCCCCTGCCTCTGGACACCTTCCATTGTAATAACCAGTTATTATAAATAAGCAACTTTCTCATTTCTACATTGTAAGTCTTCCTGTAAAGTCAGACCTCTGAGTTTCATGCCAATTTCAGATTTGAAATCTCCCTGTTTATGAATTTGTTCCATGCCCAATATAATATTCATATCAAGTAAAGGTTTCTGAATTTTCTTTGGAAAAGATATACAGACAGTGTATATTCAAGAGGTGTATCTTTTTTTGTATTTGCCCAGTGATTAATCTAAAGACTAAAATACAGTCAAGAAAATTTTTAAATACCCATAAACAAACTTAGGGAAAAAGTCTATGTAAGTATATTTTACTGATATGTATGGCTTACAAAAACAAAGTAAATTTGCCCTGAGTTATGCAGTCATTTCAATTTTATTTTTTCTCATTGCTAAGCACAAACACTTGAAAAATCAGAGACTACTTTTTTCAGCTTTTCAATACCCTCCAAAATACTACTGAATCAGGAGCCACATAAACTCTGTCAAAGTAAGTTTATCTGTTACATATAACCATATAGTAGCTTATTGCTAGATATAAAATAAGATTTCAATCATAGAAAACCAATTCATCATAGCAGTCTAGTTTTCCCAGAACCATGTACTGAAGAGACAGTCTTTTCCCAATTGTATATTCTTGCCTCTTTGTCATAGATTAATTCACTATATAAGCATGAGTTTATTTCTGGACTCTCTATTGTATTCCATTTATGTTATGTCTATTTTTGTGCCAGTACCATACTTTTTTGATTATTATAGCTTTGTAGTATATCTTGAAATCTGGGATTGTGATACTTCCACTTTTTTTCCTTTTCCTCATGGTTATTTTGGCTATTTGGGTTCTTTTCTGGTTCCATACAAATTTTAGGATGATTTGTTCTAGTTTTGTGAAAAATCCTGTTGGTATTTTGATAGAGATTGAAATGAATGTGTAGATTGCTTTGGGTATATTAGGTGCTAATGGGAAAATTATATATTCTCTGTTTCCTATTAATATATAATAGAGTAAAATGGAAATGAACAAACATTGATGTTGCTCAATATAATAATAAATGCAAGAGAAACATCAGTTGAAATATGTGTGTAGAAGTAGAGGGCACTCTTTGAAGCCAAACAACATCAGAGGAAGAGTTGAGAGCCCTTGATCCCTTCACTGAACTTGGCATTCATATTCTTGAAAAGCCCCAGCCCTTACTGGTGTGACACCACTTTTCTCATTATGTTCTGAGCCATACTGAGATGTTCAGTTGTCTTCTGAGGTGCTTAGGTGTATTTTGGGGACCTGATACAGTGGGCATCCTCTTCTAAGATGTTTTCAAGGAACATATAAAAAACAGGATGTTTCTTTCTCTCTGTGTGTGTGTGTGTGTGTGTGTGTGTGTGTGTGTGTGTGTGTGTGTGTGTAGTGTTTTGTTTTTCATTCAGAAGTACTGGTCTTCCTGCTGAAAGGATTTTGGTAATGGGAAGCCACTCTGAATTGGAAAAGCGGTCCTTTTGCTCAGACTTTCACTTTTCCTAAATGATGTGTACTGCTCACTCCAGGTCTCACCCTAATTCCAAGGAGAAAGAAAGAGATCTGCATAAATTCATAGATTCAAAGATGCAGTTAAATCTAGCTAAACTCATAATCTGTGATGTGATTGTTATACTCAGGGGTTTCTCTCTTTCACATACACACACAGAGACATACCCTTCGGAAGGTACATAAGCCCATCTTTGTCCCAGTTGGGTAGAGTTATCACAAAGACCTTCTCCATTTCATACCCAGATTATTTTTTTTTCATAACAGCCCCCACTACAAATAAGTTCCATGGGGAAAACAATTTTTAATCTATTTTTCATTGCTGTCACTCCAAAATTTAGAATAGTGCTTTATGCATCATAGTTTCTCAATAGTGATTAATTGAATAGATTGATGAAGAAAAGTCTCAAAACTGAGCTAAAATGATCCACGATTGGGGTGTAGAAGGAATGTCAACAGAGAGGTTTCTATGAGCTGGGAATCAAAGAATGTTTCAGAAAACAGTTATTAGAGCTTTGCTGGCCATTAGCATTTATTTAAAATTCAAGTTTATCATTTTACAATTACTTATATGCCTTTATTTCACTCTTAGCTGTTGAAACTCTCCTTGTGTATGAATTCCTCTAGTATCTGATATCTCATAAACATTCAGATTATTCAAGTATATCCTGCATTAGAGAATGTCATCATTCGCCTTTACTTAAAGTACAAAGTGCTTGAAAATTGCATTTCACTCCTTCACCAACCCACTTCTCCATACAAACTACCCACTCATGCTTTCTGTAGCTGGATTATTGATAAATATAACACATTAATCCAAGAGCCCCAGTTCTTAAACTGAAAGCCTCTGAACCCTTAATTGAACTTGGTCTGGATTTACAGAAGGCCTCAAATCCAGAGTGTTGATGGCACTGCTCTGTGAGTGGGTAGGTAGGGGGTGCATACTGGCTTGTCAAATCCTATGAAATTCTAATTGGCAGAATTTTGTGTGATATTTGGGATATATTTCAGAGAAGGGCAATCTTCACAGAGTATGCATTCAGCATTATCATATTACCTATAAAGTTCACCCCCCCCAGAAGAAGTGTTTGTATCAACTATTGCCCTAGGAGGCTCAATTATCATGCTATACAAATACGTGCAAATTATCAGTAAAGATTTTACTGTTTATACTCATTCTGAATGCTGTTTTATTCATATAACTCATAGATTTCAACAATATAGAGAACATTAATCTAGCCATTAGCTTAATTGCTGAGAGGGCCATATGAATATACCTGAAATGATTCCTATCTTTGTAGGTTTTGACTGGATAGTTTCTACTTTTATGCCAAGTCCTTTCACTCAACAAAGAAAGAAGAAAGAAAATTGAGTACAAGTCCAAAATACCGTGTATACATAAACACACACACATATTTCTTTTTAGCCAATTTATCTATCATTGTAGGAGTTAATTCTTAATGTTTTTTCCTACAGTCACTCTCTTTGAGCTTTTTAAACTCTGTTCAAAAGGAGACTCAAAGCCATAAAGGAAGTCAAAATTCATTATATATTCTTGAGATTTAGGTTAATAAACCACTTTATTATGCATTGGGCTGTCAGTTTTAATCTGTACCTCTCCAGATGTGGAAAAATAAAAATCATTGGAAACGAAATATTACAAGTGTAATTTCAGTTGATTTTCACTTCTTTCCTTTGGAATAAATTTGGAAAGAGTCTGAGTTATAAACAATATTATGCAACTGATAAGTGATTAACAAGTATTAAAAATAAAGCAAGCATAATGTTTTTAAGCAAATTAAAAGTGAACAATTTGACATAGAGCTGTTTTTTTCTTTTAACTAGCTAAACATGTGATTGGCATTTCAAGTCATCTGTGTTTAAAGCAGGTGAATAAATGAAAATTATGTTTAACAGATAAACTAGAGCGGGGTGGTCACCTGGATGCTTCAGTTAGTTAAACGTCTGCCTTTGACTCAGGTCATGATCCCAGGCTCCTGGGATGGAGCTCCATGTCCTGCTCCCGGCTCAGTGGGGAGCCTACTTCTCTCTCTTCCTTTGCCTCTTCCCCAGCTTGTGCTCTCTCTCTCTCTGTTTCTCTCGCTCACCCTCTCTTCAAATAAATAAATAAAATCTTTTTTAAAAAAAACAGGTGAACTAGGTTTTGTCTACATTGCCAAGAATTTCTATCTATGATAGTCTTGGAATAGTTGGCCAGGGGTAAAATGGAATGATGAAGACTTGCCTTTATTAGCCCTTGTCTTTATTGTAGTGAAGAGGACATTCTACCTAATCGAGATTCAAATAGTTTGGATTAATATCTTCCTCCATCCTCTGTCCATCTGTCAATTTCCCTGCTCCCACTATCCATTAAATTTCTGTCTTAGATCTTTAATATGTCAGAAAAAAAGTCTAATGTATAGTCAATTCTTCATGAACACTGAACTGTTAATGTTATTTTTGTGTTTGTTTACTTAAATTTGCATATGCCCCATGGATATATGAACAAATGAAGAATACACGAAAAAAAGATTTGAATTTAGTAAACATGCGAACAAAATAATTTCATGCTTTTTAAAATCTGAGCCCTCCAAAGTATCTATCAAAGCGGATAATAGTAATGTAGAAATATTTTGTGAAAATAAATGGGGGAGATTAAAAGATAGAACACCTATTTAAATAGAGATTAAAAAGTAAAAATATGGTGAAGTTATTTTTAACTCAGTTAAGCACATAACTTTCCTTTTCAAATGATAGTTCATATTTACTACATAGTAATAGGATATATTTCAATCATACTAGAATTCTACATTTGTACTTTTTATGGGTAATTTCATGTTAACCTATGATCTTATCGATTATATTATTTTCCTTCAAATTATTAAGCTAATTTGCTAAAGGAATATTAAATGTTACTTTGGGTTAATTAATTAAATTATAATAAGAAATTTTAAAGACCCCTGTGAATAACCAACCATATTTTCAAATTAGAACCTTAATTAAAATGCTATGGTCTAGTAATTACAAACTCATTAGTTAAATCCCCCATAGTGTGTTATAATTATTTTGAAGTTATCATGTTTATTTCTGTACTTCATATTTTCCCCTCATGTCCTCCATTTAGTGTAGAAAAAAATAAGAACATCATGCTTCCTTTGAATCACCACCATGCCCAACATATAGGTCACATGATCACTATTTTTTTTATAAGCAACAGAATCACTCTGAGTAATTTAAAAATATCAACTAATTATTTGTATAAAGCCCTTCAAAACAAACTAATGAATAGCAAAATAGTTGCCACTGACAGGGAAGGAGATCTAGACTGAGACTAGTAAGTCAGCACTTAATATTTTACTTCCAGTTGATTTGCTCTCTTCCTTTCCCTCTCTGGCTCTCTGGCTCTCTGGCTTTCTCTGTCTAGTTACCAATCTCTATCTGTCTCTCATTTTTTTTTTATTTGAGTTGTAGTAATGCTGGTGTTTGACTCTAAATCAGTTCAGCAGGAAAAAACATTAATTTATTCAATAAATTACTTGGACACTAGGTGAAGCTTCAAATTTACCACTTACCCTATGTAGTCCATGAACTGAATCTGTTGGAGTTAGTTGATTCTTTAACTTTTTTTTTTTAATTTTTTTTATTGTTATGTTAATCCCCATACATTACATCATTAGTTTTAGATGTAGTGTTCCATGATTCATTGTTTGTGCATAACACCCAGTGCTCCATGCAGAACGTGCCCTCCTCAATACCCATCACCAGGCTAACCCATCCTCCCCTCTAGAACCCTCAGTTTGTTTTTCAGAGTCCATCGTCTCTCATGGTTCATCTACCCCTCCGATTTCCCCCCCTTCATTCTTCCCCTCCTGCTATCTTCTTCTTTTTTTTTTCCTTAACATATATTGCATTATTTGTTTCAGAGGTACAGATCTGTGATTCAACAGTCTTGCACAATTCACAGCACTTACCAGAGCACATACCCTCCCCAGTGTGTATCACCCAGTCACCCCATCCCTCCCACCCCACCCCCACTTCAGCAACCCTCAGTTTGTTTCCTGAGATTAAGAATTCCTCATATCAGTGAGGTCATATGATACATGTCTTTCTCTGTTTGACTTATTTCGCTCAGCATAATATCCTCCAGTTCCATCCACATCATTGCAAATGGTAAGATCTCATTCCTTTTGATGGCTGCATAATATTGAATATTGAAAATTTTAAAAATGAGGCATTGACATTTTGTTAATAAATCAATTGACTTTTGATGAATAATTAGGACAACATCCCAGCCATGCTATAAACACTAAAGATGTCCCACTGTATAAGTACAATGAACAAGAGAGTCTGAATAACTGTTGCATGGCAAAATGTTAAATATGTAGGAAAATGACTTCACATCACTGAGAAGGAAATCAATAAGAGAAATACATTAAATATGCAAAAATTGGAATCCAGAAAAGTAAGCATCTCGGAAGCTCCAGGTATCCTTATGGATAACTGAAAATCTCTAACAACTTGAGTAGACTTTTTTTTTTTTTTAACAGGAGGCAGGGCCCTTCCCATATGGAGGTGAAACCATAAAGCTGCAAAATCCAAAACTTAAATCCTTAGTTAAAAAATAAACTAGAGTAAAACCAAGTCTACAGGGAGATACCACAAGAAATCACCTGTCTCAAACAGTGAGTAGTTGGAAAGTAGGGGAAAACCAAGAAAATAAAACTTAGAAATTTTACAACCACAAGCCCCATGTGAGTTTGCTACCCAAATATAAAGCCTCAGATCCAACAATCCTGGAAGCAAGGAATTATTTTTAAAAAGTCCTTGGTTGTTAGGAAGCCAGGTACCTAGTAAAGCAAACAAAGTCTCTAGAGGACTTCTTTCTTCCAGGAATTGCCATAGGTGAAGTTTGACCACACGTGATCGTACAATAAAAAAAATCTTAGAATGCATGGGAAAACAAGGGTCCACCATGGAGTGCTGGCAGAAATAATAACCAGAGAAAGTGTTATGGAATCATCAAATACAGAGTAAAATACACACACACACACACACACACACACACACACACACAAGCAATTGAGACACTCTTTCATGTGTGTTCCAAGATAAGTTACCTGGAAAAAAGTGTTTATAGCAGCAAATACATTGGAAATAGGAAATATGGCTCGGAGTGCATTAGCAGCTTATTTCCTCTTGCTAATGACAACCATGTATCTTTCCTCAGCCATCCCTCTCATCCTTTTATTGCACCGCCTCTTCTCCATGATTGCAGGAGAGGATTGGTGTAGGGAATCTTGGGAATTGTGCATATTTTATCAAAAAATTTATTTCATAATGCCTCAAATACCATAAGAAAAACATTTGCTTTCTTACAGGCTAAGGACTGAGCATTAGTTAAGGAAAACAGAAAGTTCAGAATAGTAGAATCAAGACATTTGAGCAAATAATAGCTATGATATTTGAACAAATAATAGCTATGATGGGGTTTGGCTTTGATGTGGTCTTATCAGAAAGGGATCTACATTTTATCATCACAACCTGCCTTTCAGAAAGAGGAGAATAAATAAAGCTATGGTCAGGGATGAGTAATTAGGAAAATTGTTTCATGTATGGCCTGGTATGTCATCTCCGGGAGTAAATCCTAGAAGTACTATTTAGGAAAGTGATTTTAGATCTCACAAAAAAAAAGGATTATGGGATCAAAAATACCTGAACACGTGAAAGGATTAACTATTCTGTGAATGAGACCTTTCTTTTTTTTTTTTTTTTAATTTTATTATTTATTTGAGAGAGAGAGCGGAGGGGAGGGGCAGAGGGAAAGAATCTCAAGCAGACTCCCTTCCTAGCGTGGAGCCTGAGGCAGGGCTTGATCTCACAACCTTCAGACCGCTACCTGAACTGAAACCCAAAGTCAGAAGCCCAACTGACTGAGCCACCCACGTGCCCTGAGATCTTTTTAATATTTAAAATTAGTAAGCCATAAATGTACATTTGACATTTTCTTTCTCCTAAATGTTAGTGAGAAAATTTTAGGTTACACCCAAGGGGTTATTTTTTTAAAAATCTAATTTTATATGTGTGTTTCCATTTTCAATTTTAATGTATTTTGATTAGAGATATTATCAGAGATTATTAAATTTCTCCTTGGGGAATATATTTTCTGGTATATATATATATAATCTATAATATAATTAATATATTTTTCTGGTGTTTATATTGTGTATAGATATGTTTATATATACATGAGGTGTGTTTATGAATAGTCATTTGTATGCCATTGTATATTTGCTTGTGGTTGTATTTTTGCTTTCTTTCAGTTTTATGTTTCTGCTTGATTTGATTCATGATATCCTTTTGTAATGAGCACAACTCAACTTTTAATTTGGCAACTTTGCCTTTAAACAACATTTAATAGTTTTTATTGCAGATATGTCCTTCCCTGTGAAGTCTAGTTCTACTTTCTCAGAAGAAACTTTTCTTTTTAACCTTTTTGAAGATATGAATCACAATTTCTATATTCCTGTCCTACTCTGAACAATAAATCCAGTTCAAAGAAAGTTATTTCTTCAGTGCTTTAGGGTAGTCTTCTTATATATCTTTCAATAGGCCTTTTTTTTTTTTTTTTTTTACTGCTTTGGCTTCCTGCTTGTTATGTGTCTTTCTCTGCTGTGGAAAAGCATCACCAGAAAGTTTTATTTTTTCCCCCACTTTAACAGTCTTTTTGTAACCCTCTCAATTCGCTGGTGTTAGAAGAGTTTTATCCTGTTCCTCATGAGTGTTCCTTCCAGCTATGTTGCTGTTACTAAAAACAGTTTTGTTGCCCAGACTTTTGTAGCATCTTTCTTTTCTTTCTTTCTTTCTTTCGTTTTCTTTCTTTCTCTCTCTTTTTCTCTCTTTCTCTTTTTCTTTCTTTCTTTCTTTTTTTCCTTCTTTCTTTTTCTTGGCTAGGTTTTATCTAAGAATAGGTAGAAATCAAATCAGAATTTTATCTTCTCACTCTATCAGAATTAGGGAAGAGAAAGAATAGGAACCTTATGGCCATTATGATCTTGCAAATGACTCAAATATTATCCTAGAGAAGATAAGGAATTTAACTTTTTTTTTTATTTATAGGGAAAGGTTCAAGTCTATACTCCATATAATCATTGCTGAAAATATCATGCTATATGCGGGAAGAATACTCCTTCTGAAAATCTGGTACAGAGTATCACATAATGTCCCATTCCCAACGTATAAATGACCTGGCATGTCACTGAACATTATATAGATCCTTAGCAGGCATCTCTGTGTACTCACCCTTTGACTATTTTATGTCAACAATATCACCTTTTGCTTCTGTCTGTGTTCCAGAAAACTGAAAAGTACAAAAATCAACTCAGTGAAGCAGTTCATGTAGATGAGGGATTGAACTCAAGAAATATTATGAAGTTTCTACAAAGAAAAAAAAAAAAGAAAATCTTATCTACCAATATGTTTTGGAAACCAAAAGAAAGAACCAATTAAAGGAATTACTATAATATCAAAGATTTTTAGAAATTGTGTCAGTTACTTAACTGATACAAGAAGAAAAACAAAGATATGGTAGAAAAAGAAGTTATCTCTAATTTTGAGATACTAAGGAGTTTGGGATGTTGGTTATACATACAACCAAAATTTAAAGGGCAGCTGCAAAAAAAGGTTAAACTGCTATTCAGTAGATATAACTAGATTAAATACAGTTTTCAATTTCTGTGTTTCTTTTTTTTTTTTTTTAAAGATTTTATTTATTTATTTGACAGAGACAGAAAGAGAGACAGCGAGAGAGAGAACACAAGCAGGGGGAGTGGGAGAGGAAGAAGCAGGCTCCCTGCCAAGCAGGGAGCCCAATGCAGGGCTCGATCCCAGAACCCTGGGATCATGACCCGAGCCAAAGGCAGCCGCTTAACGACTGAGCCACCCAGGCGCCCCAATTTCTGTGTTTCTTAAATAATACTTTTCCTTATATATTCTTTATAGCTTTCAATATGCCCTAACAATTTTAAAGTAAAAGGATCATCCAAGAAATAATTTATAACACAAGGAATAAAGCATGTATCCCTTGCATTTAGCAATTAGTTAACATCTTAAAAATAATAAATCCATATAGCAGTACTAAATACTCAAAAAAATTACAGAATATTCCACCAAGAATTAACAATAAAGCTGAGGCTAATTTAAACATCTATATCAGTGGTAATATCTGAAGTTTTTGTTTTTGTTTTTGTTTTTGTTGTCACTATAGAACATTTGCTCCTGGCATCTAGTGAACAAAGGCCAAAAATGCTGCTAGACATTTTATAATGCATAGGACTGCTCCCACCAAAGAATTATATAGTCCAAAATTTTAGTAGTGATGAAATTTAGAAACTTTGATCTACGTTGATTTAGAAAATACATGGTGGAGAAAAAGAAGAAGGAGGAGTAGGAAAAAGAGGCAGGGGCATGGAAAAGTAAGAGGAAGAAGAAGAGGAGTGAAGAGGGTGGGAGAAGAGGAAGAAGGCAAGGATGAAGAAAAGAGGGGGAGAGAAAAGAAGGGAAGGAAGAATAGAGTGATGAGGGAGAAGTGAGACATTTTGTTGATATATTAAGGAAGGAATCAAAGGCATTTTCCATTTGATTTCCAGGTTTCTTTCTTAGCATCTCTATATTTGGAGAATATTCCAATCCGATCATGGTCTAATAGAGGTACTTTATGTGATTATGTTCAGATTTTTGAAAATTAAGAACTGTGGCATATTTCCCTAGACTATCAAAATCTTGAAGCATGAGTTATACACCAAAAAACCAACTATAATTATCTTAATTTTCAAAAATCTCAATTAATATATATTAATATTAATATATATTATACATATTATAATTATATATATTATATATTATACATAAATATATAATATATTATATATATTATAATTTATATATTTTGATACTATATATTTCACTTATTTTCTTGCATTCTACTGAAACTGATATTTTTTTCTGAAATTTTATTTTTAATAATGAATTAAAAAGTAGTTTTAAAATATGTAATCTTAACATTTGGCCACATTTCATTTGTCCTGTTCTGAAATTTATTTTTTTAATATTTATTGATTTATTTTAGAGAGAGAGAAAATGGGGGGGAGGGGCAGAGGCAGAGAGAGAATCTCAACCTGAGACTCCCCACTGAGCCCAGAGCCCAAAGTGGGGCTTGATCTCACGACCCTGAGGTCATGACCTGAGCCAAAATCAAGAGCCGGTCGCTTATCTGACTGAGCCACCCAGGCACCCCTGTCCTGTTCTGAAATTTAGATTGGGTTAGCATTAGATATTATTTTCTGACTCTTAATTTTATGTAAATTATCATAAAAGTGATGTTTTTTCAGAATTAATGTTTGTCAACATTAATAATGTTCAGAATTAATGTTTCAGAATTAATGAGTAGTGAGCTTGGATTTTTTTTTTCTTCTTGAATTCATTCCTCTCAATAGAGAGGCTCTTCTTCCTAGAACTACGACACATAGGGCAAACTGCTATCTCCAAATCCAAACCGAATTTCCAGCAGCCTGTCACTCCTTTGCTCAATGAAATAATGACTCACTTATTTTAACTGTTTTCCTTTATTTCTGATAATGAAATAGAGAACATGCAAATATTTATTGGAATATTAAGGAAACTTTAGGCAGGGTGCCCATATGTAGCAAAAAATACAATAAAACATATTTTTAAGTAGGTACAACAATTATGAAGTAGATTTAAAATAATGTAATGCCCTGTTTTAGTGAGAAAAAATAGACTTTGATTCAATTAATTAAACTTCAAAAGTAATGTTTTCCTCAGATAAATTGGGGATGAAAAGCCCATCTTGCAGTGTCTTTTGAAGTTTAAGGAAAATAATTTGCCTTTAGTATCTAATGTTGTAGCAATATATCCCATTTTTTTCCAACATAAAGCCATTGTCCCTCATTAGTCATTAGTTTGACTCGCCCTCTTTCTCTCTTTCTCTCAATACCTATCTAGATCTAGGTCTAGATATCTAGAGTCCATATCTGTTGAGAAAGAAAAAGAGGGAGAGAGAAGAGAAAGTCAAATTCATGAGAAAAATATGTTTGATTAATCAATAAACATTTCTTGATAGCAAATCAAACCATAATAAAAATGTAATCTTTATCTAAGTTATGTATAATTCATTGGGGGCAGCAGTGCATTTACAAATGGAATGATATTTCTAGGCATTCAATAATGACTTGCAGGTTGGAGTCATATAATTTCTCAAGGTTTTTTTGAGGTTGATGTTATTCATATTCACCACTAGGGATTGATATGCACTTTGTTCACAGAAACAGTGCCAAAGTAGTTTCTGATATTGGTCATCATTTAATATTTCCCTTTATTATGATGATAATTAATAGACACTAACTTCAATTCCTGGAAGCATAAGAAATTCAAGTTAGAAGGTTGCTTTAAGGTCAACTTGTCCAATACATTCATTTTGCCAATAAGGAAAGTTAAATACTTTCTTTCATTTAATTTCAGAATAGCTGAGAATTAAGGTCAGACTTATAAAACTCCATAATTGCACTACCACATCAATTGCTGTGTTTCTATTATTCTATAATTCTTTTCTCCTCAAATTTCTTCCTTATTAGTTTTTCTTTTGTTTCCTCATCCCATACTTCTTTCACAACTCACTACGGTACTGTTTTCTGAATCTAGAATAGCCTAATGCTACAAATATATTTCTCAAGATGCTATATTCTTTTTTTCTCTACTAATGCCATATTAATAGTGATTCCACAGAAAGTAAATAGAAAAAAAATTCTATATGTATTTATTCATACAGCATTTTAACAATTGTTTGATTAAATAGGAGTCCAATTTCTAATTAATAAATATGTAAAATAAAGAATAACTAGACATAAACTAATCTTGAAAAGAATGCCATTACTCTGTTTTTAGTAATTGTAAATATTATAATCTTGGTTGTATTAGTCAACTGCTATTTAAATTATTTTATATATCTCTATATTAAAAACCTGAAATGATTCTTTATATTTAAAGTTAATAAAGGGCTTATTTTTAAAAATATTAAGATATTGCATTATAATAAATCTGATTTGATAATACACATTAAAATGATGAACATACCATTAAAATATCTTTGAATATAAATATGTCATAATACTAAGATTGTACAATAGTTTATGGTTATAACTTCTGTTGCTCTTTATTAATATAAGTCAAGGAATCTTGGACAGAAGAATCTATTCTGCCTATCAGGGATTTAGGTAAATTTGTCTCAAACCCCCCAATTTGACTTATGAGAACATAGAGACAACCACAAGATTTCAATAAATTAAGGGTTTCTTCTTCCCTATGATCATGAATGTTGCCTTACCTGTGTGAAAGCAGCCCATTTCAATTCCATCTTAACCACCTACTGGACAAACTCAACCCTCTTACAAACTCAACCCTTAATTGTTGAGGGCAACCAACATTAAATTTTAGTCTTGTTCATTTCCAATTCTAAAAACTTTTCAGGCAATATCGTCTACTCCCTTTTATTTTCAATTATCATCCAAATTGTGTCTCTCCTGATTCTACGTCTATCTCACAGCCATTAAATCCCAATATATCCAAAATAAATTTTCTCTTTGGGAATATTTGTGTCTTCTTTAGTACAGTTGACTCTGTATAAGTCACTGTCACCCATGCATTGGCCCCAAATATCCATAAACATGAGTTATTCCTAATCTCTCTCTCCCCACGTACATTTACCAATTGCCATGCTATTTACCTCATAATTAGATTTCAAATATGTTAATTATTTATATCACGAACAAAATCTATTTAGTAGTGTCCACTGTCTTCACTTCACTGGAATACTGCAACAGCCTCTAAACTTTTTTACTTTCTATTGGTCTTCTCTTTATTAAAACGAATTTTAAGTTCTCCAGACAGAGCTACGTATCACGCTACATTCCTTCTTTGAATCATTCCATTTTTTCCTTTTGAATTTAGAGGAGAGTCCAGAATCCTTCTTTTTAACTCTGTCATCCTTTCCTTCATAGTCTCTCATCTTTGACTACTCATACATTCATTTGGCTTGTAGCAGATTTTCTAGCAGATGTTTTAATGTAGCATATTCCTTCTTAGGTCCTAGGCTTTTGACATGTTGTTCCTTCTTTGTGGAACCACACCCCTATTTGCTACATCTGACTAAGTCATACTCATTTCAAGTTTCTTTATGAATATACCTTCTTTGGAGAGGTTTTCCCTACAGTCTTTTTCTTTTTTAAAGATTTTATTTATTTATTTGAGAGAGCAAGATCTTGAGCAGGGCAAGGGGCAGAAGGAGAAACAGACTCCCGGCTGAGTACGGAGCTCAATGCGGGGCTCCATCCCAGGACTCTGGGATCATGACCTGAGCCAAAGGCAGACGCTTAACCAGCTGAGCCACCCAGGCACCCATTCCCTACAATCTTGTTGATCACCTGTAAACATACCCCTTACATGTGAGTATGCCATCATTATATTAACAAATCTATTTTTAATTTCTGATTTATGCTTTTCTTTAATTAACTGTGAACTATATGAGATCAGAAATCATGACTACCTGTTAACACTCAAAAGTCCTAGTAGATAAGTTGAAATTTTGTTACATTTTATGCAATCAATAAAAATAACTGAGTATGTATATTTAAACACTTCTTTATTGAAATATTATAAAATAGCTTTAGAAGTAGAGACTTCTTTTTAAGTAATAATAAATAACTTTATTACTATCAATTTAGCGATATGTACCTATCTTCATGTATTTATATTAAGATCAAAGTTCAGTTTCCTGATACAAGCAGCCTTATCAGTTTCATTCTTTTTTTTTTTTTTTAAAGATTTTATTTATTTGACAGAGAGAGAGACAGTGAGAGAGGGAACACAAGCAGGGGGAGTGGGAGAGGGAGAAGCAGGCTTCCCGCCAAGCAGGGAGCCCAATGCGGGGCTCGATCCCAGGACTCGGGGATCATGACTTATCGACTGAGCCACCCAGGCGCCCCTGTCAGTTTCATTCTTAAGTAGTATATAATTACATCACTAATAGAATGGTTTCTGTTTTTCATGTAATCAGCTTAAAGTACCATTAAATAAATCATCCGTTTCCTAAACAGTTAACGATCACAAAGGATATGGAAGTGTGTGTATATGTGGTATGTGTTGGAAGGAAGTGTTTTAGCAGATGAAATTTAGAATCACAAGCTCAAGCTCTTGTAAACTAATGGTACTTTTAAAACCAAATATACCCATCAATTTATTAAATGACTAATATCTAGTTTTAAGAGCTTATTACTGTATCCAATATTGTTTCATGCATTTTAGATCTCCTAGTCACTCCTCTATACCCTGTGAGATGGTTACTAAGGTTTCTTTTTCCTTTCTTTTTGTTTTTTTTTTTTTTTGTATTTTTCCTTTTTTATTTTATCATTGAGAAAACTGGAGTTTGGAGATATAATATTAACCTTCCCATGCTCATACATATAATAAATGGCATGTTTCAGGGATGGCAATAACTCTGTTGAATATCAAATCCATGTTTTTAATTGTTTATTTACTTTTATGAAGCAAAGTAACATTTTCAACATAAAGATTTTCAAGGGGAGGAAAAACTCTGTTTTCTTAGGAAAAGCCAAGGTTTAAAACTAACAATAATAATCATTGTAGGCTAAAGCATCATGGTAAAATTTGGCTAAATTGGACACTATTTTAAGTTTTAATACTGATAGCTGTGTCCCTACAGTAATTTAGGGCCAGAAGAATGTGGATCTTTAAAAACTAAATTTATGAATACAATGAACAGCATGTTCTGTGAACCTCTTACTGAGATCTCAGAACAAGGAGAGAATTATGATATAAAAATCTAATATCTAATAAATAGGCACTAACAATATCTGTTAAGTGACATTTAATGTGTATAATATCTCTACAGATAGCAGAATTTATTCTCTTCAAATGAAAGAAATGACTTATAGAACATTTAAACAATGTAATCAAGATCACACATATAATAACATTTCTCAGATTTGATCCTCAGGATATGCTAGTCCAAAATTTAGTTCTTTTTCTTTACACTGGGCATTTTCACACAAAGTTGAAAGAGATAATCATAGAAAAGCATTATTTTACAATCTAGGCTAAACAATATTAAGGAAATAACAAATACTACGTAAGTAGCAATTATGGTTGTCAGTAATTAATTATGTGACCTCTAGCAATTTACTTTTTAGTAGCAATTTCCACATCTGAGAAATGAGTCTGGACTCTATTGGAAGTTCTATTCTTGCTTGAAAGCCCTAGTATATAAGCCATCTAAATAATTATGAGCGATTAGTGACAATAGATATTTACCTTATATATTGATGAGTAAATCCCAACTTCCAGTTTAAGAACAATCTTTCTATAAATGTTTCTACTGCTGTCTATTCCTTGATTATCTTTCTTTTCCTGATTTCATTATTTTCTACTTTGGTCTCCTGTGCTACCAACTTCTGACAACTGTAACGTCACTACGTCATTATTTTTTGACATCCGGTCAGAAATCATTTCCCTCAAAACCCATTGTAATCTTTATATGGAAAGAACTTGACATTTTAACTTATCTAAATGTTGACTGCAGTGTGTGTTAATAGAGGTCCAAAAGTACCTCTGTTATAGCAATCCATCAACAAGTAAATGATGTTGCTGAGAGATCCACCATTCAATAAATCATATCCATCATGTGTTACTGAATATCCCCTACATCTTTCTTGGAGTTAAATACAGTTATTTTACTTAGAGAAACTACCTGTTAGTTTCATAACATTCATGAAGCTTAAAAGACTTTAAAGTAAACATATTCTTCACAGAGAATTGGTGAAATATATTTAATGATAGAAGAAAAATATTTTTACTTACCTTATAGACAACTAATTATTAACTACATCATATACATGCCTAACCATTGTTATTTTTTCATAAAATGAATTAAATTTAGATTGCATGACCCACACTTTTTATTTTAAATCTGTATATTCAAAGTCTACATATATCTCACTATATAAACATAAACCTTTTAACTATTATTTACTGAAATAAAATCAGATCTTTCATTTTTGTTTAATATTTAATCATTTACAAGTTTGAATGAAAACTAAAAACAGAATATTTCTAAGCTTTGATTGTAGACATTGAAAGCAGACATTTATCTTTGTGTGTTCCTTACTGTCAATGTGAACATGTTAGGTTCTTGTGAAATAGCTACACTGATTAAGAATGATAAAAATAAATGAGTTAGTATTGTTTTTAAAAACTAGTGCTTTTCCTTTCTCCTCATTAATGATATATGATGATGTGCAAGAACCTCATTTTATAAACCTACCTCAGTTTTGCTTTTAAAAAAATCATAACTAAATTTCTTGGGGCTTTGTTACCATGGAAATTTGCCTCTTTTGAAAATTTTGTCATTTCAGATACAGCTATTTTCACATTTCATACAAAAATGGAAGAAGATTAACAGTATTTTGTAGTATCAAACACAAATAAGCTGAAAACATTTTTACTCTAACATCCAGTATTGGATAGACATGTGCATGCTACTTTCTGAAACCATCTTGTATTCTCAAATGCTCTAAATATACATTTGCAGAACACCCAGGAGTATTTTCAGTGTTTTCTTAGATGCTAGTTGTTTTTTTTTTTTTTTTAAACAGGAAGTAAATATAGAAAATGGGATTAAATTGGCATATAAAAATACAAATGAGGAGTAGATTAGTAATGTCTTAGTCTTTGAATCCATTTGTTTTTACTGTAATAGATGAACCTCATTCAGAGGGATTCTTATTTATGTTTAGGTATTGAGGTATTAGGAGGAGACTCTTGTTTGGCTCATTAGTGTGTGTGTATGTTTTAAAAAATGAAAAAGCAGTCTTCTATCAATCCCTATTGCCAGTAAAGAGGTCTAACATTCATCCATCAGAGTCAACAGATATTTATTAAGTGTCTGTCAGTCACTATGAAAACATCTGGAATACAGTATTAAAAATACATACATATACACAATAAAATCTTTTCCTGGACTTTAATTTCAAGTAAGAGCAGTAAGGAAACATGGAAAAAAGTTGATAAACACAAGGAGGAGAATCTCATATAGTATATAGAAGGTAATATGTGGTACAGTGAAAAAATTAATCAAAAAGTGGGATGGGGAGTATTGGGAGACACTTTTAAAAGGATTGTCAGGAAGATCTCCCTGGTTTCTTAAGTATAGCCTGATAACAGTGAAGATGAATATCATAGAAATCTTAAGCAAAACATCAATTCCAGAAAGAACCAAGACAAAAGTCCTGGAAAGTGCAAGAAACAGCAAGATTACATGAAAATAGAATATATTGGGGCGCCTGGGTGGCTCAGTTGGTTAAGCGACTGCCTTCGGCTCAGGTCATGATCCTGGAGTCCCTGGATCGAGTCCCGCATCGGGCTCCCTGCTCGGTGGGGAGTCTGCTTCTCCCTCTGACCCTCCCCCCTCTCATGTGCTTGCTCTCTCTCATTCTCTCTCTCAAATAAATAAATAAAAAATCTTAAAAAAAAAAAAGAAAATAGAACATATTGAATAAGAAAAAGGGTGAAAAACTAAGATGAAATGGGGTGTTAGAGCTGTTGTGTAGATCATTGTGGTATTTATTCTGAATGTACTGAATTGGGAAACAGAGCAAATATGGTCTGAAAATTTTTTAAATTATGTATTTTGGTGGCTCAGTCGGTTAAGCGTCTGTGGTTAAGTTATGATCCCAGGGTCCTGGGATCGAGCCCCGCATCGGGCTCCCTGCTCAGCAGGAAGCCTATTTCTCCCTCTCCCACTCCCCCTGCTTGTGTTCCCTCTCTCGCTCTCTCTCTCTCTGTCAAATAAATAAATAAAATCTTTAAAAAATTATGTATTTTGACAATAGGGACCAAGAATATTATTATTAAGATCAATAAGAAAGTAATTATATGTCAGGTGGTGGACAGTGAACTGAATCATAGTGGTTTGGGTGAAGTGGGGAAGTCAGAAGGGATCAGAGACGGATTAGAGTCTGGGCCATAAGAGATGGACAGAAAGTCTTGGCATCATGTGGTGACTGTTGTAAACAGATATCATGGGCATAGTATGATTTGTGGCACAAACCACAATGGGCTTTAGAGGTAGTGGAGAATACACCAAGTGCTTGCAAATAAAAATTGAAATTAGTCCCTGCATTATTGTGAAAGCAGTTTGTAGTGATTCACACGAGTTGCCTAAAACACAACTTTGTTTATTGCAAATATCTTAGAACCTAATTTCAATGTTTTATTTTTAGTGAAGAGAAGGGAGTAAAACACTATTATTTAAAAGATCAAGTTTTGATCTCCTTCACAGCTGTTTATTGTTGAGGTTGAGTCCCAGAAAAAAGTTTAATAGACTCAAAATTTGATTTTGAAGGTCAGGTTATTTCAGAAGTTTAGATTTGTTATTTCATCTCATTGTATTAACATTATTTTGAAGTCATTCAAAAGTGGAATAAAGTAAATCATTCATTGATTTTCACTGATTATAAATGATGTATTTACTCTTAAGAATATAATTTATCAGCTTTCATTATGATTAATATTTCTAAAGCTATTTATTTTATGTGGAAGTACTAAATAAATCATTCATAAAGGTGTTCCTTCTAAATAAAAGCCTAGAAACCAAATAAATTTGCATAATATTTAATCTGTAGCAAAACAAATTGCTAAGAATTGAGATGCAAGCTCAAATAAATTACATACTGTGTTAAATATTACAATTAAAGAATCACTCAAGAAGTGATCCATTGGTTAAATTGTATACACTTATAGTAAGATAGCACTTGACGTTATAACTCATGTGTTACTGATTTCTAACTCTCACTTAGAATTTGTAAAGACATTATGATGAAGCTTAAACTTTTCTTATTTAAATATAAACTCTCAAGTTAGTACAATAATAATTCTAGAAATGATAAATATTTGAGTTAATTTTTTTGCAATTTTAATTCATTAATACATTAACTATTCTGTCAATCATACTAGTTTTGGTGGTGTGTCTATTTTGAGTTTCTTTTTTAGGATTTTATACCTGGCTTTGGCCATTTCCTAAAGGCTTTGTGATATAAAATGTAAATATCATCATCAAGAAATATTCATTTTCATTTTTTTCCATATTTCCTGTACACTTAACTGAAATTTTTAGGGAACGTAAAGGCTTTAACTTAAATCACACAGAATTTTGATCCTAGGTAAATAAGAAACATGGTATAATGTAAAGTTTCATGGTGACATTTATTATCAAAATTTCAATTTTCATTTTTCACAACACTTGCAAAACAAAAATGATATATAAATTGGTATGTTTGTGTGTGTAGGTGTATGTGTGTGTGTGTGTTTAATTTTATCTTGTACTTACAGGAACATAGAATCATTTCCTCAGGTAATCATCTTTTACAAAATACTCCTATCTATTAACATCAATAGAAATGTTTTTGAATTATTGTGTATAAGTTTTTTTAATGTTTTCATACCAAATGAGCAATGGTTGACCCTTTGTTTGCTTAGAAGTATGGGTTTGCTAGCTAAGAGAACTGGAAGGATTTATAAAGCAGATAAAAGTAGAATCCCTTAATTAAGTGCAGTTACTAACCATTTACCAACCTGAGCCTGAAGCTATACGATGACCAAATAGACTAAACTAAAATTCTCATATTCTGCTTTGTTTCAATTTATAATCCCTGTACTATTTGTTATCTTACACCCAACACATCACATGAATGCAAAAGAGTATGTGACAACAACATTTACTTACTCTTTTGAACACCAAGAAATAACACCAGGTAGGGTCAATTATCCACCAGCAGGTAACTTGTCAAAGCAATGTGATATCTCATTCACCTTCCCTATTAATATCTTATTGTACTTAAATTTATCAAAAATAAACAGTTTCTGTTACAGCTTAGTGGATATAATTTGCTGGATACAAACTAATTAATAGACTTGATCAATGTGAACATATTGATGAATATATCAGGTGAATAGATTGGATCGATGCATATACCAAAGTTGAAAACATTATAAGGTCTAGCCACTTATTTTTTAACTGTAAAAAAGAATAACTTGGCAAAGAGAAAAAATGTTTGAAAAGATTACAAAGTGTACATAACTCCAGCAGAATAAAATATTTAATTTAAAAAGCCAAAAAGTATACTCAATCATTAATAACATTTACATTTTCTTTGGAACAAAATCTACAAATTAATACATATTTTCCATTCAATTTTGACTTTTTTTAAATTTTTGAAAATTTCCTAGAATTTTTGATAACTGTTATTTTCTCAAAAAAAAAAAAAAACCTCCAGGTTTATATCGTTTTCTTCTTATGTTAGGGCATATTATAGAAAAATATTTTAAAATACTGCATAATAAAGCTGAATGACCTAGTAAGCAGACTACCCAGATTTTTAAATAAATCAATTCATATATGTTGTGCTTACTTTTATATATACTGTGGCTGATGATCTAGAAATTTTTGAACTAATGTAATAAGCCCATGGGTTAAATTCTGAGTTTGATTGAAATTCTGAAGAAGATATATATTTAACTTATTTATTCTGTCATATAATTCTTCTCCCCAAGATCACAAGAAAAATAAAATTATGCATAGGATACAAAAATAAAGTGGATTATTAGAAGTTTTATTAACATATATTCCACTTAACTTTTTTTCCAAAAAATATTCAACATGGTAAGTTCCTCCTGCTCACAAATAATCAGGGAAAAACAAGCAACAGTGAAAGAAGATATCACATTTGCTTATTTGCCTGACAAAAGTAAATGAAATTAAAGTAACACCTATTGATGACTGGGATGAATTATCTCACAGAACAGTGATAGAAGTGAAATAATATACTCTTTACTGAAAAAACAAAAAATGTTGACCGCATACTTACTTCTGGAAATTTATCTTACCATGATAGGATAGAAAATTATCACAGTACTATAAGTAGGAACAAAATCTAGGGACAAAATACTAGTTATTGAATAGTTAAATAATTTATTTTACATCCATACTGTGGATTGTATATAAATACGAAAACAAAAGGTGATTTAGAGCTATTCCAATTCCCTGAGGGAAATTTTTAATAGGTATTGTTGAGAGAGAAAATCTTGATGAAGGAAAAAAGTATGGAATACCACATTGTACACACAAAAGTTAGACTGAAATGGATAACAGACCTAAATGTAAGATATGAAATTTCTAGAATAAAAACAGAAATTAAAGAGAAAATATGCTGTTAAGTTAGGCAAAGATTTATTAGATATGAAGCAAAGAATTATCCATTAAAAATTGATATATTGGATCAAAATTAAAACTTTTTTCTTTTTGAAAGAAAACATTATGAATATTAAAAGATTACTCACAGACTTGAAGATTGTATTTGCAAATTATACACCTGATAAGTGATTTTTTTCTCAGATAAGTAAAAATAAATCCTCAGTTCAAGAAACCCAATTTTCAAAAATATCAAAATTTTTAATAGATGGTTTGCCAAAAATTATATACATATGGTAAATGTTTAAGCAAACTAGGTCAACATCATTAGTTTTATGAAAATGAAAGCCACAATGACATAACACGACACACCCACTAAAATGGATATATTGAAAAAGAATGATAATATTACGTATTGGCAAGATGTGGAGAACACATTGGTGTCTTCCTACATCATAGTAAAAATGCAAAAATGCCAAGACACTGTGGACAAAAACGCTTGAAATTTGTTAAAATGCTAAGTATAAAACTTAGAAATTCAACTAGTAAGTATATACCTAAGAGAAAAAAAAAACATACATCCATACAAAGACTGGTGCATGTCCATGGGTGTACATGCATGTCCATAATTGCATTATTCATGATAGCCCAAAACTGAAAATAATGCAGATGTCCATCAAATGCTGAATAGACTTCTTAAAATGTTGTATACACATACAATTAAATACTGTTCAAAAATAAAATGAAATAAATGAATGGCATATGCAATAAGATGGATAGTCTCCACAAATACTATATGAATGCGTTTATATTTTAAAAATCTACAAAAGACAAGATTATAGAGACAGAAAGTAAGCAAGTGGTTTTGGAGGGCAGACAGTGGACAAGGGATTGACTGCAAATGGCCATATAAAAATTTTGTGTGGAGATGGAAGTGTTCTCAAACTGGATTATTATGATGATTGCCCAATTGTATAAATTTACTAAAATTTACTGAGCTATAAAACATTTTAAAATAGGTAAATTCTATGGTGCGTAACTTATATCTCAATACAGCTGTTGAAAAATTAAGGGTATCTTATGATATATAACATTACTTGCCTGAGGGGCACCTGGGTGGCTCAGTGGGTTAAGCATCCAACTCTTGATTTTGACCCAGGTCATGATCTCAGGGTCATGAGATTGAGCCTGCATCTGGATCTGTGCTCAACGAGGAGTCTGCTGGAGATTCTCTCCCTCTCCCTCTCCCTCTCCCTCTCCCCCTCTCCCTCTGCCCCTCCCCCTGCTCACACTCTCCTTTTTTTTTCTCAAACAAAAAAATAAATATTTTAAAAAATATATTACTTGCCGGACCTCTTGTAAGAGTTAGAAACTTTTGAAATTCCTGAGAACTACCTATAGGAGAAAGCATATTGAATAGTTTAGTCGAGGTATTAGCACCGCTGGCATAGAGTTCATAAACTACCACATTCTCTGTATTTTTCATAAAGAGGTATACAGAGAATCTACACAGTTTTTCACACCTATAGCTTCTTAAATGCTTCTTTAGATATCTATGACTCCAAATAAAATATTGCATTCATTCCAAGTGCCTATTCTTCCTTTCTTTTTCTTTCTTCTCTCCATGGTGGTTTTCTCGCTTTTAGTACATTCTGGTCAAGTATGAACTGCAACAGCTGGACTAATTCTCTGACAGGAACTATCAATCATCTCACCTATTTTTCTACTCAGTCCTAATAAAATGAAGCATAATAAAGAATATAAAGAATCATTTTTAAACCTATCCAAGATTCTCACCAATTCTTACTTATAGTCTTTATATGTCCATGTTCAGACATTTTTTATTCCACTAGTCTCACTTTACCAAACTCTAGTGGATAATTACTGTAACATGAATTTCTTTCTGTTAATTTTACTCCACACACATACACATATACGAGAGAGAGAGAGAATATTTTCTGCTCTCATGAAGATATATTTTTATTAAACTATCATAGAAATCTATCATGCTATTAGTTTTTTCAAGTGAAGTAAACACTGCATTGAAACAGATGTCATGATCAATATGTGATATGAGTATGCAGATATACAAGAATAAGGTAATTTGCAGTCCTGAGTAGCCAACACATATATGGAAATTCTCACATCACAGTGTGAAGAAGGCATTTGCAAGTAAAAACACAAAATATATGAGTGTTGGGGACTATGGGTAATTGTGATACTATGTCCTGCATAAAGGGATAAGTCACTAATCATATCTAGCTGACAGTTGTCATACAGAAATGTATATCAGATCTTCCAATTATTCTTACAGAAGGTAGAAAATTTGATGTTTCAGTTTCATTACTCAACTAAGAATTTCATTGTTTATTTTTAAATATTGGCTTAATTATTTTAAAATTATGCAAGCCAAAACACTTCAAATCTTTTCAGTTTGGCCTTTGTGAATTGCTTGCAATATCTGATAAAATTCACACTTAGAAGCCAGTATACCATGCCTTCAATAGCACATCCTTGTGCACACGCACACACTCACACACACACAGATACATACATGTGTACAAATATGATTTCAGTCCTCCGTATTGATGAATGATGTTCAAGGTTTGTTTTCAAGTCCCTGGATTTATTTCATTGGTAAACCTCTCACATTTTTTCATAGTAATTAACCTGTAATAATTTTCCAAATACCACTTTATTAAAAGTCCCGCAGAAGCCACTTTAGATAATAGTCTCATCTGTTTTTCTAAAAGAGTTTGAAACTTTTAAAAAATATTTCTTTTTTTTAAAGATTTATTTATTTATTTATTTGACAGAGAGAGAGAGACAGCGAGAGGGGGAACACAAGCGGGGGAGTGGGAGAGGGGAAAGCAGGCTTCCCGCGAAGCAGGGAGCCCCATGTGGGGCTCGATCCCAGGACCCTGGGATCATGATCCCAGCAGAAGGCAGACACTTAACGACTGAGCTACCCAGGCGCCCCTTAAAAAATATTTCTTACTAACCACTTTTTCCTTTTTAGAAACAACTTCTAATTCCTAAAAAAGTACTTTCACACTGATATAAAAACATATTGCCAAGTGAGAATTGCACTTAAAGAGATATCTAAACATTTATTATTGTATAAATTTGATCTTATAATTTTAACATCCAGTCCCTAACAACACATTTTCCCCAAATGTGTCTGAGCTAAAAAATATATCTAAAATACGTACATGATACTTTGTAATATAATAAGGGACACCTGTTTGAAATTCTTATATATCTTTGCAAATCATTGGAACAATGGATGGCTCTGTTGACCATAATCATGGCTCACTTCCAACATGATAATTGCTTAGTAGAACAATGATCTGTATTATTTAAGAATTACCTACTACAAATGAAACTGCAGTGGCTTAATCAAATAGGGATTATTTTGATCATATAACAAGCAATCCATTCCAAGTTTTGAAATCTGTACCGTGATGCCATTCATCTCTTAGCCTTTTCCTTTCTTCCTTCCTTCCTCTGTCCCACCCACCCTCTTCCCTTCCATCCTTCTGTCCTTTCTTCCTTCCCTTCTTCCTTCCTTCGTCTATCCTATCCTTGGTGTAGATCTTTAACCTCAGTTGCTTCACAGTCTAGAGACATCTGATATAGCTCTAAGTTCGTATCTGTTTTTCAGATAGTAAGGATAAGTAATCAAGGAGTAGGGAGGTGAATACCCTCTTGGGAAAGCTAAACAACTAGAAATATTACATGGATTTGTACTGATTTGTCACTGGCAAAACTGTGAGATCTGGCTATGCCTATCTTTAAAAATCTAGGGAATTGAGTTTTTTGGATTTTATTTTCGTTTGGACACATGCCCCCCCCCCCCCCAGTAAAAACAATACCAGATTTCCATTAGTCAGAAAGAAGAGCAGAATAAATATTGGATAGCAATTATGTGTTTATCTATGTTCCAAATCCTAGATTGTGATCCCAAAACTCTAGCTTGCATAAAAATTAGAACTCTTGATGTCTGGGTCTCTGTGTAGTGTTGAAAACAAATAAAACAGAGTCATTAGACTTCAGAATCCTTGAACAATGATTAGTTGTCTCATGCATGGTGATAACTAGTAGTATTTTTAGATTCTTCAACATGTGCGCAATGTTTTCCACTTACACCATCTGCTAAAACAATCCCCATCTCCACCCAAATTTCTGCCACAGTACTATGATGATGACTTATTTTCCCTCCTTGTGCTTCATCACATATCCCCACTGACTCTGATATTCTCTCCGCTATGTGTATTCTTTTGGGAAGTATTGCTGGATCTCTTACCCTGACAGTTTTCCCTTGCGAGGAGAAGCATCATGGGATTATTATAATACAATTCTCTTAATTAAACACCAACTATCATTTTAATCCAGCTTCCATATTAATACATTTGTAAGAATTTACTGATGGATTATGGCTATCTTCAGTCTCCTTCTTAATGACATTGTTAACGAGAACATGGAAGGAACCTCAGGTATTTGAAATAGGGATTTTCAGAATATTACATTAGTGCTCCTTCTGAAATAGTCTTTTTTTGACAGGTTCTGTGTGTAATCAATATTTATTGAGAATACTGGAACTTAAGAAAAAATATGTGTGTAGGGCAAGGGGTTGATGTGGAAGGATTGGAGCTTGGTGTTTGCTGGTTAGAGAATCCATTTAACTCTCATATTTTGGATATAGAACCCTTCTGAGAAGGATCAGAGTAGTTCTTCTGGGAATTATATCCAAGGATAGAGAGGTTCCTACGTAGAGATTCATGCCATATAAAACATATGAAGCTTCTTTAAATATGAAGTACGATCATTGTCAATATATTTATAATTATAAATTTCATTATTTAATCAAAAAATGTTTTCTTTGAATATTTATGGAAAAAATTTTATGTTAATTTTTTTTAATTTACTTTAATTTCCCCTGCACTAGCTTTATGAAATTGCTAGAATAAGTACTAAAAAAGTCTACTCATAACTTTTGGGCCTGATATAAAATATATATAATTTTACCATACATTTTTTATCTAAGTTTATTTATATCTCCATTGTGTGTTTTCAATTATTTGAATCTTTCCCTTACATTCCTCATCAATATTTATTTTGACTGTTTTATTTGATGAAATTGTACTTATTTCTGTATGCTATTTCACAACCTTTCTGTAAAAGGGCAGAAATAAATATGTACATACATATGAGTGTATTTGTATTACTTTGTGGTCTTAAATAAAATATATACTACTGCTTACTCACTGAGTTTTATGCAAATTAGAGTCCATATTTAATAAAGATAATACTATATAATATTATAATATGGTCAAGTGAAACATAATATATTTTTAAAATATTTTAATCTCAAATGACTTAAATTATTAAAAATATTTTTATTTTATTAATACAAAAATAATATATTTTTTGCTTGTGTTCCTTATACCAACATTCAGAAATTATAAATTGAATGAAAACCTGTACCTAAAGACTGTTTTATAAAGTTAAAATAGAAGGAGATCCAATGGCTCTTTTTTACAAGATACATAACACACTAGGCATTTTTCATAATTATAGATAGCTAGAATGATTTTTTTATTTCAATTTCAAAATATAATTAAGTTAAGGTCATCATTTTCTAATAGATTATTTTTCAAGGCATATTATAACATATTTCATAAAATATTTTTATAAGTTTTTTTACATATTTTCTAAAATTCAATTTTACAAAACATTTTCTAGCTCATGTGTCTCATATTCAAGATTAGCCAAAGACAAAATTAGATTCTTTATGTTTTAACCATATACTGTCAGACTTTGCATCTGTATGATGCACATCCTGCAAGATTCAAGACCCTGTAATACTGTGGTTGTCATTTGTTTTGTAAAATATCCCTAATGGTACATGTTGATATTAAATTGCCAATTAAGATCTTTATCCCAGGATGCAAAACCATCATTGCCTTGTTTACAGTCTTACATGAAAGCTGAAATTAGAACCAAAGTTATTAAAGTATTACACATTTTATCACAGAGATAAAAACCCTTAGCAGTGAGGGACAGTAAAAGAGATGGGATGTCAGTCAAGGAAAGATATTAAGGATTGAGATAAGATGCATTTCAATGTTGGTTTACATTTGAAAGTGAGCCATGGAAGCAAAGCAAATGTTTGGTCATCATGTGGGAGTTCTATAAAATGATTAAATGAAGGAAATGCATCTTGAACCTGTCTATGGCAGAGATAATGCAAGGGGAATATCTCTGCACAGTTCCCTCCCATTTCCTGTTTCTTATTTTTGACTGTTCACTTCGTACTCACTGATTATAGCTGGTCCTTAGGAGCTGCTTAGGACACTAAATGCCATTTGCCTTGGTTTGGATTCCCAGTGATGCACACCTCAACACAAGGGTTCAATCACAAATAGTTTATTTTGAAGGTTTGAGAACCACAGTGAAGTGTAAAGTTAAAGAAAAGAAACTAGCTTATGACAGGCATATTATCAAGTCAGCCGTCTAAGTGTGGCTTCATGCTTAATCTTTCTGAGATTTTGTGGGAAACAATGTAAAACTCAGATCACAGTTCATAGCTATTCCAACCAAGGTGATGTATTTATTCACCAGTCTCTATCAGTGTTTTGTGGAAGTTTTCTTTGGGAAAACTTCATATGAATATGAATCATATGCAGCTTCCTATGCTGCTTCCTGGAAGGCATTGCCACCACAGTGCAGAGCTCCTTAGCTGAGTCTTCAAAGTGTGATCCACTTTATATCAGGACTACTATTTCTGTATAATTGAATATATAGATACACAAGAAAATCTGATTTCCATGATCTCTTTGTTACCTCCTTTTATGTGTAATGACACCTTTGGTCAAAGATAATGCTCTGTAAGATGCTGCACTAATCAATAGTGCATAAATGTTTAAAAAAATAATACATAAATGTTTAGATTGTGCTTATGACAGAGGAATCACCTTCTGGGCCCGCTTGATCCCTGTGCTTAATGTACACTCTCAGTCTTTTGACATAGTAAATCAGATAACATCTAATTCCTAATAGGCAGCCCAAAATGTATGATCATTTAATGTTCTATTATTACCTCATCAAACTGTATTAGGAACCTTCTGGCATACCATATGTATTTTTTAACGAGGGTATTACTCTACTGCAGAAGTAATGATAACTCTGCTCCAAAACCCTAAATATATGTAGTAGGCAGCATCAAAGATGGCCATGAATTATTTTTGTCTACTGATATTCCCACAATTGTCTAATGCTATTGCCTTGAGTATGAACTTAATCTTCTGACCCATTATGATGAATGCACTGCATAAAATCTTTTTAATCTCAGAAAATATTTTCTCAGGAAATATTTTCTGAGGGGCGCCTGGGTGGCTCAGATGGTTAAGCGTCTGCCTTCGGCTCAGGTCATGATCCCAGGGTCCTGGGATGGAGCCTCACATTGGGCTCCCTGCTCAGCAGGAAGCCTGCTTCTCCCTCTCCCTCTGCCTGCTGCTTCCTCTGCTTGTACACACTCTCTCTCTGTCAAAAATAAATAAAATCTTTCAAAAAAAAAAGAAAAAATATTTTCTGAGATTATATTACAAAGAGACTCTGGATTCCATCTTGTTTGCTCTCTCTCACTTTATCTCTCACTTGTTCTGAGGAGAAATGATCTACCATGTTGAAGTTGCTCTATCAAGAAATCCAAGTGGCGGGTGCCTGGGTGGCTCAGTTGGTTAAGCGACTGCCTTCGGCTCAGGTCATGATCCTGGAGTCCTTGGATCGAGTCCCGCATCGGGCTCCCTGCTCGGCAGGGAGTCTGCTTCTCCCTCTGACCCTCCCCGCTCTCATGTGCTCTCTCTCATTCTCTCTCTCTCAAATAAATAAATAAATAAATAAAATCTTTAAAAAAAAAAAAAAAGAAAGAAATCCAAGTGGCAAAGGAAGTCTCTGTCTAACATCTAGTTAAGAATTGAAGCCCTCAGTCCAGCGTTTCATAAGAAACTGAATGCTAACAATAGCCATGAGAATAAACTTGAAAGTCCACTTTTACTAAGCCTTCTGATGATACTCTATCCCTGGCTAGAGCCTTGTGAGAGAGATTAAAACATAGGTACTTAACAATACCATAGCCAGATTCTTGAACCACAAAAGCTATGAGATAATAAATGTTTGTTGGTTACAGCACACTTGAAGTAATCTGAGGTAATTTTTTACACAGCATTAGGTAACTATTACAAGTTCTGAACTTCAACTCTGCTACTGGGGTTTACCACAAATATCACATGATACATTGAAACCTACCACAGATAGTTTTAACTCAGTCATATCTGTGAGATCACAAGGATCAAAGAGCAAAATGACTTGTACTACAGTCTGGACCTTACATAGGATCATTTCTTTTTCTAGGCTCCTCTCAAAACTTTAACTTTCTGGATAACTCAGTAATAGATGATATTAGTGCATCCAAGATTGGATGTGATACCTCTGAAAGGTAAATAAACAAGCTCAACAAGTGTTAGGCATCTTTCTTAGTGGTAGGATATCCAAGATTCAGCAATGTGTCTTTTACCTAGCAGAGATACCATGCTATGTGCTGATAACTGGACCCCTAAATATGTTAGCAAATAGTAGGTCTCCTAATTCCCATTTGCTTATTTTCCAGTTTCTGTTCCACATGTTTCCTACTAAGGTGTCTTGTTTAATTGCAACTTCTTAATAACCAGCTAATGTTGTCTAATTAACATGATGTCCAACTAACACAATGCTGTAATTTCAGTTCAACATTATGAGATATGCAGAATGATAATATGATCAAGGTCCCTGTGAACTACATTATGACAGAGAGCTGGACTGCTGACAGTTCTGATTTAAGTAAATAAAAGTACTCTGTGGTTTTTGTCAGGTAAGAGCCAAGTCATTTTGATCTTCTCTAATGGTGGGTATAGAAATGAAAATATTGGCCAAATAAATATTCATGTATCAGGTGCCAGGGATTTGTTGAATTGCTCCAGCAAATATGTTACATCCTCCATAGCAGCTAAATTTGAGACTACAACATGATTAAATCCATGGTAGTATGCAGTCATCTATGATACAGCTAGATTTATAGAGGGCAAACAAATAAATTAATAGGGATGTGATAGGACAACAAACTGCAAACTTCACATCTTCATTGGTGACAATTACTCCTACAATTCCTCCCATAATGTACCACTGATTTTTATTTACTATCATGGCATGATTAGTTAACATTTTTATGGGTTTCCCCTGTGTCTTCATACCACAATTATCTTTATTTTCTAGATCAGGAGCAAATGTTACAGTTCTACCTTCTAGTAACTATATATGTCCAATTATATATTAATGAATGAGGAAAATAAATACAGGATCCCTTAGACTCCCTGTGAAACTGTCACTTATGATATTCATTAGTTCCTACTCTAATTTTGACCACAGTAGTGTTTGAGTCATGAGGCATTAGTACTAGCTCAGACTTCCTACCTAAGATTATGATTTCTTAAAAAGTCATGATATCTTTTTCCAAGTATATTTGTGTTGGAAAACCATTGCCAGTATCTTTGAAAAGTATCAGAGAAATAATGCATGCAAAGCTTTAGAGTTGGAGTTGGAACATTCTTTCTCAAGGTAATATTTGTCCTTCAAATATTGGGCTCTGGAATTGTGAATGGGTTCTGAAGTAGGAAGTAAGTGGTGGACTGAATTTTCATTGTGATGGCTGATATAAGATTTCTGCTACTCAGCTGTCAAGTTTTTACAGTTACATAAATGGAGTAGCACCTTGTTTGGCCTTTATTTATCACACCTCTTGGAAATCATGGCCTATTAGCAGTCATTCTAGTCTTAATCTCCATTGAGGTTATCAACCTTGCCTGTGACAGTTATATTAATATCTGGTCTTACAAGGTGTATATTAGAAGATAATGTGAAGATATCTATATCTATCTATATCTACATCTACCTATCTATGTCATCTGTCTGTCTGTCTTTATCTATCATCTATCTACTCAGAGAAAGAGAGAGAAAAAGAGAATGAAAGAAGGGATATCAGCTTTGTTCTAGGATATGGATTTGTGAGTGCTGTATAGGTAGCCAGACAAAGGCTCATGAAAAAAAGTGACATCTGAGCAAAGGTCGAAGTGGAGCAAATTTGGAAAATTGTCAAGCAGATAAATAGACATCTAGAATTAGAGGTTTCTCAGAAAAGGGATGGCTAAAGAAAAGGTCCCAGGACAGGAATGTTTTTCACATTTGAAGACTAGCAGGACCAGTATGACCAGAGTGGAAAAAGTACAACAGAGAAAGTAGTAAAAAGAGATGTAGTTTTTGTAGCATCTTGTAAGCATCTTGTAAGCCACTTTAAAGAATTAGGATTTTATTTTTATTTTTATTTTTTATTTTTATTTTTTATTTTTATTTTCAGAGAAAATGCAAGACTATTGGAGGGTGTTAGGTAGAGAAAACAAGATCTCTCTTAGGTTTTATAGGGATCACTGGGTGTTGTGTGGCAAGAATATAATTATTGTATGTCCATTTAGTTGATAGTCAATAAGATCATTACTTGCAAATATCCAAATTATTGACACATATCTCAGATGTCAAGATTAACAAATAAGTTCCCTAATACATAGTATATCCCTTCTTGTCATGATATATTATTTTCCTTACTCTCCTTAATATAGTATACTTGAAGATTCAACATCTTATTGTTCAACATAGTACTAGAAGTCCTAGCAACAGCAATCAGACAACAAAAAGAAAGAAAAGGTATTCAAATTGGCAAAGAAGTCAAACTCTTTCTTTTTGCAGATGACATGATACTTTATGTAGAAAACCCAAAACACTCCACCCTTAAATTACTAGAACTCATATAGCAATTGAGTAATGTGGCAGGATATAAAATCAATGCACAGAAATCAGTTGCTTTCTTATACACCAACAATGCAACTGTAGAAAGAGAAATTAGAGAAACGATTCCATTTACAATAGCACCAAAAACCGTAAGATACCTCGGAATAAACCTAACCAAAGAGGTAAAGGATCTATACTCTAGGAACTACAGAACACTCATGAAAGAAATTGAAGAAGACACAAAAAGTTGGAAAAACATTCCATGCTCATGGATCGGAAGAATAAACATTGTTAAAATGTCTATGCTACCCAGAGCAATCTATACCTTCAATGCCATCCCAATCAAAATTCCAATGACATTTTTCAAAGTGCTGGAACAAACAATCCTAAAATTTGTATGGAATCAGAAAAGACCCCGAATTGCCAAGGTAATGTTGAAAAAGAAAAACAAAGCTGGGGGCATCACGTTGCCCGATTTCAAGCTATATTACAAAGCAGTGATCACCAAGACAGCATGGTACTGGCACAAAAACAGACATATAAACCAATGGAACAGAATAGAGAGCCCAGATATGGACCCTCAACTCTATGGTCAAATAATCTTCGACAAAGCAGGAAAAATATGCAATGGAAAAAAGACAGTCTCTTCAATAAATGGTGCTGGGAAAATTAGACAGCCACTTGCAGAGGAATGAAACTCGACCATTCACTAACACCATACACAAAGATAAACTCAAAATGGATGAAAGACCTCAAGGTGAAACAGGAATCCGTCAAAATCCTAGAGGAGAACATAGGCAGTAACCTCTTTGACATCGGCCACAGCAACTTCTTTCAAGATACATCTCCAAAAGCTAGTGAAACAAAAGCAAAAATGAACTTTCGGGACTTCATCAAGATAAAAAGCTTCTGCACAGCAAAGGAAACAGTCAACAAAACAAAGAGGCAACCCACAGAATGGGAGAAGATATTTGCAAATGACACTACAGATAAAGGGCTGGTATCCAAGATCTATAAAGAACTACTCAAACTCAACACCCAAAAAACAAATAATCAAGTCAAAAAATAGGCAGAAGACATGAAAAGACACTTCTCTGAAGAAGACATACAAATGGCTAACAGACACATGAAAAAATGTTCATCATCATTAGCCATCAGGGAAATTCAAATCAAAACCACATTGAGATACCACCTTACACCAGTTAGAATGGCAAAAATGGACAGGGAAAGAAACAACAAATGTTGGAGAGGTTGTGGAGAAAGGGGAACCCTCTTACACTGTTGGTGAGAACGCAAGTTGGTATAGCCACTTTGGAAAACAGTTTGGAGGTTCCTGAAAAAATTAAAAATAGAGCTACCCTATGACCCAGCAATTGCACTTCTGGGTATTTACCCCAAAGACACAGATGTATGAAAAGAAGGGCCATATGCACCCCAATGTTCATAGCAGCAATGTCCGCAATAGCCACACTGTGGAAAGAGCCGAGATGCCCTTCAACAGATGAATGGATAAAGAAGATGTGGTCCATATATACAATGGAATATTACTCAGCCATCAGAAAGGATGAATACCCAACTTTTACATCAACATGGATGGGACTGGAGGAGATTATGCTAAGTGAAATAAGTCAAGCAGAGAAAGTCAATTATCATATGGTTTCACTTATTTGTGGAACATAAGGATAGCTTGGAAGACATTAGGAGAAGGAAGGGAAAAATGAAGGGGGGAAATCGGAGGGAGAGACGAACCTTGAGAGACTATGGACTCTGAGAAACAAAAAGGGTTTTAGAGGGGGTGCGATGGGGAGATGGGTTAGCCTGGTGATGGGCATTAAGGAGGGCATGTACTGTATGTAGCACTGGGTGTTATACAAAAACAGTGGATCGTGGATCACCACATCGAAATCTAATGATGTATTGTATGGTGACTAACATAAGATAATAAAATAAAATTTTAAAAAGTTATTCTCAGGTTTTAGTAAGATGATAGGATATTAGAAAATCATCATGATGAGATTGAACATAGGTTTTATGCTCTGTTAAGACTGATTTGTATTGGCCAATTTATTTTTCCTGCCTCTAGAAATTTCTTTTCTTCTAGAGGTCAGCCCTTCTATCTTCTCATTGGAAATAAAGTTTCTGGAATTACCAGAGATCCTGGAATTTGCCATCTCTGAACTCTAAATTCTGCCTTCTCAGAACAGCAAGACTGCTGAAATCTGTGCTCGGGATTTATTCTCCAAGATGGCTTTTTGTTTGTTTTTTGGGTTTTGTATTTGTTTTTGTATTTGTTTTTGTTTTTGTTTTGTTTTTTTTGCTTATTTTCTTAGTCTTATCTTATACCTCCCTAGTACGGGAGTTAAGTCCTGAAAATGGAATTGCACTTGAAATTTTAGCCACACTCTTCTGGAGACCCTTCAAGTCCTAGTTTCCTTGGGATCTCTGAACTCCAACTATTTTTTCAACCCCCTATCAGATTGTTGCAGGTCTTAGTTACTACTTCCTCATTAATTTCTAATCTCTAAACTGCACATTGGCAAAAGCCTTGCTGAAAAATGTGAAGTAGGATGTGGAAGTCATTGTGGTACTCCACTCTTTTCTCTGGATTCTTAGACCCTTAAGTCATAAGTGGCTTAGATTTTCTCTGAGACTCTCAGTTGTTTCACATATTTAATCCAAATTTTATAATCATTTGGGGTGGATTGCACAGCTAATACTAGCTCTTTTGTCATGGCTGAAAGCATAATTTCTTGAACCCGAATTTTTGTCACATGAAACTTTTGAGGTGCTGAAATCTCTTCTTAGCTTCTCAGAATCACAGGGCAATTTAGGCTGAAGGCAAATAATAGTAATCCAATAAGAGGTTAATTTGAGTTTGGAGATCATCATTTATAAGGCCTGATTCATTTCCAGTTGCCATTATTTCTAGTTATTTGCCCTACAGATTTCAACTGAAAGCCTAGGGTGTAGTCTATGTTGGTGTGACAAGGACTTTAATTTTTGTCTCTGCTATAGAGTGCAACTACAAAATGCTATGATCAGTTCCATAAATTCCTAGCCACCACTTTTGATTTGCTTTAAGTTGAAAAGTGGCTTTGAATTTAATGCTTAACTCTTCATAATTCCATGCTCAAATCTGACAATGTTTTTTTGTATCTCTCAAATAACTTCGAGTATAGATAGATAGGTAGGTAGGTAGGTAGATAGATAGATAGATAGATAGATAGATAGATAGATAGATAATAGATAGATATCTTTGACTTATGATGTGATTATGTCCCAATAAGCACAGTGTAAGCTAAAAGTATCATGAGTCAAAAATGCATTTAATTCATCTATCCTACCAAACATCATAGCTTAGCCTAGTCTAGTTTAAATGTGCTCAGAACAATTACATTAGCCTATAGCTGGGCAACATCATCAAACACAAAGCCTATTTTATAATATTGTGTAGAAAATCTCATGTAATTTATTGAATACTATACTGAAAGTGAGAAACAGCATGGCTGTATGGGTACAGAGTGGTTGTAAGTGTATGGGTTGTTTAACCTCACATGGTTGACTGGGAGCTGCAGTTTCCTGCTATTGTAGCATCATGAGAGAATATTTACCACATATTTTTAGCCCAGGAAAAGAGCAAAATGCGAAATTCAAAGTATGGTTTCCACTGAATGTGCATCGCTTTTTAAGGATTGTAAATTAAAAAAATCATAAGGTTTATAATAGTTGTGTGTGTGTGTGTTTATTGTTAATATTTGGTCCAGCATATCTTGTTTTTTTTTGTTTTTTTTTTTCAGAAAGAAGTTAATACAAGGTAATTCTCCATAGGGAGAAACAGAACTCTCTCCAGCCACTTTTGAATAAACACTGCAACTACTATAGCTAATTTAAACTTCACAGATTTGCACCTTAAGTTTCAACTAAACAACAGTGTTAATCTCTCAAGTTTACAGGATAAAATTATTTTGACACATAAAGAACAGAATAAATGGTATTGGAGACTTTTTATTTTATACCACCAACATTACAGAAATTTTGGTTACAATTTGTCACCTACAATATCCTTGCAACAAATTAAGCACATCCTTCTTTCAGTTAAAGGTCATCTTTTTTCCATGAAAACACATGGATAACAAATAATTCTAATTTAGCAAATTATAAACATATTATGCAATATCAGAATTCTGTAATATTATTACTTTGGCATTTTTTTCATTAAGTGAAAGTTTTTTATTTCCTATGAAAAGTATGATTAGGGAACATGCAAATATATTTTGCATCTTGGTCTCAAATGAAATAGAATTACAGCACTGTTAAGGAGGAATTGGAATATGTTTATTTTTGTCCCAGATGTACTGTTGAAAATTATAAGAAGAAAATATATGTGATTGTGTTTCAAAAGAGATACACTCTGCTACTTACATAACTGTCAAGCTCTTCCTAAAGAACTCTGGGGAAATTATGATTCTCATTCATATTGCCTAGATTTTATCACAGTTTTTGCTTACATCTGATAATATGCAAGTAGTGGCGTTTAGCATTAATGCTGCAGGTTTGGAATATAGAATTCCAGGGTTGGATCATTGCCTTCACTTTTTTTAAGGTTTAAGATTTACCTTGTATGGGCAGATCAGTGTGACCTTACCATAACAAGTCCCTGAAACACCTTCCACAATAGATGCGCTTCCATTCTATACAATGATTTTTTAAAAGAGAGTTACTATTTATTAGCTACATATAATGTTCAGGCTGTCTTTAAGGAACTTCAAATCTGCTAGCACACTTTCTCCTCAAAACAGCTCTAGAATGTATTATTATCCTCGTTAGAGTTTTGAGGAGATCGAGCCACTGACACTAAGGCTTGGGTCATACAACTCATAAGTGATTAATCCATGATTCAAAATCAGAAAGTCTGGCTTGAGGCCATGGTCTTAACTAACACATTAAAAGGCCTACTTAGATTATTTACTGAATTGTCTGGCTAACCATTTAGAATATAAAGACTATGTGTGAAATTGGCTATTTGTTTTGCTAGATGATAAAGATCTCTGTCTTATAGTATACTAATTTGGATCCCTCAATGACAAGCAACGGAAGTGCACCCTATTAACATAAGAAAATGGTGAATTTATTGAAAAGGTATATAATACCTCAAAGAATTGTAATTTGAAGAATATTGTATCAGAAATGGCAATAACTAGGGCATCAGTAGGGTCTAATTAACAAGTATTAGTGGAGAATTTCTTTAGGGTATGCAGAGCCATCTATTTCCTGTGTCTGTGTTATTGCTCAACATTCAAATTTCAGTGAAAACTCATATGACTGACCCATCTTAGGTTAAACAGGAGCAGGAAAACAGTTAATTATTGTATTAGCAAGATTGTGTCTATGGGAAAAGTCTTATTTTCCGAAGCAATTTTGTGATGCTATTTCCAGAAAGATGAATAATGGATGCTGGGAAGGCAAAAGTTCCTAGGATTCATTTCATAAAGCAAATGCTTCAAAAAGAGTTTGAAGAACCATTTGATGATAGTTGTATGCTATACATAAGAGATTATCACCCTAAGTTCTTGACTTGTTGGGTTAACTAGAGTGTGTTTTCCCTTATTAGATAATTGTTTTTTTAATATAACACAATTTGGAGTTGTCTTTCTAATATTTTTCTATCTATATTTTTGTATTCTAATATTTTTGTATCTCCTACAATCTCCATTTTATTATTAGTTAGTAAATTATAATAGTAAAAATATATAATAGTAAAAATGACAACCATTAAAAATGTCTTCATTTACTATTTATTTAACAATATTTTCATAGTGCCTGGGTGGCTCAGTCAGTTAAGCACCTGACTCTTGGTTTCAGCTCAGGTAGTGATCTCGTGGTCATGGGATTGAGCCCCATATTGGGCTCTGCGTTCAGTGTGGTGTCTGCTTCAGATTCTCTCTCCCTCTCCCTCACACTTGTGCTCACGCTCTCTCTCTCAAATAAATAAATAAATAAAATATTTTTAAAAAGCAATATTTTCTATTAGTCATGTAACTCATGTTAGACACTATAGTGAGATAAATTCTAAGAAGGTACAGAAGAGATTATATTCTATTAGTTAAGAGCTTTTTAAGTATTTTTAATAATTTGTAATGATACGTAGTATGAGATTCATGACTTGAAATTATAAAACAAAAACAATTAGTAGTTTAAGAGACAGATTGATTTCCATGTAAGTGAAAAGTTAACTGTTTACTAATTATTTAAAAATTACATCAATTCACTGTACTCAAGAATAATGAGATTATGGGAATTTGAAATTTATACAAAACTCCCACGAATAGCACATATCACTGTAATTTCAATTATTTTATACATTGTAATTATATAATTTATCATTCCAAATAGGAAATTTTTGAGTCTGAAAGGAAGTGCTATTAATAATTACTCTTGGGTCACAGATCCTTTATTGGCCTTAAAGAAGGTAAGATTTTTATAAGTCACAGGAAGAGATTTAAGATAAAGGACTGTGAAAGGCAAAATATCTGAAATTAAAGAGAACATTGGCATAGTCAGAGAATAGAGAACATTATCAAGGCTAAAAATAGTGATAGTAATAGAATTAGTGTTGGAGAATAGAAAGAACCTAATGTAAGAAGCTAGTATCTGAATCTGGAAGACTTAGATAGTTCTTCTGTTTCATTATCCATTTAGGAAATGTCATGGTTAGTAATATTCTTCATTACCTTCTGTATGTATCAATCCACTAAGTAAAATTTTATAACCCTTTTGTCATGAGACAACGATATGTTTTTGATGCATATGATTTATAGCAATTTAATATCTGTGTTGTCTATTAATGTTATATAATAGGAATCAGTGAGAGGCTAACCGGACTGAAATGTATCCGTGGTGGCAAGATTCTGAGACACCTTGATGAAAAAGTTTTAGAGTGTCCATACCTAAGTGTTAGGCAAAGATACTATTTGCCTGTATGTTCTTCCCAGTACCTCTTTTCACAGTTTGCAATGGCTAGTTAGTTAAGTCAGTGTGAGGAAGGAAAACCCTGAAAGGTATTTCACAAAAGGAGATAGTGTCAACCCAAATTCATTAAAAAAAAAAAAAAAAAAAAAAAAAAAAGTTCTCCTTTGAATTGGGTCCCTGAGATTAGTAAAGTTTCCTAGGAATCTAGCAGTCAGAGTGAAGCAATAACAGGGGCTGCCCAGAGCCAAAGGAGCATGAGCTACAATAGAAATTGTACTTTGGCATATATTTGAAAATTTAAATTTAGGATAAATCATAGAGAATCTTGTTCCACATTCAAATAATTTTTTAGATATCAGTAGACACCTGTGCATCTCTGGGAGCTTTGGTTGAATAGTGACAGGGTGAAAATTATACTTAAAGAATATTAATTTGGCAGCAGTGTAATAGGAATATTGAACAGGGAAGCAGGGAGTTGAAGCCAGAATGAAGAATCAGAGGGTCATTCATAGATTGGGTCATTTTACACTGTTGTTTCTGAGTATGCGAAATGTTCAAACATTGGCACTTTCATATGGTTAAACCTAATGGTATTTCTAGACATGATGTAATAGGGTAATAAAGTGATGTTTTTGAGAGAATAGAATAAAAGACATAGATGTAAAACAATGGCCAATTTCAAGGATGTTGTTTCAGTAAAGTAACAGAGCATGACTCCCAACTGCTTTTTGGAGCTTCCTAGGTATGAATAGAACATCTTTGAAAATAGTTATTGTTTACTGAGTACTAAGATGAGCCCAATATACTCCTAGTATCTTACATAGATGAGTTCATGGAATTATTATAATAACCTTAAAAGATAGGTGTTATTATCATATTCATTCAATAAGTTAAGAAACATGCACAGAGAGTATTTCCAACTTGCCCAAAGTAACACTAAGACACAGGACCAGTATCTGAATCCCAGGCAAATCTATAGTTCATGCTTTGAATAGCTAAAATACACTGTTTGGATTAATTTCCCAAAACATCTTTTCCACATACAGCACTAATTGCATGGTTTTTTACAAGTAAAAAATAATTAAAAATAGGACCTAGATTCAATAAAATTGAAAAGTAGATGAAATCTGATTTTTATTCCTAGAAACTCTCAAATTTGACCTACAATCTCAGGACCCTAACGCCCTTGATATGTCTTTGGTACTTTCACTGACTTCTCAGCAATTATTCTTCAAAATCACTAAATCTTATTAAAGTCTGACTATACCATATTCTCTCTTTTCAAGCTCTACCTCTATGATCAAACACATAAATTAATTAAAGCTATATTTTTAATGCACATAATGGCTTCCTTCATTTCTTTATGGTGAAATTTGTTTTATAACTTGGCTTTGTTGGCCTTAACCTAAAGAAGTAATCAATTTACAAACTTGAGAAAACATATCCACATGTCACTTCGGAACAAAATTCTCAAATCTTACAATAAAGATGACTGATAAGTCCTTGTAAATTCTACCCCCTAATATTGAACTTTCTCAATTGTAAAACAAGTCTTTGTAAGTGTATAGTAATACATTTGAGGGATAACAGAAGGAAAGAAAAAAATAGAGAAAAATATAAACAAAATCTTCAGTTATTATAGAATTTAGCTATTCTAATGTCTTATGAAACAAATTCATAAAAATCAGGTATAATTTATATGTGAAGCAAATTTATAGCTAGAAAATTCACAAACATATTTCAACTTGAAAACAATTTCCAAAAGTTAATTAATCTTTAATCAGATATAGAAACAATAGAGCCCATAAGAATATCAAGAAAAGAAATGTCTCCTAGTAAAGACAATACTACCCCTTCTTTTCCATTGATTAAATTCATGGCTCAAAAGCTCCAGTTTACATGGATAATGTAAACATTGAGATATATATTCACACACACAGAAAATGACCTGCTAAACATCCCAACACCGTGTTACTCTGTTATTTTTCTCTGTGTACTATGTTCATCTGCCTCTTCTCTTTAGTTATGAAATTTTTTTCTGTTCATTTAATCATGCATCTGTATACTGCTTCTTACGAATTTGTTCATTTTCTTAATTGAGCTTTTTGTTTTCTTCCAATGTTCCATGCCTCTGTAACTTGCTTCAAATTTTAGAAATTTGTCTCATAGTGGTTATATGTTTCATGTCCTTAGCTGAAGAAATAATATTTTGCAAGTCTCAGTGTTAGGGGGGAATGAAAAGGAAATGAGCTACTTTTTATTTTTCTTAGCTCCCAGCAATGATTAAATTAGATAAACCAAGAAGAAAGTCCCTATACCTTTATTAATTAATATCTTTCTTTAAACTGTGGAATGTATAATGTAATTATATATCTATAATATAAAAGTTAGTATTTCTTTACTGCTCTAGAATTTGTAAGACTTTCACATATAATTTTTATAACAGAAATGTGGACCACTGCTCTCCACCCAATGCTCCTTCCATAATTTTGCCTGTTATTATTTTCAAAACAAGTGTCATTGTCTAATGTATTGATTCTAATCTATTATAATCCATTTACTTTTTTATTTTATTCGTTTGGTCTCTCTCTATCCCTATTCTACCAAATGATTTAAGATTTTTGAGAGCAAGTATTTTGTTTTGTTTAATGCTATGTCTGCAGCATCCAGGACATTTAATGGCACACAGCTGGACGTCAATAAATAATGGTTGAATACATATAAAATGAAATTATCCCAAACTTGATTTATAAGTGAAGAAAAAAATTAAGGATATAGACTTTTCCTGAAGATACAGAGCTATTAGTACGGAGACAGTATTTGAATTCATTTCTCCTGCTTTTAAATCCAAAATCCTTCCAATAAATGTAATTGCCCATCTGTTGGTTGTTTCCCATTTAAAGGCTTAAAGATGTGTTTTTCAAGAAGGTGAAAGGAATCTCTAGTTAATGAAATCATTCAAAAGAAAAAGGGAAATGATTCTAAGGTGTTATTTTCTGGGTATTTTTGTTTGTTTTACTTCTGGAGCAGATTCCATAGTTACTGAGAACTCGAGAGTCATCTAAATAAATCATTCTAAATTAAAGTATATAGCATTAAAATATTGAAAAAGAAACCCTTGAAATTTTTTGAAGTGACAAGTGGAACATCATTTCCAGCACTGGGTTCCCTGTAAGTGCAAAGCCTTTCTGTTTTATAACTGCTAAATTGCTACAGAGGCTCTTATAATATAAACCTCAATTAGGAAAGTATTTGAAACAATGAGCTGTAGTTTTAGTAGGGAACTTAGAGTGAATTGGATGTATTTTAAACATTTATAAACAATGAAAAGGGAGAATTATGTACATAGTGCAATTTGCTATGCAAAGTTTGAACATGTGACTGAATTATATGCAAAATGAGCATATTTTGAAAGGAAATAACAAATACTGGTCTTCTGAAGGGGAGTACCCTGCTCATATTTTGGGAAAAATCTCTATAGTTTTTCAGTAAGATCCTTTACAACCTGCTAAGTTAAACATTACCATATTAATTTACTCTAGATAGAAAAAAAAATTGCAAAGCTAATATTCAACATCTTCTTTTTTGAATGTTTTCCATACTAATTTTAATTAAAATGTTTGTAATTATTATCATTGTGAGCTATAGTTTAGAAATTACTTCTAAATTTAGATCATACATTGCCCATAAGAATATGTGTTTTATATTATTATGAATCTCATGAATGAATAGAAATGTATTTTAGTTAAAATTCCAAATCTTGGGTAATAGAGAATATTAAAATATCATGATCAAATTTATATTCTAAAGCCAAGTTTTCATGATTCTTTGGAATAATATTATGTTTTCAAGTGAATTAATTATAGTTGCATTAAAAGAACAATGTGTTATTTTGTTTTTTAATTGCCATAAAAAGAATTTTACTATTCTCAAGTTTAGCTGGCTGAAAAAAATAAGTCATTTAGTTGTGGATTAATCAGTAGAAGATTTGAAGTTTTGAACCACCTCTTTTTTGTGTTGTTTTTCCTGTAGTTACTGAACTTAGAAAGTGGAAGTATATTTTGTCTGGTGCTAGATATAGGAATGGATGAAGGAAGGGTATCATAAGAGGCAGAGATAATATTTTTGCCATATTGAGATTACATGCAAAGGGAAAAGCAAATATTACATATATAATTTTTTTCAAACTATGCCTGTTTTTTTTTGTTCAAATAAAACCTAAAAATAGCAGCCTTGTGATTTTATTGAAATAAATTTGCTTTTGAGTGCATCCTCAGGACATAGCCACTTTTTTCTTCTATGTCATGTTTTTTAGGAAATAATAATAGCTAATATTTATTGAATGGCTACTATGTCTCAGGCATTTTCTTAAGCTTTTCACGTAGTTGAAAACATTTAAACCACATGACAGTTCAGTGGAAGTGATTTATTTCCCCAGTTTTCTCATGGGGGTAGTAAATACCTTTCTTTTGATCACACTGATAGCATGGCAGAGTGAAGTTAGGAGTTAATATCAGGAATTTCAAAGCCAAAGGGTTAATGAACACCTACCACAAGATACCTTGAAGCATTAAGATGAATTTTTCTATTGTCAATCCTCTTTTATAACTTTTCTTTAATATCTTTTATGAATATAAATTTATTTTAAAATGTGCATTTCTCTGAGAACCTTCAAACATTTACTTAGTATTCTACTTTGAAGCCAGCCATTTAATCATGATATCATATTTTGAAATATTATAATTATTTCTGGCACATTTAAAAATTTTCTGTTTATTCAGTTACTTTACTTCCCAAATAACGCCAGACTGCATTGTCCTTGTACGAATTTAAACATTGAAAATAAGACTAACATCCACCTTGAACAGGTTCCCAGGCTCAAATAATCAGTTTTACATTTTTTATTTCAATTTCTTTCTTTCTTCTGATTTCTCAATTTTTATAGGCGCCATGAAAATATATATTAGTGTTTGTGCATATGTATGTTCATACATGGTGTTATACTCTAAATATGTGTCTGGAATTTAATTTGTCCTATTTGTTGTTTACAACATTAAGATAATCCTTTCTAGCCCATATATTCTGGTATAGTTTTTCATTGCTATATTGTATTCCATTATACAGTTTACTTTTTCAATCCCCCAATTGCTCTTTTTTTTTTCCTCTGCCACAAACAATGCTGTAGTGTTTTCTTATGCATGCATGCTTACTTGGTTAACTCATGTAAGTTAAATACTAAGAAGTGGTATTGCCGTCTTACGGGATTTATTTTCATGGTTGAGGGTAAATTGCACTCAATGTTACTGTGACAATTATTGTTCACACCAGATATTAATATTTAATTGTTTTCCAAACTTTTGAATGTGATACTAATTATAATCTGAAGGATATAAATTTTTCTTCGTTTTGTATATGTTTGTATTTTTCAATTAAATGGCATAGGCTTTTTTGCTTCTGTCTGATTTTATTTATTTGTTACCCTTAGAAAATCTCATTTTTGACTGGGCTCAGACTCAGAGGTGGAAGCTCTCAGAGAGGAAAGCCTCTGTCTCTTGGTGATCTGTTCTGGTGTTTTTCTTTGGCCTCCGTCATTCTCTTGGCCAAAAGTTTAGCATATTCTGCAGCTTCTTCCTTATTTTTCTTAGTACACTGTTTTTTCAGAGCAACACACCATCGTTTTTATTGGAGGACAGGTGGAGTAACAAGATGCTGAATCTTGGACTCTTTGGTTCTAGGTTTCTTACCTTCTTTGTTTAGGAGCTTCCTCACAACATATGAGCAGACATTATCTTCTTTACAGAGACTGAAAAGTTTGTGGATTCTGCTAGCTCTTTGGGGCCCCAAGCGATGAGGCACAGTAGTATCAATGAATCCAGGAATATCCTTCTCCCCTTTACAATGACCAAGTTGAGAACACTGAGAATAGCATCCACAATGAAACCCCGAGTAGATTTGTGCTTTCTTTCTCCAGTCCTCCTTGGTCTGTAGCAGGTGTGCCCCTTACTCAGCAGCAGGTAGACATGGCCATGGGTCATGGGAAAGCCTTGTCATTGCCACCCGTGATTTGGACCATGTAACCGTCCATTCTTCACGCACAGCATCAGCAGCAACTTCTGTGGCCGTATGCTTCTCATAAAAGCTATGAATTTTGTGTTCATCATCCACCTCAGTGAGTTTCTGGCAGCTGGTAGCTGGGAAAGAGATGTTCAGCTTCATCCTAAAGCAACCTACTGCCTCCAAGGCACCGTGAAAAAGAGACATGCATGGGCTTCTTTTTTAATTTATTTTGAAACCAAGATGCATTTATAAAAGCCACTCATTCATATATTTTGCTCAACTTCCTTTGGGAATGTTTTTCATTTCCTTTTTTGTTTTATAGAAGTATTTGATATATTCTGTATAGAATTTTTATATATTTGTTGGACATACTTTCTTCTAGGTTTTTAGTTATATTTATTCTATGTGTATAATATCTTTTGAAGTATAGAAGTATTGATTATTAGATTTGTTAGTTTTCTTTAGTCAAACTGATCAATTATTTTTTTATGTTTTTATGAGAGCAGGGATACTATCTCTCATGTTTACAAATTCCTACTATTTTTACTAGACCCCAGAACAGATTTAACATGGAAAAAGTATTCTCAGGAATAAAATAATGTATACATTATCCTATCTTTTTATAGCCTTACATTTTTCAAACTTTTATGTTTTTAAGTTAATTTGATTTTATTTTTGCAAACAGTACAAAATAGGATCATTTTTCCCAATTAGATAGCCAACCTTCTCATATAATTTTATGAATAAAAAATCATTTCCCTACAGATTGATAATACCTTTACACACAATTTCATTTGTCAAAGAAAAATTACACTGTACAAGTTAAAGAAGCAAGGGAGACTTAAAGAGGGAGGCTTTATCTGGAAAAGGGGGTGAGGGAATAGGGAGAGAAATTGAATCAAACCTCCAGTGAAACAAAAGACAAAAGTTTTTAAGCACTGAGGTGAGCTAGTGGAAAAGAACTGGAAGACATTAGGGGAAAGATTGGCCAGTGTAATTAGGCCAATATGTTTGCTAATCGGTGCTTATTGAAATAAGGCTCTTATCCTCCCACAGAGGCTGAGAGATAGGAGCTGTAGCTTTCTTGATGACTACATTTCAGAGGGATACTTCCCAGGTACTTGAGAAAGGCATTCCTTGGTTGTAACATTTGAGAAAACAAAACAAAACAAAACAACTGGGAGATGTTTATGTCTTAAGGAGCAGAGAAAGAATTTCTAATTTTAAGTTTTCTAATGTAAATATTCTGAGAAAAGGGAGGTCAGGAGCCTAGAGTCAAGAAGAAATCTGCCTAAAGTTTAGCCAAGCTGAAGAGAATGTTGCAGCTATCTTTGTCACATTATAAATTAAATCTCTTTCTGGACTTTATTCTGTCACGTTAATAGAAGTGTTCATTTCTGAACCACTTCTCATTTAATTGCTATTGCTTGCTGATGCTTTACTATCCAGACATTAGAAACTCCTTTTTATCAAACTTTTCTTGATTTTTTTTTTTTTTGGCAATTTTCTTTTGACATGAATTTAATTCCAGCTTGTCAGGTTCTATGAAAGATTATGTTGAGCTATGCATTGGGTGTAAAGGACACTGATGCTTACCTATACAAATTCCATTCTTCTCTCATTCCTTGCTAAAAACCCACCATTTTGTTCAGTGCAATAATATACTCAGCTAAAAAGAAAAAGCAAAACATTTGTCAGTGTCAGATAAATGGTAGCCAGTGATTAGTAAATGAAATTCCACTGAAAACATCTGGGATAATTTTGTTTTCTTGATATGGGTTCTACTGCTTCCTCATCATTACTTCATTTTTTTTTCCTTGCTAGGAAGGCAGGAGAAAAGTTGATATTGGAATGAACATCAGCAACCAGAGTGGAACCATCCAGTGATTCACACCACTACATCTACACACATGTTCCCAGCTGTTAACCTAAAAATTATTCATGCTCCAATCAAAATCAGACTCTCCCATATGTACCCTAGATTCTAACCCCTTTCATCTGCATAAGGACATCCATGAAACAACACTCTTTCTCTCTACAACATTATAAGGTTAGTTTTTACTAAAAACAATATATTTTTCCCCAGCTACAGCTATAATTATTTCTTTTCCCTTGAGCAAAACACAATTCAAAAAATTAAATAATTATATAATATTTAAAAGCATCAGTTGTTTTCCCATTCTTGCCTAACTCAACATCAATCTTTCTCACTCCACTACATTACAAAGACTATATGACTTATCAAAACACCAATTAATGCTACCAAAACCATAAGTCAATTCTTAATCTTCACTTTTTGCATGGTATTTCAGAAACATTTGACACAGTCCCTCAATCTATTCTTTTCATTTCTTTTTCAGGTCATTTTATTCTCTTAATTTTCCTTTTAATTCAGTGGATACTCCTTTAAAAACACTTGTATTAGTTTCTCCTCTTCTGTATAACCTTATATTGTTAGACTGTTTTGGATCTCCATTCTTAATCCTTCCTTCTATCTGCATGTATTCTCTTGGAGATAAATTTCTGTACAGACTTTAAATGACATCTGCATAATCATGACCTCCAAATTTTATCTGTAGTCTAGACAGTCCCAGACTTGTATATGTATCCCCTTACTTGAATTTTGCTTAATAGAATGTCAAAATGAACTCCTAATCTACCCAGCCACTACCCAGCATCCTATCTATCTCAGTTGATGGCAACTCTTCCTCCAAAGTGATTGTGCAATAATTTGGAGTTATTGACATTTCTAACCTACATTTACAGACCCACAACCAGCCCTCAAAAGGATTCTGTTTATTTTCAAAATACGCTTATGCTAAGATTAATGCAAGAGAAAGATAGAAGGAAACTGGGACATTGATCTCTTCATGGAATAGCTTTACTAATCCATACAGGCTCTGTCCAAAAATTTTGAGTGAGTAAAATAAACTCTGATTTTGTTATGTTACTGTGAACACATATATATCATATGCCATCAAATTTAATCTTAAGTGATACAGAGAATTGTTTTCTGTATAATATTCAGTGCATCCTTCCATGAACTTCTTACATACCTCACTGTATCCTTTAGCAATATATTCATTCTTTTCCTTATTATGTTCTAGTACAAGTCTTATAAAATTATCCCTGGAAACTTTATAGCTGTTATTGTGATTGCAAATACATATATTTTTTTCTCCTATAATTTTTTTGCTAGTTTTTTTAAAGTTATTAATAGTATACTAGTAATGTCCTAGTGGTTGTTTTGCTTTGGCTTGGCCTTTTAGCATAATATTGAATAGAAGTCATGATAGTAGTATTTATATCATTTAACTTTAAAAATATTAAGTCTGTTACAAATTATGATGCTTTCCATATTAAGACTTCATCAAATTAAGGTCTTTTTTACTAACTAGTTGTATGTTTTATTTTCTTTAATTAATCTGGCATACTTTAATTAATTTTTTTTCTGTATTTTAAGATAATCATAACTTATCTTCTTTAACTCTTAATATGGTAAGTGCACATTCCTACCCTTCTCTGGGTGTCTTTTATTCCCCGATGGACCTTGAACATAAAAGACTCCTGGAGAATTTAGGTATGCTTATGTTATCTTGGGTTGATGTCTTCTTTTTTATCCAACCATATTGTCATATAAGCCTAGTGTGTAAACATTCTGCTGCTCTTCCTACTCATGTATTCTACTCTTGCTTTAAGAGTGGAACCGTGTAAGGAAACTTAAGAAATATATGGTGGAGGGTGGCTTGGAGATAGAACTTTATCCCATCCCAGTTCACTAAGTGGAAATGCTATTGTCTATGAGCAGATCTCCTCATTAAAAACTGCTAAGAATTTAGAAAATTAGGAACAGATTAGGAATTTGTCTGAATTCTTTCTTGTTATAAAATATCCACGTAATTATAATCACATTTTGAAAGTTGCTGATTCTAGACTAGTGCTAATGATAGACTAAATTACAACTTTAAATTTTTCTTATTTTCTAGGCCACATTTACAGGATTAGCTTGCACAGTATTCCATTACCTGCCTCATCCTTACTATGTCATTCTGGATCCATCCTTCCAACATTTTTCATGCCAGTTACCAAACATATCAGACCATCCTGTCTTATACAAGTCTGAATATAAAAGTAACAGTGTGTGCTTGAGTATATGTGTGTCACATGACTAAAATAAGTATGTTTTTGTTTTCACTACAAGATCCTAGTAGAATTTTAATGATTTTACTTTTATTAATTTGGAAAATTAAGATTTTGCTCTTAAGCAATTTAATAAATTAGTCTTTAATATTTATATTGGACAATATTTAAAAAGCTTTACACTTTTCCACTCTTAGGCTATAATAAACATATATATTTGAGTTCACATCAATGAGAAATTCAAGGATTTCCTAATATAACCTTGCTAAATTGTTTTCTCATTGATGCATGGTACCTCTTACAAAGCCAGTGGTCTTAAACATTTGAAAGGCATGGACATTTCCAGTGTGAATAGGTCACTTAGTAATTTGCATTTCTTTACTTTCAGTATCTTTTTCTTAAAGTAGCACTTCCTATATTGATGATTACTTTAATACAACAGACCATTCATTTGTCAGGAATTCAAACCACTCCGATGAAAGAATGTTAGAATATCTAAATTCCAATTAAATGCACTGTTGCACTCTATTCCTGCATTCGAGAGAAACTGGGAACAAGAACCACAGGCTGTGACCTAAAAGATGCTTGGATTGATAAGGCATGGCCTTTCCTTTAAGTTTTAAACATGTAACTAGAATGGAAAGATACTGTAATTGTAATCAATTTGCGCTTGAGAAATGAAACTTACTTAGAGGTAAATGATATTTAAACAGTTTTTTTTCAGGGAGGGAATTTGTATATTTAGAATTTTTCAAGTTATATGAAGATAATGCAACAATCTACTTTTGCTTTAAGCCATGTGTTTAAAGTCTTTTATAAAAGTTCTGTTTCCATCAATGGAAAATGAGGTAGCTGAACCGAGTTTGCTTCTTTCATTACCGGAGACTTCAAATAAATTACCACAGGGACGACAATGCCAAATCACTGATGCAAAATGAGAATCATTGGATGAGACTTAGTGAGTGAGCTGCCCAAGAAGTGATATTAAAAAAAAGAGAGAAACTGTTAAAGAATATTTTACTTAATGATAAATTATTAATTTGAAATATAATTGAAATTTTAAAATCCAATTAGTTTTGAACATCAATGCCTAATATTTAAATTAAGAAGAAACATAAATTTAAAAAATAGAATACTTCTAATATTTTTTAGATGATACTTTGGCAAATTTCTGCAGAATAACTTTAAAAAATTGTTTTGAGTTTTTTTTTACTTTTTAAATAAATTATTTTGATTATCTCATTTGAAAAACTCTAAGGCGCACAAAATCTTAAAATTTAGTCACATGCAAAAAAGCGTACAGCTCATGTTTCAAGCTAAGAGATGAAAGTTGTCTCGTTAAAGTTTCTCAACTAACAACTAGCACAGAATTAGACTGTGTGCTCTGTCTAATCAGTCAACTCCTTACCTTCCCTCTCCATTGCTTCCTAGGCTAACTTGTCTTGTAGTTATGAAAATATCCATACCCAGGACTAATGAATTTGAAAATAGGTAGTGTTTCCAATATTACATTCAGCAACAGAAAAGATTTCAATGAGTTCTTCCCCAGTAATATATCTGAGTGACTTGTCTCTCTCTGTGTGTGTGTGTGTGTGTGTGTGTGTGTGTGTGTGTTTAACTTTTTGCCTTATTCTTTCAACAATCCCAAATAACAATTTGTTGTTTGAAGAAAAAGAGGACTGTCCTGGAGGTGCCTTTACATTACATTGTAGTAAACCCAATATAACATATTATCAATTCAATATAGTCATAACAAGCTATCACTATTCAGTTGAACGCCATACATTTATTTACCACCAACATTGTGCTGGATGATGGGTTTCTAAACTGTTTCTTGGTGACTGGCTGAATTGACAAGTTGTTAATGCACTTTTTCCCTCACTCCTATAACCACCACAACACTCCTACTCTTAATCTATTTCATACACAGGGAATTTTTTTTTAAAAAGTGTGGCTAAGCCTTAACAATAAGAAATTTGGAAATTATTTTCATTCTATTGTAAAATGGTTTTATAAAATTTTCCTGTTATGGAAATAGCTTATGGGAGCATTGTGGACAGCAAAGAGTAAAGAAATGTTGACTACAACAACCAAAGATATTTGGTTCCAGCTGTATAATAATTTTGGCCAAATAATTTTAAGGTTCTCAAAGTTCTGTTATGTTTTATGGACTATGATTTTAAAGTTTTCATATTTACAATGAATGATTTTCAAAGTTTCATGCATGTTTTCCTTTTTTGAAGATACATTCAAATATTGTGATGGCTGAGTACATGCAAACCATTGTTTCTCTGTGTAAAGAAAGAGTGTATACTTGCAAATGTTTCAATTGAAAATTAATGTGCTAAATTATATTAGAGTATAATCACACTGTAAATTAATGAAATAATGTAAGAATGTGAAGAACCACTTGCATTTTCCAAAATGGAATTCCCAAGTGCTTCTTCAGAAATATTTTGGATTAAAAACAAGAATTTGGCTAACCAAATGTGATTAGATAACAGATGTTTTCAAAATTTACAGCAGTCACTTCCATTGGAGTTATAAATCTTAAAAATGACGAATGCCAACTAAGTAGCTTTACCTCTTTAACCATAGATTTTTCAGGGAAAATTTTTTATTTTTATATGTTTATTTATAGAAATTTATATTTTCTCCATAAAATATGGAGCATGGCTCTCTTACTGTACATTATTCTAAATAAATTATTTTGAAAAATTAAAAATATTTTTTTAATCTTTTTAAAAAGTTTTTATTTAAATTCCAGTTACTTAACAAATAGTGTAATATAAATGTCCCTTATAGCATCTTATATTGATAGGAAATAAGTCATTCTTGGAAGTCCTAATAATTTATTAGTGTAAAAACTTTGTTGTGATAAAACCCTAGGTTTGATCTCAAATTGGACATGAATTAATATACTTGTAACATCCTTAGGTCACATAAATCCACTGAGCCTGTTTTTTTTTGGTGAGATAGGAAGTGTTTTGTTGTTTTTATTTCACTTGATTTTTGTGAGAATCAAATAATGCCAATACAAATGATTTTTTTCCCTTACCTGGAACTAAAAATCAACTTGATCAGTATAAATATCCCTAGCATGTCCTATTATTTCAGCTAGGAATTCAGGCATATGCATCACACACACACACACTTCTTTGAATTATGATTACTTTCAAACATTGTCTGCAGGGTCCATCCTAGTTACAAGCATCAAACAGAGAGATAATTGGAAACTAGCAGTTGCTGCCAAATATGATTCTCTTTGAAAAAGGGCAGTGACCCTTTTTCTTCTGTACTGATGTTGAAAATTCCCTGGTTATCTGTCTTTGTGTTTGGGGATGGGGTGAGGGGAAAGTAGAGGAAGATCATCTTATGCTCAAGTGTGCTTAACACATACCATTTTATATTTGATCCCTAAATTATTTTACTTACGTGTTTTTTATACTTATACCCAGTCTTCTATTAATGAATGTTTCTAGTTCTAGAATTGTTGAGTTCAGAGAGAGCTTCCACTCTGTGCGTATCTACATGATATAAACACAACCCTTACACCACCATGGGAAGAGGCCCTGGCATTGAACCTGGTCCCTCATCTCATAACCTCTCTCCACTTGAGTTAATTCCTCCCAAGAATTCATTGTTACTTTTCCTATACTCAAATCTCTGCAAGATTATCTCAAGTATCAGAGACATTTTAATAATTTGAAACTTAAAGAGAGAAGTAATTTAAAATTCTTCTCTTTTAGGAGTCTGCTTTTATGGGATGCAAGTTTATCAGCACCTCCCCTGCAACTTTGAGATATATCAGCCAAATGTTGAAGGGGTGGGGCAATTTTTACAATGTAAAAATGCCCCTGCTGCAAGTGTTTTTGAAGAGAATTTAAATAAATTGTCAGCTACCTAATTTTTTCTCTCTTGAGTTATTTAGAACTTTTAAACAACAGAATTATGGAAGACTTTGTTTATAACCTGTTTTTTCCCCCAAAAGACATATAAATAAATTAGAAAATAATCAGTAAGTTTAAAAAAATATATTAGATGTATGGTGCATGAAAGAAAAATAAGAAAAGCCAGAGGTAGTTTTAATATGCAAATACAACCGTCATAAAACATTCTACACATTTGCTAAAATGAACCACAAATTTGATTGTTAAAATTCCTTACTGCCAAAGCCAAGATCCGTATAGAGATTTAGAATGTCCCTGTGGGCTAACAACAAACAGTTCCTCAAGAGAAGCACAGCTCTACTGATACTAAGACAGAAATAAATGTCTCCTGTGGGCCCCATAATAGGAGAATCTTAGAAGTGGTAGAGATATTAGTGTGCAGCCGGTCCAAGAGCCTATTCAGTTCCTGGATTCATTCTGCTCTGGCCTTTCTAAAACATCCTATCTCTATTTGAATGAGTTCATTGGCAGAAAGCTCAGCACTAATAAGGTATTTCATTATTTAGCAGACAATTTCTAGTTTTTAAAAATGTATTTCTTTTGTTTAGCCTCCTTCTATGTATAATCCTTTCATCATAATTTTAATTCTCTGGAGTAAAGTAGAACAAGAGTACTCTATATTCTGGTTTTAAATAATTTAAGAATAGCTGCCACTGCTCCCTTATTCATACATACATTCATTAAAAAATATGTATTGTGTTTCTAAAATTTACTGTACAAAAAGTTTGGTGGATATAACTGTGAACACTGAAAAACAAGGCTCTTATTTCAACTAGGTTTACAAAAGAAAAACAAATATATTTTTACATAGTCCCTTCCTTGGGCTGAATATCATGGGTTTACCTTTTCAGAGGCACTCTTTGTCCTTCACTGCCATGCTCTGTGCCTTGGCAGCTGACTTGATTGGAATATATAAATGGATCCCTTGCCTGTGGGATTCTGGATGGTTGGGGTTCAGACAGTGGTGGACAATAGGAAGAGAGGATTGAGGTCAGTTATTTATTCCTTCAGTCAACTCCCAGTGAGAACACTATCAGCTGGCTTCATCCATCAACCTAAGGTCAAGCTTCTGTAAGGCAGCTTTGCTTTCAGTGTTTCATAACCTATCTGTTTGCCTAGGATCCCCCAGTCTTCCTAGTTCAATGGTACTCAACTTCCCTGTGGTTTTCCTGTGCTTTGAACAGCTTTTTAAAAGACCTGTATAACTCTTCTAAAATTACTTATTTATTTTGTTTGTTTTGTCCTAGGACAGGGACAAATTACAATACCAGCAATAATGCCTAGCATGTAGTAAAGACATCTAGTAAATGCTGAATAAAGAATTTAGGAAAAAAAAGAAAAACCTGAAACCTGAGAGTACAGATTTAATTATATTCTAGGTCTCTCCCTCCTCCTTCTTCTCCTCCCCCTTCTTCTCCTTTTCCTCCTTCTCCTTGTCTTCTTTTTCCTACTCTCTTTTGCCCTCTTTCTCTCTACACACACATAACCACACACACACACCTGTGTATCACACTGAGAACCTTTGTGATGCTTACAATCCTGATATTTGTGATTTATAAATTAATAAGCAATTATTTATGTGCTTCTTCATTGAACAAATGTCCTTTCTTATCAATATTAATACATTATAGAGAAAACTTGAAGAGTTCAAAATTAAATTAACAGAAACAGTTCATGTAGTCATAAATACAATCATCTTTAAATCCTGGTTTCAATTTTTCTGGGAATACTTTAATTTGTCAAGGGCAGGCTTATAATGTGATTTCTAAAACTGTGTAATATATATGTACTGAAAACACAGTAGTGGTTCTTTCATTGTCTTTAGATGGGTGTATTTTGTGATTAATTGTCTATGTACTTATTTTGATTTATTTTCATAAAGATGGCCAAACATGAGAATAGGAAAAATTACTGATGGAAATCTTTCAGCTTTTCTCCCCAAATACTCAAATTACATTTTAGTTGCCTAATTGTAACAGGTAAAGTGATTGTAATAAATATCCAGCAAGTCAATTTCTTAATATGAGTCCTTTCTTAATAGATATTTATATTTGATGAAAACACACTTGATTTCATTCAGTGAATGAAATCATATTATAAAACACATCTAATGGTAATACTTCTGTGCCCTGTAAGAGTAGATACCTAATTTGTCATGATGCATACTATATGCTTAGTGCATACACTGAGTTTGGAACATACTAAATGTTTGATAAATAGTTTATAACTGATTAAGGAAGAATACATTTGTTAAATGGTTGTCATGCATTATGGAGGTTATTAAAAACACGAACTGTTCCTTGAAATAAGTGTAGACTTATTACTATACCATATTTTTGCCTGCCATCTTATTAATTTGGAAATGCACAACACATGGACAAAGGGATTAATATTTTGTATACTTTTCAGTAAGTAGTAAGAGTGTAAAACAAAACAAAATTATACTTAGAAATTGATCATTTCTTTGAAGAGAAAAATAAAAGAGAATACCAGTGTTGTTTTCTTTAATGAAGTCAGAGGTAAATCAGGAATTATGGTTGTAAACTTATGAAAAAGTTTGAAAGTTTTACCAAATTCAAAACATTTAATTGTGGCTACCCTCTATTTTCCCATAGAAAATTTTGTTACCATCTAGTTCATAGCAGAAATAAATAAGTGGACAAGCAACAGCCTCCTCTGAAGTTTCTCAAGATGTTTCATCACCAAATATGAAGGAGGGCATAGCTGTGTTTTTATAAAATAAAGCAGGCTACAACTTTGGAGAATGGCAAATGGAATCATTGAGAGATAGGACCATAGCCCTAGTGGTATCTCAAGGCTTGATCAAAAATGCCCCAGGGCCACAACTTTTTGCACTTTATGTGATTTTTTTTTTCAAGTGTGTGGCCCACTTGTATTCTTGTTTAATCCAGTTGGGTGTGCTTGTTTAATCCAGTAATCTAATTACAAATATTTTCTAATATTTGTAATTAGAAGCATTGTAATTTATATTTGTGATCACTTTATTATAAATTTTAATAAAAGAAAAATTAACACATTTTTAAACTGTTAGGTTTACATGATCACTTTTGAGCCCCTGAGGTTAATTCTACCCAAACACCATAGCTTCTATAAAAGGGGAATGACTTGTGTTAAGGATAAGTGGGGTCTGTATAACTTTATCAGCCAAATCCATGTTGATGATAAGTCATATGTCTTGATAAATACTGCTTTCTTAAATGTCAGGCATTTACTAGTATGGCCAGAATCTGACAACACAACAACAGTCTTTAGATCAGAACCAGGCATAGATTTTGTCCCTTTGCATTTGGAATTTTTCTTGGTGCTTTAGTCATTTTACTAACACTCAGATAAAATAGCTTCATATTTTGTTCAAATTTAACTTGTCTTGGAGTGTGGGGACAAAGTAATATAATTTATTTCTCTTAAGAAATGTAAGCATGATTTTTAGGTAGAGAGTTTTTAATATAAGTTGCTCATGAGAGACTTGGCATGTCAGGATTCTCTTGAGTCTAATCTGCTAAAATTCTCACCTCCATGTCTCAACTGGCACTGACTTCACATTTCATGATGCTTTCCTTCATCTGGATGAGCCCAGTGTGGCCTAGCTCCATATACCAGTTGAAAAAGTGTGTTAGGTACTAACAGTACATGAGTGCTTGACTTTATTTAGTTAGTTCTTGAAAACCATTCATGCTCTAAAACTACCCACATAAATCAGTATGCAATACGTGATCCAAGAACTGTGTGGATGAAGAAGGAGTTATTTTGGGAGCAGAGAGGCCTTTCCCCAGTATCTTGAAATCATACTAATTTGAAAAAAATCTATTATGACAGCTCATAAGCTCAACCCTGTTACACAGGAAACTACTTTTGAAGTGGGTGAAAATATATTTTCCAACTTTGGGTAGAACTAAAAACTTAAGAATCTAAAGATAGCTATTTTATGAACAGCTATTTTATGACACAGATACGACTTTGGATGAGAGGTGAATGAATGTAGGGGAGATAAGTTCACTCATGAAGAGTAGTTTCTGTAGGTATTTGGATAGAGTTGAGCTCCTTCTTCAGTGGGGTGACCACTCTACTAAAAGATTAAAGCCAGAGGGGATACTGACTCTCTATATATGAAGTAAGACAGTGTGTTGAGATTAATATCACCTTATAGTATTCTTGTCATAAAGCTAACTATGTAATTTAACTTACTAAAATATTATACTAAATAAATTAAAAAGTGACAATCATAGCAGACATTTATTCCCAGTTTTAATATAATGTTTACTCATGGTTTTCTCTTTCACTTTGGGGTCTTACTATGAGAGAGTAGAGCAAGTCTATTTGATAGACACCCTCAAACTTCCTTCTTAAAGGCAATCTTGTTATGGAGGGTTTTAATAAGTGACACAGCCTATTTATAGAAAATTACTTAACTTCCTTCCCAACTCTAACTTACTCTCAAGCATAAAAGCCCTATTTTTTTTCCTATAGGTTACTAAATAAATTACAAGTTTTTTTTTTTCTTTCCTTTTCTCACTTTTTCCTTTGGGAATCCAGGTTTTTTATGATAATATTTGGGAAGAAAAAACTGAGCCCTTTTGTAGAAAATATATTAATTCTTACAAATAGAAAAATAATAGCATATAATACAATTAGCTGATGGAGTCTTTAGGATGGCTGAACAAACCTATTTAAAGTTGTGTTTTAAGGAATGCTTCCCAGAGCCATGTCACAGAGTTTTGTCACAAAGATACCACTCTCTCTCCTATAATCAGAAAGCCCCTAAATGATATCCACACCAAGTGCCATAGTAAGAAGCTAAGATATATAAGGTGGCCAGTTCCTAGTTAAAAACTTAAGTGTGGTTTTTCAGGCCTGACCATAAGCAATTACAAAGGCTTCACCTGAAGGTCTTATGAAAAAGCTGCATGCTCCACACCAGGCTTGGTGCACAGCCCCAACCCCAAGTTCTATAAAACTGCCAGAGTCTTTTGTCTGGGCTCCCTCCACAGATAAACAACCCATGAATGCCCTGATCCATCTGACCCTCGACCTGTGCACTATTCCACAGGGGAAAATGGAAAAGAGGAAGCCAGCACTTTCTCCAGTTTTAGACTCTTGCTTATATTATTTCAGTAAGTGATTAGAGGCTTAACTCTCATTTTTGGCTTGTGGATTTAATTGGTTCCTCTGACACCTGAGAGCTCAGCTTGCTCTCTCCCAGCTCAGCTGAGCTCCTGACAATATGGAAATCACCAAAAAAGGAAGCTGTTAGTGCAGAACTGTGCAATACTAGTTATGCTCTGTTATCAGCACATTGACTGGCTCAAATCTAGCCTCTCGGCACTCATGAAGCAGATGTCTGAACACTGAGACATCCACTAATGCTGACGCTGAAACTCCTAACACGTGAACACTCCTGGGGACTTGAAACAAAAACAGCAGCCAACGCCTGGCTTCTGCATCGTGTTCACTTTCCAGATCTTGTGACTACATCGGATTGGCTAAGCCTCAAATGCACCAGACTCCTAACTCCAAAATAGTCTTGGAAATGTAGTTTCTACCTGTCCAGGCTTTGAATGGCAGGGAAAAAAACATTAGGAAGAGAAAGGAATAGATATGACAAAACCTATCCAACACAGTCAAATTGTTGCCAATAACATCCTCACCCAAACATTTTTCACATTTAAACTTCAAAATAATATTGCCCGACTAAAAAAAAAAATGAAACGATTTCCAAAGTAAGGAAATCGCACTCAGCATTTCAACCCTGAGTGAAGATTATTCCTCACTTAATTCAGTCAAAAATCCCATCTACACATACAATGTACTATAGATATTTTTTTTAAAGTGAAAACCTACAATACAATATACACTGTACAACGTACTAATGGAATGAGGTGATAGCTCTTGCCATGACAAAATCAACTTTTACTTCATTTTTGGGGATACTCTCATTCAACTTAAAAATCCAAGTTGAAAAAAAAATTGTTGTTACTTTAAAAATGTTCTATTCTATTCTGGTCTCTGTTCCTCGGGGGTAAGAATTCAATCATAATTTGTATCATTTCCCTTTATGTGATATATCTTCCTTGCTGTGCTCACAATTGCTTTGAAAAAGTTTTCTTTATATTTTCCTTATATCTGTGATGTGTTCAAATGTGGTTTTCTATAGATTTATCATACTGGCTGTTTTTTCACTACAATTCTTGGACCTGAGGATTGAATTTATAAAAATTTTGTATGCTGCACCCCCCCACCCCCCACCCCCACACACAGAAAGCATTAACCAAAAACAATGTTTCTTTCCTTTCCTTCTAGGATTGTATTACATTTAGGCTTAATATAACTTCACATAGAGGTTCTGCTTTTTTTTTTTTCTCTCTCTCTGTGGAGTTCTATTAATGTACCTATCTTCAGGTTGGGTAATATAAATGTACCTGTCTTCAAGGTCAAGGATCTTTTTATTGCTACCAAGTAAATAATAAATTTTTTATTTCCATTTCTATATATATTTTTTCAGTTTGAGTATTTCCATTTGATTCTTTTGTAGATTTACATATCTCTGCTGAAATTCTCCAACTTTTCATTCATTATAGCCATCTTCAATTGAATCATTTAAAAATATTTTTAACAATTTTAAAGAATTTTAATTTAACTTAATTGCTAATTCCAATATAAATATTGTTATTTGGTCTACTTTGGTTGATTGTTTTTCTCTTTTTATCATGGGACATATTTCCTACTTTCTGGAAATCATATATTTTTAATCTTGTATATTTTTATGAAGTATAGGTAAAAATTCTGGATTCTGTTATCTTTGTTGAAAAGTGTTAGGCTTATTCAGGCAGGTTGCTAAATTTCTGGTATATCACCTTGATGCTGCGAGGCCTTTCTTTTGGGCGTAATCCAATAGTATAATAATTTTGATTTTGCCCTTAGGCCTAGGATGCACCTCTTAGTTCTGAGATGTGTTTCTCTTAAAGTTGGATTGTCTGGAGTTTCAATAATAAGTCCAAGGTGTTCATCAAAGCCCTCTAAATTAGCAGTAATTGAAATGCAGACTCTCTCACAAGCTTTCGGCAGCTATTAAATTTATACATACCACTTTTAGTCTGCAAGTGTTAATTTCTGCTATATTCCTCAAAGTCTCACTTTGTAAATGTATGATTTGAAAACCAGCAAATTTGAATTGAGTGCCATGTTTTCAGTTCTGAGTTGCTTCCTCTTCTCTTTTCTGGACCTCCCCTGGGTTTCTCAGCAGTTTTGCCAGCTCCGATTCCAACCTCTGAATCCTCCGTCTAATGAAGCTGCATCTTTTCTCTTGTACTCTTATCTCCCGTGTTCCGTATGAATTGAGGAGCACCCTGAAGTAGTATGCCATTTAAACATGGAGTTCCTGGGGTGCCTGGGTGGCTCAGTCGTTAAGCGTCTGCCTTCGGCTCAGGTCATGATCCCAGGGTCCTGGGATCGAGCCCCGCATTGGGCTCCCTGCTCCGTGGGAAGCCTGCTTCTCCTTCTCCTGCTCCCCCTGCTTGTGTTCCCGCTCTCTCTGTGTCTCTCTCTGTCAAATAAATAAATAAAATCTTTAAAAAATAAAAAATAAAAAATAAATAAACATGGAGTCCCCCTAGTTTTCTCTGATCGTTTTAAATGATATAACCTCTCCAATTTTCTGCCTGTTTTTATTTGCTTTCTTATGCCCTCAAACATTTGTTTAATTTAATTTAACCTGGAGTTTATAAGTGTTGTCAGGGGAGAGAGAGTTTAGTATAATTTTGGGGATATTTCTTTATTTCCAACAGGAGAGCAATTTTTTTAAAATTTTCTAATAATGCTGGAAATATCTCATTGATGATATTTATCAATGTTTCTTCTACTATGTATCTTATATTATCATGAAAAAAGATAAAAATGATAGAATGTGGATATGAATGAAATATAGGAAAGTCTAGGGCATCCCTTTCAATGATAAAACTTCAGATTTCTGAAACCTACAAGTGAATATCATTTTTCCTCTACCTTTAAAAGATATAAATTATGCTCTGGTTTGTACAAAAATAAGTATTCATTTTGCTCACCTAAAAATATATATACAAATGATTTTCATTTATAATGATATGTTTTCTTTTCAAAAGGAAGCATTCTAGTATGAATAAAATGTTAATTTATAAAATGTAACATGATAAAAATGAATTTAAATTTTACTGGAGGCAGCAAGACAAAGAGACAAATAGATTTGTAGCCAGCATTCATTAGATATTAAAGCATTGGCTAATTATTATATCTCATTGATGTTTGTTTTCATCTACAAAATGGAAATTTTCTTAAGATTATTGTGAGTCGGCATGAGGATAGTAAATGCCTTTATATTGCCTGTCACCAAGTATATCCTTCGTAAATATATTTTAACCTTTTCCCAATTAAGTCAGAATCATTTATAGGAATATACAAAATCATATTGCATGACTAAAACTGCATGCATTTACATGTGTTTAGAAATAATCATTCTGTAATTCTTGCTTGAATTTTTTTAAACCATATTTTCCATTAATTAACATGGCACTGTTTGACCCTCAGTAATTCTTTGAATTATTACTTTGTTTTCAGAATAAGAATTTGTACATGACTAATGCAGTAAACAAACTGACATCAGCCAGATTTTTAAAAATTGCTCACTTAAGAATCTTTTGTTTATCATTATAACATTCCTTATGAAAAATACATTAGTCATGAAAATAATTGACAGTTAAGAAATAAATATTCTCTCTATTGCTTTAATTCATCACGAAGTTTTTGATCCATTTCACTATCTATAAATATTTAAATTTCTAGTGACCTCTTTCTTCCAATGATTTATTGTTTATACTTCATAAATTGTTCTATTATCTATCATTATGAAACAGATATGCATACTTTTTTCAAGAGTTAACTGAGAGTCAGCTTGTACTAATCAATAATCATCATATTAATCATTGTCAAAAAAGAACAATATTAAATCCAAGAGCAGTGTAATCTATTTTGAAAGAGCCTAGAAATATGAATTAACTAGCACTGATTATGTTTCTGATTTTTCTGCCAATTCAATTGAAGAATATTAAATTTATCAAAATCTTTTTTAAGATGTAAAGAAATTTTATGCTTGGTGACATTAAGTGATTTGTTCAACTACCTCATGGCAGTTGTGCAACCAGGATTTAAATCCAAACTGGTCTATGAAATCGGTTATTAAAGAATATCTTTTAAAAGGTATATAATAAAGCCAAAAAATAAAAATAACTTCCTTCAAGCTCATGCATCCATCTAGCTATTGCCCAAACTTCCTAAGCAAAGACTACTGAAAAGGGCCAACCCTCATTCTCTCTTGTTCTATCCGCCACTTCATTTTTTAATCTACCACAAAAAGCTTTGCAGCCACACTTCTCTAGGATTACTGATCTCTTCAATTCTAATTGTTAGTCCTTATTTAACAACTAAGATGTTTTTATCTGTTACAAGAAACCCCAACCAATTAATCAACCAAATAGAAAACAACATAACTAACTGCGGTTTATACTAATCATTTTTGTAAATTTTTTTTTTTTAAAGATTTTATTTATTTATTTGACAGAGACACAGCGAGAGAGGAAACACAAGCAGGGGGAGTGGGAGAGGGAGAAGCAGGCTTCCCGCCGAGCAGGGAGCCAGATGCGGGACTCGATCCCAGGACCCTGGGATCATGACCTGAGCCGAAGGCAGACGCTTAACGACTGAGCCACCCAGGCGCCCCTCATTTTTGTAAATTTTTAAAATTTTTATTTTCTACTCCCTCTCCACACTCCCAACCCCTACTTAACAAGGATTTTGGAGGCAGGTAGTGGCTGTTATAAGTGAAGTAACACAATAATATCAGAGCTGGGCTCTGTCAATATCTTGGCTTGTTCCTCCAGATCAAATGCTGGTTGCCACAGTTCCTGATAACATATCCATATTCAACTCCAGAAAAGAGCACATGAAGTTTGTATGTTATCCCTTTATTCAAGTATGCAAAACCTCTCTCGTGAAAACTCCCCAATTTTCTCTTATATCTCATTGACCAAAGCTGGGTTATATGGTCATTCATTGCTTCACTGGAGAACAAGATTCTAATTTTTTCCTACATCCTCAAGCTAACATTCCCTTAACAAAGAAAACAGTGGGCAAATGCTATTAGGTAGACAATTACAGAATCTTCTCTACAATAAAATTATTTCTAGACTTTATCTTATTAGCATTTGTTTACCTCATTGAAATTCTCTCATTTTATGTTCCATGATCCCAGATGCTCCTTCCTCCCACTTCTCTGGCTGTTCTTTATAATTTGCATTGTATTCTTATTTCTTTCTCAAATCTAATACATTTCCTCCTCAAAAATTCAATCCTAGATTCTCTTCTCACTAATCACAGGAGTTTCAATGGTTCTGCTTGCATATGCTCAATTTCTGATATTTGTATTTCCAGTTCACTCTCTTCCATTCATTACTTCCCTTAGACTCTGGAAAGAACATCTGCTGACGTGGGCCCCAAGCTAAAGAGGACCCACCCCTCCTTCTCTCTCTCTCTCTCTTCTCTCTCTCTCTCTCTCTCTCACACACACACACACACACACACACACTACAGCACACAGAATCAAGCGTAAAGAGAACAAAATATTTCCTTCCATTGGTTGCTCTAAGTCAGAGAAACAAATGCTGACTGCCTAAGAATGCTGTGGAGAGAGCTAGGGTACACCACTGCCCGGATAGGACAGAGATGCAGCTTCAGAGTTCAGGGAGCATTTAATTGGCAGAAGTGAAAAGATACTTAATTTACCTTTCAAGTCTTTCCACTCAGACCGCATGAATTTCAGTGATTCTTGTATAATAAAGTATTGTTTTCCAATAGTGCCATGCATCCATTTCCTTGTTTCTCCTTCTGTTCCACATCTTGGTTCCAGTGGCACTCTGTTAACATGACGTTTACAACCATTGATTGTGATGGCTGAGAAAGGTTTTAGAATATTAAATAATTAATATTAGTATAGCTAGATAGCTAGGTAAATTCATACAGCATATTTAAAGAGTGATACCAATACATTTTTTGACAATTGGATAATATTGAGTACTAGAATTATGAATAATTATATATTCAATAAATATGGAATATAATACACTCACATTTTTCAAATAAATAACTAAAATTTTAATGCTATTTAATGAACTTAAAATGATTATCTTTGAAATTACGTTCATGGCTCTAAGAGAGATGGTAATGAAAAATGAGTTTTTCGGCAGCAACCAAATTTGGACTAAAAAGTCCAGAATCTCTTTTTTTAACTGGCATTATGTAGTTTGTATTTGTCACTGTGAGACACAGGATCAACAAATAGCTATTATAGTTTTTACATCAAGTCAAAGATTACATAGAATATTTTTTGACTTGTCTACATTTTGAATATCTTCATGGCCACATTATTATCTTAACCTGTAGCTATTCTCAAACACTCAGTGAGGATACTGATTAATTACTGTTGTTGCAGTAACATTTACTTTAAACAAGATGCTACTAAATTAAAGAATTCAGAGAAATAATGGTGCCCTTCATATAAAATATATATATACTTATGCGTATACATATATTTGCAGATATGGGTGGATGGGGACAAATGGGCGAAGGTGGTCAAAGGGTACAAATTTCCAGTTTTATTATAAGTAATTTGAGGACTAATGTACAGTATACTATAATTAACAACATTGTATTGTATATATGAAAGTTGCTAAGTAAGTAGACCTTAAATGTTCTTACCACACACACAAAAATGGTAACTATGTGGATTAATGGGTGTGTTAACTAGCCTTATTGTGGTCATCATTTTGTAGTGTATATGCCCATTAAATTGTCACACTATACACTTCAAGCTTATACAATGTTATATGTCAATTGTATCTCAATAAAGTAGGAAACAATTCTTTTGCCTTCACAAGTTTGCAGGCTTTTGGTTACGTAACCAAAGATTACAACATATTCCTTCTATTTGTACGTTGTGAAGAGATGGTTGTTAAGGCAGGAGGATATAACATATATGATTTATTTTTTTAGTTTAATTTGTAAATTTTTAGTTAGCATGTTATATTTAGACCTCTGTTTGGATTCTTGCCCCAGATAAAAGTACAGAGAAACACATTTCCTAAAGAATGTCCCTCTTACAAAACATATAAGGGTGAGTTTATGTTCTTTCTTTCCAAACTTGCTTTTCCTCTTATGTGTCTTAGCTCAGTGAATGGGACCATGATTCGCCGAGTTGACTGAGTCTGAAACACTGGATACATTTGAGTGGTGCACCGTATATCACGCCCTCTCACTGATTCAAAGACATTGCTCCAACAGTTTTTCCTTCTCACTCTCCTACATCTTAACTTTTTTATTATCCACTCTATCACTTGCATCGGTACAAAAGCATGGTGTTCTTTCTCATATTTTACTGGAAAGAAGCCTTTCTCTTGACTGCACTCCCTTGTTTTAGGTATCACTCCATTACTTTGCTCCCTATTGCAATAAATCTTCTTGAAAGAGTCGTTTATCTTTCCTGACATGAATTCTTCCATTCCCAACACCTCCTAACCTTATCACCATTTACTTGTTCTTGGTTTTTGCTTCTTTACTATTACTTTCAAATATACTGTCGATTTCTACCTATTATGTTGGTTGTGTTTATCTTTATTTCCTTGATAAAATATAATTCCCATGCTGTCAGGGATATTTTCTCTCTTGTTCAATGATGGTCAACAGGGGTCTATAAAGTTGACCGGCATAAAGTAGGAGCTCAATAGATATTTGTGGAAGGAATTGATAAAGGAATTCTTGACTATTACCTTTCCCTCAGCATTGGCCTGTCCCTAATAACCAATATATATGCTTCATATTTCTTGATTCGGTCCACTCTATTATCTTTGCAACTTTTATGTCAATCTACTATTACTTCAAAATAAAAAGTTTATTTAAAAACTATTTCTTCTTTATGGCTAATCCTAACTACCTCCTTTCCAAGAGCCTTTTCCATTTCACAATCATAATTAAAAGTTATTTTTTCTATCTTCTAGGACATCTTGCTTATACTCCTGCATCTCTGTAAAATGCTATTTACTGTTGATGTTTTTTCATTTCTTTACTTTCCCACCACATTTTATTATTTGGCAAATGAGGAAAAACTGGACTATACTTAATACTGAAAGTAGGACTTGATTTTTATCTTACTGATAGAAATGGAATAAATATACCTTTTTTGGTAATATATTAGTCCTGGTAAGTTATTTTTTTTTTTTTTTTAAAGATTTTATTTATTTGACAGAGAGAGACACAGCGAGAGAGGGAACACAAGCAGGGGGAGTGGGAGAGGAAGGAGCAGGCTTCCCGCTGAGCAGGGAGCCCGATGTGGGGCTTGATCCCAGGACCCCGGGATCATGACCTGAGCCGAAGGCAGACGCTTAATGACTGAGCCACCCAGGCGCCCCAGTCCTGGTAAGTTATTAAAATTTGCTCCGCCTGAATAGACATTCATGAAACCAGCCCTGGCCATTTTTAAAAGCACAACAGTCAAAAACATGAAAGGGATTCAGGTGTAAATCTTAATTTAGTTTAAAAAATTTGTGGAGAAGCAAGCTAACTTTGGAAAACGGTAGAAATCTGACAAGATAAACTCTTGGAGATAGTCAGTATGGGATTTCCGTCAGTAGATTTGATCTTAACTCTCCTCTGCTGGTTTTAACCAGGCTTGGACTGTTTTAACTTAGCAATATGTACATAGATAGATAGATAGATAATAATATATTATTAATAAATTGTAATCAGTATAGTAGAATGTTTAAAATTTCAAATCTTTATGTCCAAATCAGAAATTCCCCACCCTCCTCATGGTAGACTTATAACTTGGGGAACTTGGACTTGGGAGAGATACAAACTGATCTTGTATCCTCTGTGTCCTCACTCTTTTGAGATTAGTTATTTCAGGGGTGGAAAAAGGAAAGACAGAGAGGGAAGGCACAGTCGTCGTATATACTGACGCTATGTTTGCCTTGGAGAGGTTATGCCCTATTATGCCCTGGTTTGGTGTGGTAATATCAGCCCCTTAGCTAAACCAACTTAACACTGCAAATTCCTCTCAAGTGGGTTCTGGCTTAGTAATTTTTCCTATAATTTTAATAGTTCTTTGCATAGAATAAAAAGAGATGAGTACTTTATTCCACCTAACGATGCAAAGTACAAGGATAGAGTGGAAGTTGCATCTGTGTTTTCTCTAAGTATACTGCACTGAATTCCCTTCTAAGCCTACTATCATAAATTCTTCTCTTGGGCTAACAATGGGTTTCTGTTCCCCCATGTTTTGTGTGAAACATATCAATCTGTCCAGAGGAATTTCCACCATTCCAGTGGAAGCATTAGAATGGACTGACAAAAATGACAGTGAATATGTACACAACATTCCCATTATGTAGCATATCTAAAACACCATCTCTCTCTCTCCAGGGGCCTCCTAATATAGAAAGGAGGTGGAAGTGAAATCATGCTCCATGTAATAAGGGTGCCTGTCAGACAAGTCAGAAGAAATTATTTGGTTTCAATTAGAAGTGGCTTTCTTTAGAATTTGGGCTACTTAATCTGTATCATCTGTACTTGTACTTACCCAACAATTCTAAGGAATTGACTTTTTAAATATTTTACAATACTCACATTTGCTTGGGGCAAGAACTTTGAAGTAAAAGCATAAAACTAAGTCTTAGGTTGGGGACCTGGGTAAAGAGGAGTAGGTAAGCAGAGAAGAAGCAATAGGAAAAATAAAATTAAAAGTCTCACTGGAAATTCTTTTCAGAACAAATCCACAAATCCTAAAGACATTGTATTACATCAGTGACAGTGAATGGAATCATAATTAGGCAGTAGATATAATTTTAAAAATCAATAATATTAATAAGTAATATTAATCAGAAGAGCAGAAGTGCTTCATTTTTAATATAACAATATTAAAAATAATTTATTAAAACTATAGAAATGGAAACAGATACACACATGTATGTGCACAGATACATTATGTTATATATGTATAAATATATATGTGTATATATATGGATTGTTTCAGAATTATGAAATATATGTTTAAAATACTTGTATGACATGCTTAGAGAAGTAAAAAATGAACTAAAATATACAAGAATGAATAGTGTAAAAAATGGCAAGATGATTAAAAAACTTTTTAGGAAAGAAATGTAATTTTGAAATTACAAACCCCTTGAACAACTTGAACAGAATATTAAACAAAGATTAAAGGGAATTAGTAGGGGCACCTGGGTGGCTCAGTTGGTTAAACGACTGCCTTCAGCTCAGGTCATGATCCTGGAGTCCCAGGATCGAGTCCCGCATTGGGCTCCCTGCTCAGCAGGGAGTCTGCTTCTCCCTCTGACCCTCTCATGCTCTCTCTCTCTATCTCGTTCTCTCTCTCAAATAAATAAATAAATAAAATCTTAAAAAAAGGGAATTAGTAAACTGAAAAATAGATATGAAAATTTATATGAAATTTAATACAAATTTTCAAGGAGAGCAAAAATTTGAAACAGACACTAATGAGCATTGTAGATAGAATGAGATATGTTATAGTATTTTTATTCTGATTTCTAGATAATGGGAAGGAAGGTTGTAGAAAAACAGGATACCTACCTAAGTGATATATAAAAATATAAGTATAACTATACATTTACTGAGAAAGAGATATTGGCCATCACTTAAATATTTTCTGATAACAAAAAATTGTTTCACATCAACATAACCAAGCAAAAGGAAACAAGAATACTTAGTATCCATGATTGATTAAGCATAAACTCCTATAGATAATACCAAGAACAAGAAAGGGCCAGGGAAATATATTACATTACTCTACCATCCTGCTGCCACATAAGGAAAAGGGAAGTGCACAGAAGGATAAAACACATGCCAAGTTCTTCCAGTTTTCATATGGTGATGGAGCCCTATAGAGAAGGATTAGTTATTGTTTTTTCAGGCAAGAGAAAAATTTAAAAATATAGAAAAAATATATATCTATTTATATCTAACATTTATCTAATATATAAAATATATTTCATATATATATGTAGACATATAAAATATATGTTCTGCAGTAATAAATTGCTAAAAGCATGAAGCTCTACAAAACCAAATAAATTAATCCAAAGTACTTACATACTTTGAAGGTTCAGAAATATTCACTGTCCCTCTCTTTGAAACTATAACCGTTTGCAGCATTCACACAGTCTTCCTATTTCTTTTCATAATTACTAAAGTACTTAAGTTCTATCGTAAAACTGAGCTTGACCCCAAAGGCAAATTGTCCCATTTGCTCTTTTCCTTTATCCAAGTTTACATCATGGAAAATGCCTCTCAGTGGGGATTTTGTGCCTAAGAGCAAACACATACATATGTATGACTAATTTGATGAAGAAGCAGAAATCATCACAAAAGCTATTGTTATTAGACTGGAGAAAATAGAGTTTAAAGGAGAATTTCTTCATATGTACCTTTTAAAAGTGCATGTTTGGTTTTTTTGGTTGTTGTTTAATTTTATTGTTGTTGTTTTATTACCTAAGAGCATGAAACTAGGAAAATAAAGAGCAAGACCCGATTTGATTTTGCCATATATATCGATGAAATAATCTGATCAGTTTAATCCTCAAAGTTATTAAAGATGTGAAAAAAAGGCACTTTCTTTTGAAAAGATGAACATTTACAAAAAAGACATCAGGTTAGGAATACTATCCAAAGCCTTAGATGGTGCAGAGCAGAAAGATTTCCCATTAGTTACAAGTTTCCTTAAGGGCATATTTTCCTATGCCCAAAACCGTGTTTCTAAGTAACGAAAGACATTGTATCCTTAGAAAAAGTTAAACTCAACCTCCCAAACTAATTATCATCTTTCGTATTAATATTTTTTTGCTAACCCCAGCATCTCAATGACTTAGGTTAACAGGAACCTCTGAATTATACAGAAAAGAAAGAGAGAGAAAAAAGTATTATCTCACAGCATTCAAGGTCATAATGCTGTAACACGATACATGGGGTTAGAAACCCAGACTATGGGTTTTTTCATTAGCAAGGTATTACGCTTCCCAACTTTGTTTTTTTCTGGGGGGGTTGTTTTTGTTTTTCCCCTCTTGGGCACAGGGTTTACAGGTGTGAATCCATAAACGTTATTTTTTAAGGAAGATTTTTTTTCTTTCTTCAAAGCATGGGAATGAAAAGTGTCGCCTCTTAATGCACTTAACAATGAAAATTTTAATGAGCTTTTTTATACCTTCACTAACTTTCAAAAAAGCTTTTTGCAAAGTCATTGAAACTCAAGGGGAATTTAGTTTTTAATTGTGTAATAAATAAATTAATAATAGCACTAAATGCCACAAAAAGTTATTCCTTGATATTAGGCAACCAGACATTTCTTTTTTTTTAATTTATTTTTCTATTTGAGAGTGAGAGAGAGAGCAAACAGGAGAGGGGCAGAGGGAGAGGGAGAGAGAATCCCAGGAGATTCCATGCTGACCATGGAGCGTGACACAGGGCTCAGTCCCACAACCCTGAGATCATGATCTGAGCTGAAACCAAGAGTCGGAGACTTAACTCACTGAGCCACCAAGGTTCCCCCAAACACTTTTTAGTAAAATTATTTTTATTTATTCATAGAAATTTTATTTCTATTATTTTCAAATAATCTGAAAAGCATAAGGGGTATAACGTGAAAATGAACAATAAATTTCCAAACACACCTTAATTACTATGCACATTAATACACTCCTTTTCACTATATTTTTAGCTGCTATATAGAGCTGTTGGGTGATGGAGATATTTATGTACATACTAAAGTGCATACTTTCTAAGTAAGTGCTGCAATTCAATATAAAGTCATTTTTACAAAATTCATTAAATGATTTTAGATTTTATTTTTAGATATGTATGATTTACATAAAGGCAACAAAATGATGATCCTTTTGGCTTTAGTTTTTTGGTAATCATAGCAATTTTTTTCTTTCAGTCTTTTTTTTTTGTCCTGGCTTTCCACTCCCAGTCTATTCTCCTCTATTTATCATACCAATTCATCTTGACAAGGAACACCCTCTATTTTCCATGCTCATATAATTATTTGCAAACATATATGTGTATGTATTTATTTGCATGCTCAGAAGATTATTTTTACTGCAATGTAATTATTACACATGCATTTGCTTCCTTCACTCAACAATAACTTCTGCAAATTCTCCTGATACATTTCCAATTTATTATTTTTGATTGGATAATGTTTATTGATCAATATGTAAAATAATTTCATAAGTTTTTCCATTGATAGCCATCCACTTTGCTTGGAACTTGTTGCTACTGTAAAAAAGGTGGCAATAAACATCCTTCGGTAAATTATTTTTTATGATCCTGTGATTGTATTTATAAGAAATAAATTTCCAGGAATGGGTGTTGGATTAAAAGTTTATCTAAATTTACCCTAAAAATATTGCTGGTTTCTATTTTATAATTCAGATGTGCACATACTTAGATTTATGCATAAACTGTTCCTATTAGCTTACTAATAAAAAATTCATTATTTAATTGCCATAGCTTGGAGATCAGAGTTGTTTTTGAAATACACCAGTTAATTCCATGATAACTTCAGTATTAAATTGATTAATACAATCACTTTTTAAACTGCGTATTTTTAATTTCGCTTAAAATTCCATATTATTTCTAAGATGACTTGCATATCGTCTATTCCAAATCAGTATTATACCAGACCTTCAAAAAAAAAAAAGAATTTCAATGACTCATTTTCAATAGTAATTATTCCAAATGCTAAAATGGTTTAATTCAGTGAAACCCACATCTATCTTGCCATAATTAAATGCAGATGCTTTGGCTCTCACTTCAATAGGGATTCATTTTTTAAAATATAATGACCCTTCTTATACAAAATACAAGTTATTAGGTCACCTGCCAGCAGTCATCTCTCAAGCTACCTAATTATCATTCCTTTAAGCTTTATTCATATCTTATATTTCCAAGATTTGGATCATTAATTTTTCTCCCTTATGCATACATTGCATATTTTTCTACATCCTTTTTGGCCTTCAGACTTTCTGCAAAAGTTAGAATCTAGCCAAGTATTGCATAAGGTATTTTTAAGTTTCTGAATTTTCTAGTTCAAGTACTCAACATTAAAATTTCTCCATTAACCCGGAGAAAATTAATCATTTTTAATAAGCATGTACCTTATTTCCATGAAATATTACTATACTCAATGGAGTAGGTAGAAAAGGTTTCTTCCAATAAGCCAATGCTATTAGGTCTAGAAATGTCTATGTAATTAAAGGACAATACATTATAAAGGTCTCCACCTCTCTCTCAGCATTGTAGTGCTTCAGAGATTACTTATGCCTCTGTCCCTCTTCCAAACACTCTCCTTGGATCTTCATATATTTTACTGTCACTCATTTGACTCCACAAAAAACCTGAATGGAAAGAACTACCTATTACTATAGAATACTTAGACACAGTAATCATTAGTAAAGCTCCTATCATGTATCCAGTCATCCAAATCTAATATATTACAGTTAAGACAATTGCTGATATTCACTCAACTCTTTACCATGACAACTACTCCTGACTTTCTAAATAAGTATTTGTTTATCTATTTTATGGCCTAGATCTTACTTGACTCTTTTATTTTCTGCCTTTGCATGCCAACTGTTAATAATCTTTCTCTACTAATTCAAATATGTATTATCTATTACTGAGAATATTGAAATAATCTATTATTATTCTGTGATTAGTTTTACCCCTTTAAAATTCATCCATCTTTCACATTTCAGACAGCATGAGAAAATCAAATGTTATGGTATTATTAGTTGGTTAAATCCCTTATATGTCTCTCCATATCCCATCAAAGAAAAGCATTCTACTTGCAATGGCACATGAGAACCTCAAAAACTGACATCATCTTCCATCATAAATTGCTTAATTTTCAACTCAGTAATACCAACCTGCTTATGACCTTGTGTAAATATCACTGTTTTGGCAGTAAATCCTAGTTCATTCTAGGTTTCTGCCTTACACATCTCTTTTCCCTATTAATCAATATTTACTGATACTGCAATATCCATCTCAAAAATCACCTTGAGAAGATGTCTCTGAGCCCTCTCTACTTACATTATCCTTCTTGTGCTTTTGTAGCATTCAGAACTTGACTTCCTCTTAGCATCTATCATAATAAATTACAATATTTTTTTATTGATGTTCTTTCTTTAAGGTCCTCGAAGCCTGGATCTTATTTACTTTTCTTCTTAACCCCAACAGTTGTAATATTGACTTATATTATATAGAATAAATCCTCAAAAAATGTTCATCAAAATGAAATATTTAAAAATAGGTACTGAACCTACTTCCTAAATGGCAGGGGTCCAGTTTGAGTCTGTCCAGGTAAGCTCCTACCACAGACTTCTATAATAATGTAAGCTCACATAATCTTGGATAATTACAAAAATAAAAATACTTGAAGATACTAGAAAAGTGAACAAAAGCAGGCAGATTCTGGAGGGGAGTCAATACTTGGAAGAAGAGTAAAGCATGGGATGAGTGATCACATTTTTTGGATTTATCCCAAGGGAAGGCTATCCAGTTGGAGGCACAAGTGGTGGCTAGAACTTTGATGCAGAGCTCCGTAGGCTTCCCAGCCTGAGGAACCAGATGGCAGAAATTGGTGTCATCTAAACTGTGGGAAGTTAATAGGGAACATTCTCAGATGTTGCTTCTGCTCCATGCTTTCTTTCCTCTGCTTCTGGAAATCCAGTTACAAGTAAAGTAGGACTTTTAACTAAGCTATGTAAATGTCTTACACTCTTTTCTGAGTTTTCCAGTATTTCCCCCCTTTTTTTTCATTTTGTGTGCTTTTCAGTGTCCTATTCTTCCATTTTTTAGTGAGCTTTTCAGCTGTGTCCAACCTGTTAAATTTGTGCTTTTACTTTCAGTGCTAATTATTGTATATTTCACTTCAAGAATTCTCATCGTATTTTTTATAGAGCTGCTTTTTCCCTGAAAAAATATTATATCTCACTATTTTCACAAATATATTAATCACATTGTAATTTTTAATCCATGTTGATAACTCAAGAGTCTAGATGTTTATAAGTTAATTTCATTTGTTACTGTTTTTCAATTGGTCTGGTTTATCAGTCTGCCTATTTTTTGAGAAATTATCTGAAATAGTGTATGAAAATCATCAAATAAGTCATATTTAATCATCAGGAAGATAATTAAATCAGGTTCAATGTACCTCAATCCAAATGCCAGTTTTCAGAATTTGTCAGCTCTCTTTCCCATTTGCTCTTACCTGTGTGGATTAGCCTATGAGAGACTTAATTGAGAGAGTGGAATGTTGATCTGTACTCTTCCTTCTTGATAATTTCGAAAGTCTAATTTTTATTTCCTCACAACCAAGAATTCTGATGGTTTCATTAAACTATTCAACATTTTAACAGCAGTTGCTTTCTGTTTGTATAGCCTAGGAATCTGGAAACACATCAGCAATTAAAGTGTTGTAAAATGTCAAGCTCATTTCTCACTGGGAATTTAGCCCTTCCAGTCTGACTGCCTTGGCTGCCCTGAAATCCAATTTTCTTCTCTCCTGCCCTGTTACCTACTAAAATCTCACAGATATGCTTTTGTTTTCTGCTAGGATGCTCAGTCTTTCTCCCCAGATTGCATATCAGCAAATGTCTTGATGGAAAAGCAAAAAAAAAGTGCCAGATTCACTACAGTGATGTTTTCTTCTCCCTGGGATCCTATTCTCTCCAATCCTAGCGAATTTCATGGCTCTCTGATGCCTTCAAACTAATTTTTTTAACCCATTATACTAGTCTTTGATGGAGTTTTGATCTTCTGCAAATTGGACTTTTATGTCCAATTTGCAGAAGATCAAAAGAAAGAGGTAGCACTACTTTTTTTATAAATGGGAAATAGATTTCAAATTGAAGTTACAAAATGCATAATAAATTACTATTTTTATAATTTCCTCTGCTAAAATAATTGCATATTTTCCTACCCATTTTTTAATGAAAAATTGTGTTCTATAACCCTAGGATCATTATTACGTAATTTATATCCTGTTTAATTATTTAATTTACCACACTTTGATCATATACTAGTATGTGATATTTTTATTTTGTTATTTTTATATTGTTATTTGTAAGAGAGAGAGAAAACAAGCACATAAGTAGGGGGGAACTGCCCTTAAGATGCCCTAAGATTTGCGAGTTTTACCATTACATGCCAGGGCGTTGGTCTGTTCTCCTTGATCTTGGGAGGGGTCCTCTCTGCCTCTAGGACACGAATGCTTGTTTCACTTATTTCTCTAATTCTGTTTTCAGCCCTAAAGGGCCCTATAAAACAGGTGCATCTTGCTTGGGTTGTGGTCAATAATTTGGACTCTATACATTCCCTCAACCACCCCTCAACAGAATGACTAAGAGGAGGAACCCCCAAAATAGGAAAGACTCAGACTGTGACTTCTGCCACAGATTTACAAATGGATATAGATATAAGCAAGATGTCAGAAATAGACTTCAGGGTAACAGTTAGGAAGACAATAGCTAAAATGGAGAAATCAATTAATGGCAACATAGAGTCTCTAAGAGCAGAAATGAGCGCTGATCTGGCAGAACTTAAAAATGCTATCAATGAGATCCAATCTAATCTAGATACTCTAACAGCTAGGGTAAATGAGGCAGAAGAACGAATTGATGAGAAAAGAAAAAAAAATGAGGAGGCCTGGAAGAAAGAGCTTAAAATCCATGAAAACAGAATTAGAGAAATAAGTGACACCATGAAACGTTCCAATGTCAGAATTATCGGGATCCCTGAGGGGGTGGAGAGAGAGAGAGGACTAGAAGATATATTTGAGCAAATCGTAGCTGAGAACTTCCTTAATCTGGGGAATGAAACAAGCATTTGTGTCCTACAGGCAGAGAGGAAACCCTCCCAAGATCAAGGAAATCAGACCAATGCCCTGGCATGTAATAGTAAAATTCGCAAATCTTAGAACCAAGGAAACCATCTTAAGGGCAGCTAGGGGGAAGAGATTCCTGACGTACAGAGAGAGGAACATCAGAATAATGTCAAACCTATCCACAGAGACCTGGCAAGCCAGGAAGGGCTGGCAAGACATATTCAGGGTACTAAACGAGAAGAACATGCAGCCAAGAATACTTCATCTGGCAGGGTACAGAGCTTCCAGGACCGGCAGAAACTGAAAGAATATGTGACCACTAAGCCGGCCCTGCAAGAAATATTAAGGGGGTTCTATAAAAGGAGAAAGACCCCAAGAGTGATACAGAACAGAAATTTAGAGACAATCTATAGAAACAAGGACTTCACAGGCAACATGATGACAATAAATTCATATCTTTCAATAATCACTCTCAATGTGAATGGCCTAAATGCTCCCATAAAACAGCACAGGGTTGCAGATTGGATAATAAGACAGAACCCATCCAAGAGACTCATTTTGAACCTAAAGATACATCCAGACTGAAAGTGAAGGGATGGAGATCCATCTTTCATGCCAACGGACCTCAAAAGAAAGCTGGGGTAGCAATTCTCATATCAGACAAATTAGATTTTAAGCTAAAGACTAGCTAGAGACACAGAAGGACACTATATCATTCTTAAAGTTTATATCCAACAAGAAGATCTAACAACTGTAGATATCTATGCCCCCAACACGGGAGCAGCCAACTACATCAGCCAATGGTTAACCAAAATAAAGAGACATATTGATAATAATACGTTAATAGTAGGAGATCTCAATACTCCACTCTCAGCAATAGACAGATCACCTAAGCAGAAAATCAACAAAGAAACAAGAGCTTTGAATGACACACTGGACAGATGGACCTCATAGACATATACAGAACATTCCACCCTAAAACAGCAGAATACTCATTCTTCTCGAGCGCACATGGAACTTTCTCCAGAATAGACCACATACTGGGTCACAAATCAGGTCTCAACTGATACCAAAAGACTGAGATTATTCCCTGCATATTCTCAGACCACAATGCTCTAAAACTGGAACTCAATCACAAGAAAAAATTTGGCAGAAATTCAAACACTTGGAAGCTAAAGGGACCACTCTGCTCAAGAAGGTTTGGGTCAACCAGGAAATCAAAGAAGAACTTAAACAATTCATGGAAACCAATGAGAACAAAAACACATCGGTCCAAAACCTATGGGATACTGCAAAGGCGGTCCTAAGGGAGAAATACATAGCCATCCAAGCCTCACTCAAAAAAATAGAAAAATCCAGAATTCACCAACTAACTTTGCACCTTAAAGAACTGGAGAAAAAGCAACAAATGATGCCTAAGCTGTGCATTAGAAGAGAAATAATTAAGATTAGAGCAGAGATCAATGAATTAGAAACCAGAAATTCAGTAGAGCAGATCAATGAAACTAGAAGCTGGTTCTTTGAAAGAATTAGTAAGATCGATAAACCACTGGCCAGACTTATCCAAAAGAAAAGAGAAAGGGCCCAAATTAATAAAATTATGAATGAAACGGGAGAGATCACGACTAACACCAAGGAAATAGAAACAATTATTAGAAATTGTTATCAACAACCATATGCCAATAAATTAAGCAACCTGGAAGAAATGGATGCCTTCCTGGAACCGTATAAACTACCAAGACTGAAACAGGAAGAAATTGACCACCTGAATAGACCAATAACCAGTAACGAGATTGAAGCAGTGCTCAAAAACCTCCCAAAGAACAAGAGTCCAGGGCCTGATGGATTCCCTGGGGAATTCTACCAAACATTCAAAGAAGAAATAATACCTATTCTCCTGAAACTGTTTCAAAAAATAGAAACAGAAGGAAAGCTTCCAGACTCATTCTATGAGGCCAGCATTACCTTAATCCCCAAACCAGGCAAAGACCCCATCAAAAAGGAGAATTTCAGACCGATATCCCTGATGAATATGGATTTCAAAATTCTCAACAAAATCCTAGCTAATAGGATCCAACAGTACATTAAAAGGATCATCCACCATGACCAAGTGGGATTTATCCCTGGGATGCAAGCTTGGTTCAACATTTGCAAATGAATGTAATAGAACACATTAATGAGAGAGAGAAGAACCATATCGTCCTCTCAATTGATGCAGAGAAAGCATTTGACAAAATACAGCATCCTTTCTTAATTAAAACTCTTCAGAGTATAGGGATAGAGAGAACATTCCTCAGTATCATAAAATCCATCTATGAAAAACCCACAGCAAATATCATTATCAATGAGGAAAAGCTGAGAGCCTTTTCCTTAAGATCAGGAACATGACAAGGATGCCCACTCTCACCACTATTGTTCAACATAGTACTAGAAGTCCTAGCAACAGCAATCAGACAACAAAAAGAAATTAAAATTATTCAAATTGGCAAAGAAGAAGTCAAACTCTCTCCTCACAGATGACATGATACTTTATGCGGAAAACCCAAAACACTCCACCCCCAAATTACTAGAACTCATCCAGCAATTCAGTAATGTGGCAGGATACAAAATCAATGCACAGAAATCAGTTGCTTTCTTATACACTAACAATGCAACTGTAGAAAGAGAAATTAGAGAAACGATTCCATTTACAATAGCACCAAAAATCATAAGATACCTCAAAATAAACCTAACCAAAGAGGTAAAGGATCTATACTCTAGGAACTACAGAACACTCATGAAAGAAATTGAAGAAGACACAAAAAGATGGAAAAACATTCCATGCTCATGGATCGGAAGAATAAACATTGTTAAAAGAGAGAGAGAGCACAGGCAACAAGCAGAGGGAGAGGGAGAAGCAGGCTTCCCACTGAGCCTGACACGGGGCTCCTCGAGGGGCTCCACATGGGGCTCCATCCCAGGACCCTGGGATCGTGACCTGAGCCAAAGGCAGACGCTTAACCAACTGAGCCACCCAGGTGCACCTGTAGTATTTTTAATACCTGATACAACCCACTTGTTTAAATATTCTATTTTTCATCTGGTTTATTAAAAGGGGACCGGGAAATGGCTTCACATATAAAAAAATATGTTAATTATTTAATATCCTTGTCTTACAATCTTTTATGTTCGAATTTTGGAGAAAACCTATAATCTCAAAGTAATCAATTTATTTTAAATGTAGTATTTTCATATTAGCCTTATTGTTAATTAACATCATAAAACAAATAATGTTTAAACATGTGCATGTCATTGATATTTCAAGATTAAGAATCACTTCTCAATAAAGTTGTTTACGGGGCACCTGTGTGGCTCAGTTGGTTAAGCATCTGCCTTCAGCTCAGGTCATGAACCAGGGTCCTGGGATGTAGTCCCTCATCAGGCCCCCTGCTCAGCAGGGAGCCTGCTTCTCCCTCTGCCTGCTGCTCCCCCTGCTTGTGCTTTCGCTCTCTGTCAAATAAATAAAGTCTTAAAAAAATAAAATAAAATCGTTTAAAGTTTATTCCTTAGTCCTTGAAAGATATTACATATTGAAATACATTTTTAAAATCCATCAATGTTCTAATTATCTTTTCCAGGAACAACATTATAAATTACTTACATATGTACTTATTGCATATTTTGGTTATTTTGGGAAAGAACAATTTCTAAATTTTCTAACATGAAACTTTAATTACAGAAAATTTTCAGAAGTATCAATATGTTTATCTTTGTCCAGATTGTTTCTAAATTACCTTTTGCATGACAATGAGAGGAAAATATTTATAATGTGATAATTCCATATTTCATCTTTAGCATTGTCAGGAAATCAGCTGAATTGGCAGAGAGATTTGAACTGCCAGGTGTCAGAGTAGCCAGTTAAACAGTTAAAAATTAAAGAGTTAAGACTTTAATCAGTTGTTGAGATGGTATAACCAAGAGTCTAAAATCAGAGAAAACACTGACCTATCTTGTTCCATTTTGTGTCAACACTAGGGGGTTGTAAAGCCACTTGAAAAAAAATAAACTTTGAAGTATAACATATATGCAGTAAAGTATAAAATCCATCTTTTGTTAGTAGATTTTATTTTTCAATAGACCTGTTTTTTTCTTTTGTTCTTTTGTTCTTTTTTTTTTTTCATCATGATAGGTGTACTCTTTAATCCCCATCACCTCTTTTACCCATCCCCTGTGTACCACAGCTTCACTACACCTAGCTTTCTTCTGAACACATAGGACCTAGAAGTCAAAGTTGCAGTTGAATCTTGGAAACAGTGGAATAAAGACTAACTTGGTGCCTCGGGCTGAAGATAGTGGGGGCTGGGGCTTCAGGCATTGACTTGGTGAACCTCCACAAGGAACCCCCAAGACCTTCTTGGCTCACGGTAGCCCCAAGGAGCTTTATCTTGACTCGTTACCATGGAAGTCTTGTGGAATGTCAGGAGATAAAACGCATAAAACTGTGGCCTCAGAAATTTCTCTTTTACAATATACACTGCCTCCAACAATTTGTCAAAGTTACATTTAGGTGTACTATCAGATCCAGTAGGTTCTGCTTTCAGTAAGGTCACTTTAGCTATGATTTTCAGGTAGTGGTTTTGCTTGTGACTTCAGTTGTCTGATGAGTCCATAACAAGTCTTTGATTTTCAGGGTGTTCTTCTTATTCTTATTGTAAGGATAGTAGCGATGACTTCCAAGGTCTTTACATGTAAGAATTGACACACCAGAAATATCCCAAAGCCACTTTTCTCATTTCAGTTTGAGGCTCTAGTGCTTGTTCACAAGTATGGGTGTATCATCAGTCTTCCTCACAAATTTAAAAGAATACTCTTCTAGAATAAAATAGATATAAATAAATAAATGCATATAAAATAGTATTATCTTTTGAGTCCAAATTTTCTGTAGTCTTAAAGTGATCTTGTAAAAACCAGAGACAATAAGTAGTAGATATGCAGTGAAACAGAGTACACAAAGAAAGAAACACAGTTATATCAGCCTGAAATCAGTTCCTGATATATAAAATAACAACAACAACAAAACTGAACATATTAGTGTGCTGCAATAAAATAAAGGAAACACTATAGATATAATATCACATAAAAACACTGAATAAAAACAACAATTCCCAAAACAAAACTAGGTGTATTTATTTAATATAATTTGAAATATATATCTGATAAAGAAATATAAGATGAATTTATAATTTCTGTCAAACATTTTGTCAAATAAATTCTCAAGATAAGACATTTTGATGACAAATAATAAAGTAGTTTAAAATGAACAGTACCACTACAGTTGGATGTGTGGGTGTGTTGGGTGACACACAACAAATCTGAAGGAAGGAATGAAGACAAATTTTAAAAATCATTTTTAAAAGTCTTAAGTCTAGAATACTTCACTGGTGAAATATTTTTGAAATTGAGGGCTTCACTGATTTTTTTTTTCAAAATTGATTGCCCATCACTAACAAACTCTTCCAGATAATAAAAATAAGTCAAATGTTTCTTAATTCTTATCATAAAACCATAATTAACTTAGTACAGAACTCGACAGGGAATTATAAAAAAGAAAGATTTAAGACCAACATTTATTCTGCATTTAGATGCAAAATTCTTATGAGAAATTATTAAATCAATTCTAATGATACATTAGAGAGGATATGCATTATATAAAGGTAAAATTTAATCTAGAAAGGGAAAAATATTTAATATTTGAAAATCACTCAAATCAAATAATTTAGCTGATTAATAGAGAAGTTGAAAATTACATATGATCATAGATAGAAGCAGACTTGATAGATACAGAAAAAATTTACAATAAAAAACACGTTAATATTAGGTACATTTATATTAAAACACAATAAACTTGAAATAACTTTTTTAGAAAGATAAAGGATTCTCTAAGAAAGTATTTCATATTATAGTGAAGTACATAATTTACCATCCCTTCCTGAGATCAAGAATAAGATTAGAATGTCCAATATCACCACTCTTCTTCAACACTGCAATGTAGGTATAGTCAGTGCAATACAGAATATATAAATACAAAACATGAGACTTGGAAAGAAAAAATAAAACTTGCTAATTTACATAAAACAGTATTGTGTACCTTCAAGATGCAAAAGAATATACATATAACACAATATAAATTAGTAAGTGAATATAGCAGTTACTCCATAAAACATGAATTTACAAAACTTAACTTTGGTTTTTGGGCTGTGAAAAGACAAATGAGAAATTTTTTTTAAGATTTTATTTATTTATTTGAGAGAGAGAGAATGAGAGAAAGAGCACAAGCAGCGGGAGCAGTGGAGGGAGAGGGAGAAGAAGACTCCCAGCTGAGCAGGGAGCCCTATGTGGGGCTCAATCCCAGAACCCTGAGATCATGACCCTCACCAGAGGCAGACACTCAACTGAGCTACCCAGGTACCCCAAGATGAATGAAAATTAAATTTAAATTACCATTTACACCAGCAAGAAAAACATCAAATTTATTGTAATAAATCTAATTAAAAATAATGAAAGTCTTCTTCAACTGAAAATTCTGAAAATTACAAAACATTATTGAGAAAAATAAAACAAGCTAAATAAATGGAGCAATATTCTAGAATCATGAATTGACAAGCTCAATATTCTAAAGTTGTCAATTTCCCCAAATAATTTCCTACATGTTGTTCTTTAGACTTTGTTTTTATATGTGCATTAAGAAATTAAAAGCTGGGGTGCCTGGGTGGCTCAGTCAGTTAAGTGTCTGCCTTCAGCTCAGGTTATGATCCCAGGGTCCTGGAAAGGAGCTCAGCGGGGAGCCTGCTTCTCCCTCTGCCCCTCCTCATGCTCATGTTGTCTCTCTTTCTTTCTCTCTCTTTCTCTCTCAAATAAAATAAATAAAATCTTTAAAAAATTAAAAGTTGATTCAAAAGTTCATATGGAAATGCAAAGTCTGGACTAAGAACAGATAAAGTAATCTTAAAGGAAAAACAGCATGGCTAAAGAAATAATACTACAAAATATTAAGACCTGTTATAAGTTGAGATGATTAAGACAGAAAGGTGATGGTGCGAGAACAGAGAAACTGAATAGTGGAACAGAATAGAAAGCCCAGACTTGCACATAAAGGGTCACTTGTTTTATAACAAAGAGAACACCTCACACAGTGGGGAAAGGATAGTCTTCAATAAATGGTGTTGTGTCACCTGGAAAAAAGTAATTTATGACACTTACATAGCCAGATGAATGATTAATATAATTGTAAATGTTAAAACAAAAGCTTATTAAAAAATCATAGGTGAACAACTTCAAAATTTTGAAACAAAGATTGAAGAAGACATACAGTACCTATGTGTGTGGGGGGGTGGAGGTATGGGTGCATTTATGTGTGTGTATGTGTAACACTATTTTAAGTTATGAATTCCTGGTCATCAAAAAATAACATTAAAAGAGTAAATAGGCAACTATCAGAATGGAACATGTATGTAAAATATATTTATATTTAACAAAGGATTTGATTCAGAAAAATGCACAAAATTCTTACAGAAATTAGTAGAAAAAAGACAAAAAATATTAATAGAAATGTAGTTTAAAATTTGACCAATTATATTACATAAGGGAACATATAAATAGCCAATAAAATACTCAATGGTATAGTCATCAAGGGTATGCAAATCAAAACAACAATATGATAACATCATACACCCACCAATATGGCTAAAATGAAAAAGATAAAAAATGCCAAGGGTTGAGCAACTATTATTGTCATATACCACTGTTAATAGAGAATTTAAATTAGTACAATCACTTTAGAATTTTGTTAGGCAGAGTGCATGCTCTAAGACACAATGATTTTACTACTAAGTATATACTCAAAAAGAATGTATAAATATGTTAATCAAAAGATGTACACTGGAATGGTCATGTCAGTACTACTCATGACAACCTCCAACTGGAAAATATGTAAATGTACATCAGTGATAGGATGGATACAAATGTTCTTGTGCTGTATTTCCAAATTTAATACTGTTCAGCAAAAAGAATGAAAAATCTATGACAACATATAATAATGTGGATGGATATCATCACTATAAATTCCAGCAAATGAAATCAGAAACAAATGAGAATATGCTGGTCAATTATTTTTATCTGAATACACAAGTATAATTAATCTTTTAGAAGTCAGAGTGTTGGAAACTTTTAGGGTAAAGTAATAACTGGAAGGAAGCGGCATAAGGATAGTTTCTGGGGTGCTGATAATGTTTTGTTGCTTTATTTGGGTACTTTGGGTGCTAGTTAAACAGTGTTTGGAGGCAGTCCTCTATGGGCTTCTTTTATTTGTATATATCTTGCAGAGTATTTCAAGATTACAAGGCCTTGATCTCCCCTCAACCAAGACCATTTTTTAGGATTGTTACACAACTAGCAATTCTAAGAGGTCATAGTATGCCTTTCTCTGCACAAAGAGTACTCTTGCTCAATACTTGCCATAAAAACAGCAATTAAACTCATAGCACTATTATGATGCAACCCAGTGTTCATGCAGACTATATCTGCCTTTCCAGGTTAATGTGCAGCTATGCTGATACTCTGGCTGTTACTTTTTTGGGAGTAATAAATTCTTTGTCTCCGACCCAGAAACATTGGGTCTTCTGTCACCATCCATGTGACCACAGCAAGCTATCTTATTAACTTGTGAGTACGGTAAAGTCAATCCCCCACAGTTTTGGTAAAGAATATGGGATACTTGGTAGAGACATGGCTTTCTGGAAAAATGTCAGTTTATGGGCTTTGAGGAAATCCTTGAGAACCAGTGATAGATATCTCAACTAAATGATATGATCATTTGGCCAAGAAATAGTTCTCCAATTTGTTGCCTGTGGTAAGGAGGGAAAAATACCAGGTGATAGTTCAAAAGCAGCTCTCCTATAGCATGAACTCTGCCAGCCATATTGGAATAACTAGAAATGAGACCCTTCCAGAGCTGAAGGAAGTCTCTACAACCTTCAACAATATTTACAGAGATATATATTTATAGTGAGCATGACATGAGAGGAATTCATGACTGCTATAGCCACTATACCAGAATATTAGCAAGTTTAATCGGAGCATACAAATGTAAAACATACAATGCTCAGTAAAAAGGAATGACAGCAGGTGGTCTGCCTTTCTGGTTAGCCTCTCTTGTAGCTTCTCATGCCAAACTTAGATCCATGCTGCAATGGCAGTAAAACCTCTCAAAGTTGTTAACATGAGTCCTGGCTGTTTTCAGGAAGCTTTGGCTGATTTTACTGAGACAAGCAAACTACTATGGAAAACAAAAGATTAAGCATTGACTAGTATTAGCCTCTTACTGTCTCAAATTTTTTCTAATGCTGATGAAAATGACTCTGTGTAAATTTCTCCCTGTGTGTATATTTGTGTCTCCTGATCCTTCTGTTTACCCCTGAACTCATCTTCTCTAAAGAAAAATATGTATGCACTCTCCCTGTTTCCAATGGAGAGAGTGAAAGCTATGCACTACCATCAAGCATTCTGGAAATTCCCAGGAAAGGGATAGAGGGACATAAATTTTTATGACCCTGGTGGAATCAAGTGCCCAAATTACTATCTTACCAGGTTTTATACAAGGAAAGTCACCCAAATTCAACAGATGTGGCTTGGAAGGAACCCATAGTGAGGAAGGAATGTTAAATTGATGTTGTTTGACCCCCTTAGCTAAAGGGATAATAGAGTTGATGTGCTACATGCTTGCACTTTCTCATCCCATATATGTCAGCGGAGATTCTCCCATTGTCTCAAGGATGGCTGCATGTAGAGATAGACATAGATCACTCTACAACCTTCCTTCCTATCCTCTCCCAGATAGCCTAGGAGAAATGATAATTATAGTAGGAAAAAGACAATACTTTAGAAAATTATTTGCAGCCTAAATATTCAGAGAAGCTATTTCCCAAAACAAAGGTGTCACCTTTGTGATGTAACCACAAAATATACTGTTTTTGAACTAGCTGAATGCATGCCACATGCAGGTCTGTGAATCTCCAGCCTGATATCCACGTTTTGTTGTGGTCACTTTAGACTAAACAATAACTATGCAGGAAGGGCCCTACGAGTCTTGATTGTCAAATAGAAATTGTATTTTCAAGAGAGCAGCTGACTTGGTCTTGACAGCATCTCAATGCATTAAAAAGTAAAAGCTACCCCTTTGGGGGAATCCTTATCTTTCACTTCACTGCCTTAAGCAAAACTGCTGGCTCAATGAGGCTTTCCATTCACAGATATTTCCCTAAATGCCTGGGCCTGGTCCACTGATTGCTCATCTATGTTGAAATATGATGGTGTGCATTGTACTGCTATGGAAAACCATCTGTGCAAAATCAGCACCCGCTATGTATAACCAAGAGCCAATATGGTCTCTTTTCTGAGTTGGCAGAACTCAGAAAATTGTTCACAGCCAGGCCAAGTCTACCCTTGATGAACTTTGGTACATTTTTATTATCTCCTAGGCAGTTGTCTATTGCTTAGCTCTTTGGTCTGCCATTTGGGATATTATAGACTGGCATGTCATTTCTCTTTGAAGCTATGAACTGTAGGGACAAAAAACTTCCCTGCTGCTAATCAGAAATTCTGGGTCATAAATGTAGATGTCCGGGGTAAGGACATGTTCTCTGATGGGACCAACTGGAATCAAACCTCCCTTCCCCTGCCAAATGAAGAAATTCTTATTGGGAAAACCCCAATCATCAAAATTACATTTTCATTCTGGGACTACCATGTTTACTATCAGGAGTATACTTCTTGTGTGGAAGCCTAGGACAAACTTTCCTGCTTCAAAACCATAATAGATTGCACATTATTGTGGTCATAAGAGACCTTTACATTTTTTAAGGAATTCCCATCAGTATCTCTCAGACAACTTCATAAATCTTGCCAACATGAGGTGATCCTTAGTTATTTGGGGAAGCTCCCCAGAATGATAACTGACTCATTATTTATGCACACTCTTTAGGAGTTAATTGCTATGATAGGGATCTTCCAATTAGAAAAAGTAGTAAGAATTTTTCCCTGATGTTAGCTTACATTATCAATGACACTATCTTGGCCTTGGAAGGCATTCAGCTCAGCCTAATTCACTGCCCAGAGTGGTTATGAATGATAGAATTACCCTAGATTTCATTCTTTCAGGCCAAGGCAGTCAGTGCAACCAATAATAAACCTGATATATCTGGATTATTGCCTTGGGGCAAATAGAAGGTCAAAACAGAAATATAATGAGAAAGCCTCCTAGTTTTCTAAGATAGACTTTAATGACTTATTTGATATTTTCCCCCTCTGGTTAGGCGTGTATCCCAGAGGGCATAATTGATAAAATACTGTTTGTTAGTGATATAGGCAGAATATTTGTATCTTCCCCAAATCCACATGTGTTGAAATCCCATGTTCCGTGTGATGGTTTAAGGAAATGATCCCTCATAAATGAGATTAATGACCTTAAAAAAAGCCTGAGAGATTCCCCTGCCTCTTGCCCTATGTGAGGACACAAAGAGAAGACTGCAACCCAGAAGAGGGCCCTTACCTGACCATAATAGCACCCTGCTTTTGACTTCCAGCCTCCAGAACTGTGAGATATAAATTCTGTTGTTGATGAGCTACACAGTCTATGGTATTTTGTTATAGCAGCCAGAATGGGCTAGGACAGTTGCCCCATCTTCGTTCTCAGAATCTTATTGATAGGAGTATTGTTAAATTCAGTATGAGACAAGGGGCCTGGGTGGCTCAGTCATTAAGCATCTGCCTTCGGCTCAGATCATGATTCCAGGTCCTGGGATTGAGCCCCGCATCGGGCTCCCTGCTCCGCGGGAAGCCTGCTTCTCCCTCTCCCACTCCCCCTGCTTGTGTTCCCTCTCTCGCTGTGTCTCTCTCTGTCAAATAAAGAAATAAAATCTTAAAAAAAAATTCTGTATGAGACAAGTTGAAAGGATTTGATTTCAGCCTGTGTTGGTCACAGCCTCTGTTGGTCACATAAGATTGGTCAAATGTGAAACTATTTTAGAAGTCAAGACAGTGTATGACCCGGGGTGAATTGTTGGAAGCCCACCATTAACTCATTGTGCTCATATACATCTTTCCATATATATTGGGATTATAAGGCCCTAATAGCTTTTTAACCTGGGCCATTTTTAGGATTGTTCATACAGCTCAGATTTTGGAAAGATATAATAATGTCTCTTTTTGCACAAAGACCTGGTTTACTTCCTGCTTGTCATAACTCAGTGGGTCTCTTATGTTCAGAGACCCTTTCCAATGGTGCATCCCACTGCATGTATCAGCTTCAGTTATCCTCCGTATTGCCCTATGGGACTTAGAGTTTAGGGATCCAGAACAACAACGAGGATATGATTACTTTGTTTTTAATCCAGGAATCTGGCATCTTCTGTCAGCATCCAGGTAACTCCGGCTGACTCATTAACGTTTAAATAGGGCCAATCAATTCCTTTGTATCAGGTGTTTTCAGTTCAGAAATCATCAGTCTCTACTGTTACAGTATCTACATATTTCTATATATTCAAATATAATAAACAATATTAAAGATTTAAACCTGAATCAATTATATAGATAGATGACCTAGGATAAAATGAGAAAAAATTAAATATATGATATAGATTATATTTATTATAGCTCAGTTAAAAAATATTTTTTTCAAGATTTTTATCCCCCCAGAAAGAAGAAAAGCATTAGTAGTTATGAGATCTTACGACAGATTCTATCTCAGCAGTTCACTTTCAATCTGAATTAAATTCTACATATACACATAGTATTTTTTTCACTAAGCAAAACTTGAAATTCTCATTGTTTGTTGCTTTATTAAATGAATTAATTTATCAGAAGAGAAAAAAATATGATGAGAACAAAATAGCCTCAAATACCATTGCACAGATAATACTTGTAGATAACAACATACATACATAAACACACATATGCACAGACTATTCACATCAGCTACTTTCACTTAATAGCTTGGAGGTATTTTCATTTCAACAGATACTTGTTCTACTTTTTTCATTATAATGGCCAGCAGGCAGATTATTGTATGCATATTTAATAATGTGTCACCTACTGATGGGCATATACATTAGTTCTGGGATTTACTAATACACAATAAACAAAAATGTATTTAAAAATTTCAGGCCTAATATTTCAGGTAAAATATTTCCTTGAAAATTGAATAAGTAGTTAAATTGAAATTAGTAGGACTCCTAAATCCTGAGGGCTGAGTACAATAATTTTTTAGTGCTCTAAAATCAGTTTGAAGATCCTTTCTTCAAAGAAGAGTAAAATTATTTTACTCCTTTCAAAACACTTTACACCTAAATATGAGCTTATAACAATGATAGTGTGTTATCTGTTTACATTAAAACATGTCCCTCATTAGGGGCACCTGGGTGGCTCAGTCAGTTAAGCATCTGCCTCTTTTTTTCCCCTAAGATTTCTTTTTTTTATTTTAGAAAGAGAGAGAGAGAGCAGTGGGGAGGGGCAGAGCGAGAGGGAGAGAGAAACTACAAGCAGACTCCCCACTGAGCGCAGAGCCTGCCATGGGGCTCCATCTCAAGACTCTGGGATCAGACCTGAACCAAAGCAAGAGTGGGTCACTCAACCGACTGTGCTACCCAGGTGCCCCTAAGCCTTGGATTCTTGATTTCAGCTCAGGTTATGGGCTCTGCACTCAGTGCAGTCTGCTTGTCCCTCTCCCTCTGTTCCTTCCCACTCTTCTCTCTCTCTCTCTCAAATAAATAAAATATTTTTAAAAAAACATATACCTCATTTATACTTTATATATTGCCTTATTTATTCTCTTTTCCTTTATATTATTTATTTGCTACTTTTAAGCTAAATCTCTAAAAATGTCAGGACCTATCAAATCTGACTCAAGACATCTATTAATCTATTAATTAGCTTTGATATATACCAATATATTGTTTCTCAAGGTGCAAATTTAAAGTGAAAAAAATATTAAGATAACAATGAACAAACCAAAATAAAGTTAAGGAAACAATTTGATTAGAAAGAATAAAATACTTAGGAAAAAATTTTAGAAAAAGAGTGCAAAACATACTCTGACAACTACAAACACGATGGAAAGTAATTTTTAAAAAGCAAAATAAATGGAAAGACATCCATGTTCATAGATATGAAGACTTAATGTTGTTAAGATAGCAGTATTCTCCAAATTAATCTATAGATTCAGTGGGTCCCTGTCAGAATCCCAGCTAGCTTCCTGGAAGAAACTAGCGAGCTGATTCAGAAATTAATATTGAAACTCAAGGGACACAAAATAAGCAAAACAATCTTGATATAGAAGAATGAAGTTGGAGAATTCACTCTTCTTGATTTCCAAACTTACTACAAAGCAACTGTAAGCACGACAGTTTGGCATTAGAGTAGAATAGACATATAAATTAATGGAATTAATTAATTAATTAATGGAATAGAAACTATAGACTTTTAGCCAATAATCATGAATTTTATTTCCTTAATTGTAGCAAATATACCACATTAATGCAAGATATTAATAGGGAAAACATTTGCAGGCTTAGAGGAGATATATATGAACTTTCTGTACTTTTTGCTCTGTTTTTTCTGTAAACCTAAAACTGCTCTAATCGTCTATTAACTTTTTTAAATGGGCAAAAGATATAAATAGACATTTCTCGAAAGAAGATGTACAAATAGTCAATAAATAATATAAAGATGCTTGGCATCATTAGTCAATGGAGAAATACAAATCAAAACTACAATGAGATTCCACTAGGTATCCATTAGGATGGAAGAATAAAAAAGTCCAATAATACCAAGTGTTACACAGGTATGGAGAATTCAGTACACTCATCCACTGCTAGTGGAAATGTAAAATACTGCAGCCTCTTTGTACAACAGTCTACATCCAACAATTCCACTCTTAGATATATACCCAAGGGCCATTTAAATATATCTGCATATAAAAACTAGTACATTGGGGCATCTGGGTGGCTCAGTCGGTTAAGCATCTGCCTTCGGCTCAGGTTATGATCCCAGGGTCCTGGGATCGAGCCCCACATTGGGCTCCTTGCTCAGCGGAGAGCCTGCTTCTCCCTCTCCCTCTGCCTGCCGCTCTGCCTACTTGTGCTCTCTCTCTCTATCTCTCTGTCAAATACATAAATAAAAAATCTTAAAAAAAAAACTAGTACATAAATATTAGTAACAACATTATTCATAATAGCCAAGAGGTGGAAACAAATGTCCATCCACTGACGAACAAAATGTGGTCCATCCACATAATGGAATATCATTTGACCATAAAAAAGGAATGAAGTATTGCTACGTAATACCATACAGATTAACCTCTAGAATATGATGTTACATGAAAGATACCAGTCACAAAAGACCATGTCTGATGTGATTCCATTCACAGGAAAGTCCACAAAAGGGAACTCTATAGAGACAAAAGCAGATCAGTGGTTGCCTAAGGGGTATTTAGAGGGAGATAACCAAAGAGGGAAAGATATCTTCCTGGGGTGATAAAAATGTTCCAAATTTGGTTGTGATGATGGCTGCACAACTCTGTGAATATGATTTAAAAAACTGAATAGTACACTTTAAATGAGTGAATTGTACGGTATGTCAATTATAGCTCAATAAAGCTGTTGCAAAAATATATATATACAGGGTAACAAAAGATTACTTATGTTAACATAATGATTAAAAGCATAGACTCTAGCACATGATGATGTATGTTCCTAAACCAACTCTGCCACTTACTAACTCTAATCTTTCTGTGTCTCACTTTTATTTGGAAAATTAAGGTAGTACTAATTCTTTTCTCAAGGGACTCATTCGTGCATGTGTGAGTGGGTGCACACATGTATAAAATAATCCATTCAAAACACATAAGACAATGTCTGTACATAGTAAGTTGCATGTGTTTGCTTTAATGATGATACTAGTTATTCAACAGAGGAGATTCTGAGTTTTAGAAACTAAGCAACTTTTTATGGGGTCTCTTTTGAGAAGGTAGGAGGTGATATTAATAAATACCAAGCAAATTTTTATATTATTGTAAAAGACAACAACATATATTGAGCAGGAGTTTTGCAAAGCACTGGAGAAGCTTGGAATGATTTTTTTTAATTGTCTCAGTATCCTACCTTTGGTGTAAAGATATCCAAGTAAGGCAGGTATTTCTCCTGGGTTCTCTAATTATTACTGAAAATAATCTTAGTAATGTAACGCCAGTTTGCACCAATTTTAAACTCACCAGGCAGGAAAGCTTCCCTTTTAGGGTATGTCTCCTTTAAATCTGCTCTCCTTTATCAGGATATATATGTAGCACACTGGTACAACCAATAAAACAATTTCAAAGAGTGTAAAGGTTGATCATAAGAAACCTAATAAAAAAGAATGAACAAAATCCCAGTTGACCTGCTGTGTCTGGACCCATCAGGATATCTCAGTAAGCACCACCTTAATTCACCACACTGTCACCAGATACCGATGAAACTCCAACCCCTTACTATATTCTCTTCAACCTTGGTATCTTTGAATGCATTTTATTGCTTAGAAAAAAGTACATCATGTCTGATGTTATTGTCTTTGAATTGCCAAATTATTTATGATTAAACCATGAAAGCTATAGTCAGACAGTCATAAAGGTCAGGCACAAACCTCAAAAGAAGGAAAATTAGAAGTGAAGTGGAGATTTAATTCTTCAATTACTCTTTTATGCCTCTCTATTGCGTTACATGATGAATAAATGGCAAATCAATATTTGAAGGTCCCTTCCTATAAACAAAGAAGGCTTCATTTAAAATTATACTAGTTAACTCTTCCTGCTCACAAAAGACTGATACTATTTTTTAAATATATTTCAAAAAAGTAAAAATATGCTTTTTGTGTTTGGTTTATTTTCCTTACAAATATGTAGTGAATTAGAAATTATCCTGTGAATTACAAGTATAAAAGTTAAAACAAATTAAGCAATTTAAAAATATTTTTACATCTCAGTAAGCACTATTTTTGGAGAGCTATATAAATCTCTAAAACAGTGGCCATTAGTCTTTATTGTGGGTTGATAGGAGAGAATTATAAGAACCTTTAACAATCTGATTAAAATTGTGGACTCATTCATTTGAAAAAAGAAAGATCATATGCATGCACTCCCAACTGTGATATGGAGTGATATATCTCTCCCCCAGCAGGTTGTCACGTCCATTTCTGTCTGCTGCTTCTTCCCTTCCTTTACTGCCTTATGGCTCCATGTGTCTTTCTAGCAAAGCTGCCTGCTGGGTGGTAAACAAAGTATTGCAGAGAGAGAAATGGACTTCCTCAAATAGTGGAAGGCTGTTCTTTGATAGAATTTTTTTTTTTTAAATAGAAGCCGAGCCATCCATATTTTAATAAAAAATGACGTTTAGTCTGTTGTTATTAGTAGCAGGTTAAATTGCTGATATATCATCCCGCATTTAAATGCCTTAATGTTTTAATTTTATAGTGTGCATTAATGCTGCTTTGAGTTTTTGTTTTAAATAATCTGTGGGTAAAAGTTCATGATATATTTAAAATATTTGCAACACATACATAGTCCATTGCTTAAGGTAATATTTTCAAGAGGTAGTGGTGTACCAGAAAACAGATATGCAAAAGAATATGAACTGGTTTGAGTCACTTACCTTTTATGACCCAAGTAAACATAGGAGAATCTTTTCTTCTAGATACTAAGTCTCATCTCTAGAATGGATGCCATTTGCTTTTGTTGTTCTTATTTGATAAGGATAGAGACAGAGAGTGACCTCAGACATTAGACCATGAATTTCTGAATCCTTTCTTCTTGCCAACATTTCTGTACCCTCTTCTTACAAAAACCACAAGGTAAACATATACATAGAGGGGACTTTACTACTACTGAACTTTTATTTTGCTTCTTTCCCTCCTCTCTGTAGCCCAGTTTCAATGGACTACTCCAATGATAGAGAAAAACTTGAGCAAGGTAATTCATTCCAGGGCTTAAGCCATTGGATGGGGCAACTTCTGGATGGAATCACCCCAGGCTCTTCTGATGCAAACAGCATGGACAAATAAAAGAGAAAATTCTCAAAAAGAACATACTCTAAGTATGAATAAAAAAGAGAAGCTGGCCTATATTATGGTCTAATAAATATCCTTAAAATTTGGTAGTTTTATTTGTCCATATATTGGAGATGAAATCATAGGAAGTGAGTGAGATCAACCTAGAATTTCCCCTGGAGGTCAAATAAGTATACTTTATCTCATTAATACTAATAAGCAGTTAATAATTAGCTAGAGAGTATTAGCTAGAATTATTATATCTTTCAGGAACAAATAATTACAGTTTCAGAAACCTCTCTCCAAGCCTTTGTATTAATTTGGCAATAATGATATCAACACATTGGCCAGTGAAAGCTCATATGATATCTCTTGTCTGTTATAACCAGAAGCTTCTTAAGTGGAACATGACAAGACATTAATTAATCTTTAATCTAACCTCAAGACCCCATATTTCAGTAGAGAAGTCAATCAATAAGTTTTTCTGATCTGAATTTTATACTGCTATATTGTCCAATAAAATTCAAATGAAAGTTATATAATACTACAGCTTTGATCCAATGAAAATACTATAAACCCTCACTATTAAATCAATTATTTTATACAGAAAAAATAATGTCCCCAGAAAATATTTTCCAAACAATTCCCTGGGTCTTCCTAAACTCTTTTACTATCCAGCAGCCACAACAAATACAAGTCTCATGTGTCCCCTTGGGATGGCTGAATCACAATTCCTCAATACCATTGTCAAACAGTGAGCTACTGAGACTGCATCTAACTGCTAGGCTGGATTCTAAAGGAAAATATATGTAGAAGATGTAAGCATAGACAATAAAAGTCATTCCTTGTAAGGATGCTAGCAATGGTTGATGATTCCCAAGCCACAATATATTTCCCAGATTAGCTTAAATTTTGCAGAATATTTTTCTTCATGCTAGAGGTAAGCCTAAGTAAGTGAGAGTTTTCTTTAAACTTCTCCTCTAAACTCACACTCTTATAATTCTAATACACTCCCCCCACAAATGAATAAATACAGGGACGATAACTAGATTAAACTTCTACATAAGTCTTAGGGCAGAGCTATTTTTGTTGCTATCGGCTTGTGGTGGTGGTGGTTGTTTTCCCCTCTGGTCACACAATTTCACTGTAAGGAAGGTCTGGTTATGAAGGAATTGTCAGCCCCCTGGCCATATAGTAGTAACTGTGCAAGGAGATGTTGAGAGAGAGAGAGAGATCTTAGAAACCATATATCAAAAAAGAAAAGTGCTTCCAGCACCAGAACCTAATAAATACCCATTTGTTCACTGATTTACATCAGCATCTCTCATCCATGGGTAAGAGATGAACAGTGGCATGGATGGAGCTTGTGTGCAGTTAACTAGTCTTTCTCCTGTGGAGACCTAACAGTGCTGTTATCAAATGAGGATTTGATTGTCAATGTCTGAGGACTTTATGGTTACTGAAAAATTCTTCATTCTACTTCAAAATCCTGCTCATTAATTATTGACAAATATTACTTCATACCCACTGGGTAATGAGATGGACAGTTCATCCCTCCCATGCCCTAGAAAGCTTCTTAAAGAAGCTTCAGTTAAACCATAGCTGAAATTGATTCCAAATATGTAAATGCCCCTTAAAAATACTATATATCTGTCATTATCAAGCTAATTTCTTTAACTGAAGAAATGTATAGAACTATAAGACAATTTATCCATTCTGCCTTTTTTCCTACAGGAAAATTAAAGTTTAAAATCTATTAAAAATATATGTCTACCTTCAATTTTTTCTTCATTCTGCTTGTTTTAAGCAAGATAATTAATTTAGAATTAGAGTATGGGTGCCCTCTTCAGCAGCTTCAGTTTGAAACATCTTCTAATATTATTGATACTGGTGTAGATACCTAAGGTTTTAACATTAACAAAATATTGCTTGACAGACTTTTTGCATTTATTCATATTTTTCTTGAAGAAAAATTCTGACTTTCAAAGTTTTTCTTTTAAAGTGGACATTTCAGGGCGCCTGGGTGGCTCAGCGGTTAAGCGTCTGCCTTCAGCTCAGCTCATGATCCCAGGGTCCTGGTATCGAGTCCCACATCGGGCTCCTTGCTCAGCGGTGAGCCTGCTTCTCCCTCTGCTGCTCCCCCTGCTTGTGCTCTCTCTCGCTCTCTCTCTCTCTCACACAGATAAATAAATAAAATCTTTAAAAAAAATAAAGTGGGCATTTCATGGGGCACCTGGGTGGCTCAGTCGATTAAGCATCCAACTCTCGGTTTTGGCTCCAGGCCAAGATCTCAGGTTGTGGGATCCAGCCCCCTTGGGCTCTGTGCTCAGCAGGGAGTCTGCTTGAGATTCTCTCCCATCCCTTTCCCTCTGCCCCTCCCCCACTTCTCTCAAATAAATAAATAAATCTTTAAAAAATAAAATGGACATGTCATAATGTCACCACAGGGACAGTAATGCTAACATCACTTCTTCTACTTTAGGTAGAAAGGGAAAACAGAGTCATCCATAACCAAGATTTTTTTTCCCCAGAGCATCACAAGATTATAAAACAAACAAACTAAACACTGAACTTACTTGTATGTGATTTTTACTAAGGTAACTTATTTATTGTGATTTGAATTTTAACACTATGACTTATTTTATGAACACGTTAAAATAAATGACTCCTATAATTAAAACAAAAATATTGTTCCTATAGCCAATGTATGAAGCATTCCCTTAATTTCACTTATAGCCACAATAATATTATCCCCTCCTTGCTTTTTGAGGGTTTAATTTAGAAAACAGTGATCTTAAACTCTTCTAATGCTCATTTTCTATAGATACACTAGCTCCATTATAAAACCATTTTAACAGTTAATTTTGATCCAATACATACATATTTAGATTTACTTTTTTCAAATTTATTTCAATCATCCTCTTATTAACACAGCTAAAAATCAGGGTTAATCAACTCTCTAACATAACTGCATAGAAAGTCTATATACTGGGGCGCCTGGGTGGCTCAGTCGTTAAGCGTCTGCCTTCGGCTCAGGTCGTGATCCCAGGGTCCTGGGATCGAGCCCCGCATCGGGCTCCCTGCTCGGCGGGAAGCCTGCTTCTCCCTCTCCTGCTCCCCCTGCTTGTGTTCCCTCCCTCGCTGTGTCTCTCTCGGTCAAATAAATAAATAAAATCTTTAAAAAAAAAAAAGTCTATATACTATGTACAAAGTTCTTAGAGTCTCTCAAAACCTCTATCGTACTTTGTTTGAAAAGCACTTAAATCTCATTCGCTTTGTTTTGGGGAAAACACAGAAAATCACATGCAGTTCGCTCCCTAGTCTTGATTTTTTTTTTCACCTTGCTCTAGAACAAACTGCCTCCTCTCTTAATATCGGTTTTCCCCAATATAGCTTAGTTTATCTCAAAACTCATACACTTCATTATGTCTTTCTTCAAGGCTTTCAAGTGCATTTAGAATCATCTTCATAAAATAGCTTTAGTATGTGTACCTTATATTTCTACTTAACTATCTCATGTGTGTACTTTACCTCTTTGCTAGCTTGTAATGTCTTTGTGAAAAGAGAATTTATTCTTCTTCTAATTCCCCAAAATATCCCCATGATGGACATCAGAGTGATGGAGTTAAATGAGGGATTCATTCTAATATTCCCTTTAAATTATGTGTACCTCCACTTTAAGTTATATTTCTATAAAGTTAATCATTCCTCAAAACTTTATTATGCAACTTTCATTTAGACAATACTGTTGGAAATGATGTAGTCTCTCCTCATCAAAGTTTTAAGTAAAAAAAAAGTTTTAAAACAATTATAGGTATTTCTTTGGTAAGTGATAGAGTCTATGAGATTTTTAGGATAAATTATCACAAGAATTCTAATTTGTAAGTATTAAGAAATAATGAATAGTATCTATAATTCTGCTAATAAACCAATATAAATTATAGACATGTATGTGTTTTTGACATAATAACAAATGCTGTTCACTAATAATTATTAATAGTACTTAATGATTATTTAATATTTTGGAAATTTATTTCAATAATCAAATATGTCAGCTTTCCAGCTTATATTTTAAAAAACAATCAAAACAATTAAAAATATACAGAAAACATTAAATATAGACAAATATTTAAATACTTAAGTTAAAATTTTTCATAAAGATGAAGTATAATTACAAGTTTACAAGAATTATCTTTCTGTTAAACATCTCCTAGAACATACATATTGCATTGCACTTAAAGCAAACACTATTACTAGGAACCCTCCAAAATATGTGCTACTTTGTTAATAATGTAGAATTTTATTTTAGGAGGAAATTCATGAAGGAGAGATTCCATTTTCAATTTTTGTTTTGTCCACAAATTGTCTTCCTGTAAAAAAAACATCCATCTTTATCAGTAATATATTTGTCTTGATTTTTAGCATCCTCCTTAATAAACACATGTGGATAAGGAAGTTCTAAGGAAGCAATGGCATTACTTGAAAAATTATCTCTAAAATGGCATTGATATGTTTTCCTTTCCTACCTCTACAATGTTGACTGTTTTCTGCCTGATGTGTGTTGAATTTGGTTTCAAATTGAAATTAGTTGCTTTTTAATCAAGTCCTTGAATCTGTCACAGTAAACTGATACAAAATTGTTTTGTTTACTCATACTCTCAGGCTCCTTCCTGCAATTACATAATAAACATGATCTATTCTCATGCAGCACTTTCTTGTGCTTTTAATCAAACTATAGTTGATAATTTATAAACTCTTTTTTAAAGAATTTTTTGTTTCTGATTTTTGGATGTTAGGGAATCAAATGATAAATCTGAAGTTAAGATGTAGAGTTTAATATAACCAGTAAAAAAATAGCTCACACGATAAAGTTAGGAGGAAATCTCTAAGAATACGACTCTTCTAATTAAGGGTAAACATCACAGGGGGCACCTGGGTGGCTCAGTCAGTTAAGCATCTGAACTCTTTCTAGATCACGTCATGATCTCAGGGTTGTGAGTTCAAGCCCTGCACTGGGCTCCATGCTGTCCATGGAGCATACTTTAAAAAAATATATATATGGTAAACAACACAGTAACAAATCTATTCCCCTGTGATAGCAACAGTTGCTGTGTGCTTTAATCAAGCTGAAATTGGAAGGGGATTCAGAAATGTGGAAATAATTGAGGAGTTTTCTCTATCTTCTGTGTAGTCCTTACTATTCAGTCCTTTGGCTTTTGCAGAAAGTGTCTCTTTTTTACCATCTGGCACTCAAGGCATTAACACAATAATAGAGATCCACATCTCTATCTTATTTTGTGCTACATTAGGAAGCTAAAAGGCCTTGACTACTTAAAGGTTGATCATGGAAACAACAAATGTATGCTTCTCTGTTTCACAAAACAGAAATTAAAAAGTAAGTTGACAGATAAAGGTTAGCCCGAATGACTCAGAAACAGTAATAAGGTTTTGGGGAAAAATAAAGGCTATACACACCATTTTAAAATCCACAGGTGTTACAGAAAAGTCTAAAGTCCATACTTATTTATATATAAAGATTTATTGTTGTTGTCGTCGTCAAAGTTCTTGACTGCAAGACATAAAAGCTCACTGTGGCTATCTTAAGCAGAAATAGAATTTATTGGAACACTCAAAATAAGTTAAAGAATCAGGCAAGTGAATTGGGCAGAAACCATGGAAACAAGGTAGGATAAAGGAACAAGAAACAGAAACAACCTGGCCAACATACCACCTTAACTTCAGGACATCATTAATACTGTTTGCACAAGTGAAAACCTAAGCATCCCTTTACCTTTTGCCTCACTTGCTTTGGGGAAGCCTTGCCTGGCCCTGTCTAGGTCATGTTTCTCCCCTCTGGATAAGACAGTAAAATTATTTACAGATCCTCTTGGCCTCTGTCGTGGGAAGTATAAAGCATGCACTGTGAAACAGCACAGACCAATGATGCATTATTAGAGTAAAATGAAAATTATATATTTAGAAAATGTCTAGAAATTATTTCCTTACTTATAATTACATTCTAATATGTTTACATAAAAATAAAGTTTCTGAAATTTTCTTAGACATTAATCACTCTTTTTTAATCACCCCTTGAGACAGACTATGGAGGTTAGTGTGATTTATCCCAGGTAAATATGCCCTGGATCACAATGTGGATTCTAGAAAACACACCTTGAAGGAAGAATGTAGTCAGTATTTGTAATAGTGACTACAACACAATTTATCCTCATTTTGTTCTTACTTCCAGGCCAGCAAATAGTCTCTTCTCTGTGATTCTGAAAATGTATTCATCTCAGCTCATTTCCAGAAATCAAATTTTTAATTTAAATAAAGTGTATCTTGTTAGAATGAATAACTGAATGAATGAATGAATGAATGAATAAAAAGACTCTAAGGAATACTACGCTAGCTGATCTTTTCTTTTGAGAGCCAGAGAATATTGAGCATTGCTTCTTGACCAAATTTTCAGATTCTTTCAATCAAGGGGCTTAATCTAGTGTGGTTCTCAAATAATTGTTTCTCAGTCATCCACCTGGATAAACACTTGTTGAATGACATTGTCCGGAATCCATTTTATTTCATTAATGCAAAAGAACTATATCATTTTGGAAAATTGAAGTATGTAAGACAACAGAATTGAATTAATGAAAATTTTAATTCAAGTTACTCCTTTGCTTTTTTCCGTCTACTTTGTAAAGCAAAAACTCTGATTTAGAAACTAACATTGAAGAATAGATTTAAAATAAGCTCCTTATGTTAGCCAGATACTGTTCTTAGTACTGTCATTTATCTTTCTTGTGACCAAGGTCAAATCACTTAACCTTGCAGTACCCGAAGGTTGCTATAATCTGTTTTCCTAACCAATCTCTTGAGCACACTGTGTAATACTGGTAAATGCTATTTGAGATAGAAATGCAGTAACATTATTGCAAAGAACACTGAAGGAAAATCAGAAGCCTTATGAGTGTTTATGTTTATGAGAGAAAAAAGAAGAGGACTGAATAACTAAAAGACAGTCTTTACAACTGCAGGGACATTTGTAAAATAAAATAGTAATAATCCCCACAATAAAGTATATACCATTTTAAGATGTAAGACTCGAGTAAATATAAAATGATATGGTCAAACAAACATTGTCAGTGTATTCATCAGTGTTTCTGTAAAAATGAAGTTTTGCTATATAATTACTATATAAGTGGCAATCACTAGGTGGTTCACAAATAAGAATTCGAAAATATGTCAAAATTTATTACTATATGTTTTCCAAGTGATCTGAATAACTTTAACGTTCCATTTTATCCATTGGCTTTTATGTTACAGCTATTTGGGGTGCGTGAGTGTGTGTGTGTGTGTGTGTGTGTGTGTGTGACCGAATAGGGATTACAAAAATCATCTTTAATTGTTCACAGCCTGCTTAGAGTTAATATTGTGACATAATACATAAAATACATAAAATCGTGTAACTCTCTGGATCCATTAACTAAGCCCCATTTATATTTCATGTTATAGTTACCTTATGTAATATATCTACATACATCAGAAACCCCATAAGAAACTGTTATACTTTTTATTTTAAATGTTCCTTTTTATTTTAAAGAAATGAAAAAAAATGTTGTCTTTTATATTTATCCAGATAGCTCTCATTTCTGATGAACTCCATTTCTTTCCACAGACTTAATATATTCCTGGAAATCTAGTAACAACTCTAAACTTGTGTTTATCTAAGAATGTATTTATTTCACTTTATCTTTGAAGAATATTTTTGCTGGATATTGACCTCTGGGTTGACAGTTTTTTTCTCTCAGCACTTTAAGGAGTTCAGTCCAATATCTCCTTGTCTCCACAGTTTTTGATAAAAATTCATTGGCAATATAAATTTGTCTTCCCCTCTATGTATTATAGTATTTTCTCCTTGAGTTTTCAAGATTTTATCTTTCTCTGTTTTTAATTAAAAATTGTTCCAATTTTTGTGCCAGGATATAGTTGACATTTATTCATACTCCTTAGGTTTTGATGAACTTCTTGATTCTGAAAATTTATATCCTTCACCAAATTTTGGATGATTTTGGTCACCATTTCCTTAAATATTTTTCCTGTCCCATTATTACTCTCCTCTTGTCTGGGACTTCAATTACACATATATGAATTCTTTACATGCTTTCCCAAAGATTAGATTTCATTTAAGTCATTGTTTTTATCTTCTTCAGATTAGATAATTTTAGTTCACTTATTTTCAATTTCACTGGATCTGTTCTGGTCACTGGGTCTATTCAAGTTCCCTGGAACACCATGCTAAATAAAATTATTTAAATGAATAGGGTTTTTTAATTTATTTTTATTTTTTTATTTTTTTTTAAAGATTTTATTTATTTATTTGACAGAGAGAGCAAGAGAGCACAAGCAGGGAGAACAGTAGAGGGAGAGGGAGAAGCAGGCTCCCCGCCAAGCAGGGAGCCCGATGTGGGGCTCGATCCCAGGACCCTGAGATCATGACCTGAGCCGAAGGCAGACGCTTAACCATCTGAGCCACCCAGGCGCCCCAGGGTTTTTTTAAATTCCTTGTGTATTCTTTAAGTTTTGGTATTTTCATTTTTTTATCATTTACCTGTAGACCTTTTCTATCACTGGAAGTATGTTTCTTTTATGTTATTGACCATCGTAGTGATATCTATCTTAAAATTCATCTTTGCTAATTTTAACATCTGGTCATTTGGGGTTATTCTCTTTTAATTCTTTTCTTTTGAGGAAGTAATATTTGTCTTCCTTTTTTGTTATATTGAATAATTTTGTTTCTATCCTAGGTATTGTGAATGTTATATTGTGAAGACTCTAGATTTGGCGTTACTCTTCTGAAAATTATGGTTTCCATTATTAAGCAATCAACAGGGTTGAAATCAATTGCTAAATCTGTCTCTTGTGTGGCCGCTCAAACCTTTATTCAGCTCTTTTTTGTCTAGCTAGATTGATGAAAGTATGTGTGATTCAGGATATAGCCCAAAGATTTGGGCAGAATTTGCACACAGATTTTAGGATTCCCACTGACTTGGAGGATTTTCCACTAATGTTCCAATGACTGTGGTTGCCCTGAATCCTGATTTTTAGTTCTTCAACAGAGAAAGACAGAAGTTTTCTCTGTCTCTGTGTCCCTCTCTCTCCACCCTCCCACCCGTGTGGGGTGTGTGTGTGTGTGTGTGTGTGTGTGTGTGTGTGTGTCAGAGTTTAACCTGCCCCTCATGTTGGCATCTTGGGCCTAACCTCAGGGTAAAAGCTATGAAAATAGAGATATCCAAACCTTATCAAATTTGTACCAAATGTTGTCACCAGAGTCTGCCTATTTTTGTTTATTTTTTAGTGCCTTCAAAACATCATTTATTTGTATTTTGTCCAGAGTTTACAGTCCATTCTGCAGGAGGGCTGGGTTTGGCAGAATCTGATTAGTCTATCTATTACAATTTTTGTATTAATCTATATTTACATTCACTGTTAAAACACACTTTGAAACCATTGATATTTGGAATCATCTTTTTGAAACTTTGTAATTTTGGTTGGTGAAATGCTATTTCATGTGTATTTTCTACTTTTTAATTCAATGTCAAATGTTTCTGTGTATTTATTTACTGACTAAATTTGCTCTACTGAACCCTGCTCTCATTCTCTACTATTGATTTCAGGTCACCAATAATATTCTTATTTTTAATTTTTTTCAAAAGCTCTTGAATGATTTTATTATAATCATTAAATTATAAATTATATATACATACACATATTAATACTTTTTGGGAGTCACTTGTTTGATTTAATTTATTTATACATAAATGCATACTATGTATTCTAAATAGTATAGTCTTAAATACAGTTTACTACTTAACCCAAAATGTCCTCTTTCATTATGTTTCAAAAAAATAAACCTTATTTTTAATTATTTACTCTTCCAGATAAACTCACAGTTAGTTTTTTTCAGTTCCCCAAAACATTCCATTATAATAAAGATTGAAAAATACTATAAATATAATAATAAGTTGAAAGAATTAGCAACCTTACTGCCCACTACTTCTGATTAGAGCCATTTATATCTTCTCAGTTATTTAACTCTTATTTTGCTTGGGTTTAAATTATTAAATTTTATGAGAAATATTTCTTATAAGAATTGTGTATTTTCTTTAATAATAATGAATATTTATTTTTAAATATTATTTTGAAAGTAATTATTGATATTTTGCAAGAAGTTTAATATAATGCTAAAAGATCTGGGGCGCCTGGGTGGCTCAGTTATTAAGCGTCTGCCTTCAGCTCAGGTCATGATTCCAGGGTCCTGGGATCGAGCCCCACATCGGGCTCCTTGCTCTGCGGGAAGCCTGCTTCTCCCTCTCCCACTCCCCCCTGCTGTGTTCCCTCTCTCACTGTGTCTCTCTCTGTCAAATAAATAAATAAAATCTTTAATATACGCTAAAAGATCTTTATTTTTTTTAATGTTTGTTACCCACTTTATATGTGGTACAGTAAATAATGATGAAATACTCTCTTCTAGTCTATCTCTCTCAGTTAACTATATTAGTTAATACTGGTGTCCTATTCATATACCTGTTTTTAGAAATAATAAATGGTGGGTGACAGAAATAATTGTTCAGAAGGGATACCTGATTTAATCTCAGCCAGAAGATAGTCTTCAGGGAATATAAATTAAGTCAGAGAAACTCTGATCAGTTGCTTGTGATGGCTCCTAAAGCAGAAAGAACATGAAGAGTTACATATGGCATGGTTTTTGAAAAGTAGAATGACCTATTCTAGGCAGAATAGAACCAGGGAATGTATCTACATATTTTTATCATTGTCATTTGATCAATTGTTATTTTTAGGTGAATACATCAATGAGAAGTTGGGTTTAAGAAAAATCCAATATAAATGACTTCTTATTCGTATAATTTTACTTAATTCAACTTAATTAACAATGAACATTATAAACATATTTGCATAGGAAATATCAGTAACATATAAGGGCTTACTTCCATACACAACAAGGAAATTTATGGTTTTTTTGACAAATATAAAAAATCAAGAACCAAAATCTGATTCTATCCCCAAGGTTTAGCCACAGACGGTGTTGTATCCAACCATGTCACGCCACCAATGGTGACATCCACATCTAAAACTCAAAAGTATCATCCTTACTGAAGGAATCTGAGCTCTCCGTGATGCGAACTAGTGTCCTGTTATGGCAAGTAGAATTGTTGCAATTTCCCCTAGACCTTTGCATAAATGTGTGGTAGAGCAAATTGCAAACATTGTGGCTCTTTATAGAAATGGTGAACATGAGGGAGTCACCTCCAACAGGCCCCTATGAATCATCTAGCATCAGAAATATTTTGCCCTTTTACTCTGAAGCTCCAGGAGGAGCATGATCAGCATTTGAATTGTTAGGACTAAACTCTAAAAATGTCATTGCCAGAATATATTTCATGGAAGTTGTATATAGTTTTTAAACACTGAAAAAGAGAGCAGTGCTTGCTTTTTCCCCAGCTGTGCGGGTGAGTGAGTCCTTCATTCTAATTTTCCTAACCAAATTTGCAGATGCTTTAATTTCACTGCTTAAAACATTTTCTTGAGTATTTTGAAGACTTCTAAATCTAAGTATTGTTATATCTTGAGCAAAGGTGGCTTCATGTGGAATAATTTTCACTTTTCGTATTGTTGGCTTTCTCTTCTTCTCTTCTAGTCTTTCCTCCCGAGAATCCCAAGATTCTGATTCCAGAATCTTTCCCCAATGTTGAAGTGATGCTGCACCTCAATAGAGATTTACAGTGGGGTGACTGTGTCACCAGCGTTTGACCTTAGAGCATTGCTGCCACAGCCTTTGAATTTAAAAGCCATTACGAAATGTCAGGAATTGCACTCAGCCTTGTGACCAGTCATCAGCTTTGACCCTCACCCCTACAGTTTATTTGATGCTTTGAGATCTGTCACAATTTCCTTTTTCTACCTCATGTAACATCTCACAACTTTCTTGCCATTGTAGGGTGGGAGTTCATACCTAGTGATTCCCTTCACTTTGCAATTGTCTGTCATAGATCTTAAAAAATTACATATATGTATTTTGAACAATTTGCTTTATCTTAATTCTTTTGTTTTTTTTCTTTTTACAGACTTAAAACTTATCTCTATTTTTTCAATTATAAAAATACATATCCAGGGCGCCTGGGTGGCTCAGTCGTTAAGCGTCTGCCTTCGGCTCAGGTCATGATCGTAGGGTCCTGGGATCGAGCCCCGCATCGGGCTCCCTGCTCCACAGGAAGCCTGCTTCTCCCTCTCCCACTCCCCCTGCTTGTGTTCCTGCTCTCGCTATGTCACTCTCTGTCAAAAAAATAAATAAAATCTTAAAAAAAAAAACAAACATATCCACTTAAAAAAGAAAGCAAAAGAATGAAGGAGGAAGAAAGGTTTTCTGGACTCGGGCAAGGGTCAGGTATGCCTGTGGCGCTCACAACTTTCTCCTAAGAGTCAGCAGTTTATGAAGCATTGAGATGCTCTAGGAACAGCCCTCTTAAGTCACTTCCTAACCAGTGATGGAGTGGAGGGGTTGATGGTCATCCAAGTTTCAGATTTCCAAAGTCATTCTCTAAATCATTCAGGGGCATCAGGATCTTCCCGAGCCGTTAGTTTTATCCTTTTACTATAGTGCTCCATGTTGTCCCAGGGCTGGAAAAGCCTGTCCTAGGTGTCCACAAACTTCCCCCAGCAGTCCTCGAACTCTAAGCAGATCATGACAGCCACTGGGATCCTGGATGTCTGCATATGTCTCAGCCCCTGCTGATATTTCCAGCACCATGGAAGTACAGGTGGGAGACGAATTTCTGAAGGCGGAGGTGGGGGCCGTCTTTGACAAAGGCAACCAGTTCTCAGGCACAGGTGGGGCAAGGGCTCCACGTGACATAGCAGGTAATTTTGAATCTCTGGGATTGGTCCAGTTGCAGTGACTTGATCTTGTCAATAAAGTAAATTTCTGCAGGCAGGTTTTTCTTGTTTTGAAGCAGTCTTTGGCAATTATGGGGCCTTCACTCAGCTTCAGCTGGTGAGGTCTTCCTCCAGTAGTAGAGTGTTGTGACCTGGTTCTGGCTGCCAAACTGACAGTAAAATATTTCTTCTTTTAGTGGACTTATTGTGGTTCTGACCCTGGGAGTCCCTATGCAGCTGCCTCACCTCAGCTGCCTTGTCCCAGCCCTGCCCTTTTTCTGGGGCACCAGGACTCCTTTCTTCTTACTGGCCTTGCTTTAGGAAAGCCCCGATCTGAGAGTGAACTACCAGGCCACCTCCATGGAAGCCCCCAGTGCTTTTGTTTTGAACACTGATTAAGATCCCTCTTCCACCTTTTATTTTTATTTTTATTCTCCTTTGAACACTTCTGTCATATTGTAAAAAGGAAAAGGGGGGGAATTAAAGCTTGCTCTTTCTTATGTTGACATCTTGCTTACCATCTTCCAATTGACATCTTGCTTACAATCTTCCAATTCCAATCATAATTTAATCACAAATACCCAAATAGAAAATATATATCACCTTTGACTTAAGACTATTAAAGATTTATGTTTGAGACTTAATTATTCTTTGAAATATGAAGCTTAAGATAAGTTTCTTTGGAAGAAATAAAGCCAACCCTTTATTGGGGGGGGGAGAATCATACTCAACTGAGTTGCTAAAGTAAACCTGACTCTTATGGTAATTAGGTTATACTATTGTTGTTTGTATAAATAAATAAATAGTATGATAATTCTGTTGGCTGGCTTTCTTTACCAAGTGTTTGAATGAACCAAGTGCAGAGTGGTTTCCCTGACCTCCTTCACCTAGGAGAGTAGGAGCTAAGGTTTTGATGGGGGAGCTGAGGAAGATGTCAGCTAGTTATTATAATGAATTTGTAAGGTTTGTAGGTAAAATTTTCAGTGCTTAATGGGAAGAAGAAACATAGGACTTGCAATTCTTTGCCTTTTAGCATGAGCTTCTCTATCACTTCTGTATCTCAGGAGGCTCTCTGGCAGGAGGGGTCTCATGGGCCAGCCTCTCTCAGCACTTCTGTGGGATCTCCCAGAAGAGCTGGACACAGGGCTGTGGGGGTGATGGGGGTGGACAGCACTGTAGGGGGAGAGGGGGTAGGAGGAAGTAGCATCTTGTCTAGGGGTGGAGGTGGGTTGCTTATGCCCTACCCTCCCTGAAGATGGAAATATTGAGTGCCAGTGTTAATTCCCAGCACTGGGGGAGGCCAGCAGACTGGGAAATGAATGAATTGTCCAAGTCAACTGAGGACAACAGTATCTTCCTAGGTTTCTGGGCATCAGGCCAAACATGGCATGGGTGCTGATCTCCACAAGATGAAGGAGGTCTGGGTTGGAACAAGGGAATTGGCCTCCTGCTCTGGGATGCTGTAGGGGGAGGGCCACAAAGGAAAAGTGCTCCACAGAGAGGAAACCTCAAAAAGCATGGAGATGGGCAAGTCCAGGAAATGAGCCATACTCTTGAAAGGGCTGAAACAAACAGGGGGAGGGGATGAGAGGGAACCAGGGGCCAGCTGATGGTTGAAGCAGAAATTTGGTCTTCTGGATCTCCAGGTGATGGGGAGTCATGGATGACTTATAAGCTAGAGAAGGAGGGATGGATGAGGTTAGAATAGGATCTGAAGATGTGTTTAGGAATGCCTGGCAAATTCAGATGAAACATGGAGACTAGCAAAAAGCAGAGTGGTGGTCTGAAAGGGTAACTCTGCTGTCAGTTCAAGGTACTCTGGGCAAAGTGAGAATACATAGACCAGGTTTCTAATGAGCCAACCATCCCAGTCCAGAGAGAGAAAGGGTACAGGATAATTCTAACATTCTCAGCTTTAGGAGTTCAAATGTAACATTCTTCTGGGTATATACCAAGGTGACCATTTTCATGTTTCGTTTTGTTTTGTTTTTAAGATTTTATTTATTTATTTGACACTGAGCGAGTGTGTGCACACGCATGAGAGGGTGCACAAGTGGGGGGAGGGGAGGACTGCAGGCAGGGGAGAAGCAGGGTCCCTGCTGAGCAAGGAGTTCAATGTGGGGCTCAATCCCAGGATCCTGAGACCATGACCTGAGCTGAAGGCAGCCGCTTAACCAACCGAGCCACCTAGGTGCCCCCATTTTCTTGTTTTTCTATCAGTTTGTTTAATAAAATCAGATTGTGTTGTATTTCAGATCACACCTTTAATAATGATTATGTACTGATCCTTGAATTTTACTATACTTTACATTTATTTAATATTTCAATGATCTTATTGCTATTTTAGCATATAGGCAGGGCTCTAATATGCCTGAATTTTAGTTATTACAGTTTACTAAAAATAACACCAATTTCCTAATAATGTGTTCAATTTAAAATTACTTGGGTATATCAACTGTGAGTAATTACGTAACGTAGAAACATGTGCTAGCTCCTCCATCCACAAATTGTTACATGAATAATAGATGCACATCATGATCAGTGACAAGTCACATGACTTGTTTCGGACTCTGTCAGATATTGGTCACTGAACATCTGTTATTCAATTCACATAAAAACAGAAAAGCATGTAGCTGTATCGCCACCTTGTCTCCCAGGGACATTGTACAAAAATGGATAATCAAAAGAGAGATTAGACCAGTAAAGATGATGGTGCAGGAAAGAAAGAGAAGCGATACCCTCAGGAATAAAACTGGGTGTGATCGGAAGATAGGTGAGCATGGGAATGTGGGTACTGCCCTCTGGGAGACTCAAGATATGGAGCCAGAGGACATTAGCAAAGGTGAACTTAGCATAAATGAGGAAGGTGGTTGTGATGAAATATTCCAGAGGAAGTAATACTAGAGAGTAAATTTCATGTTGATAGAATTCTTGGAGGTGTTTCATAACAATGAAGGCACAAAAGATAAAACATCGAAAGCTGACCCAAACTTAGAAGGAAGAATGACAATTCAATAAGGCATTCATTGTTCCATATCATAAGCATCATAAACGGAGATGGGGAAACAAACACTATTCAATCTACCTTTTAGGAGGTTTTTTGTTTTTTGTGTTTTTTTTCAAAGAAACAAAACACTTCAGTTGTCAGTGTTTTGAACATTTTAATATAGCGTGTTCTAAGTAAATATTAGCTTTAGTCTTTCTTCATTCCCTGTAAATGTGTAACTAAATGTATAAACAATAAGAGAGTTTTTAATATTTTGATAAAGGTTTTTAAAGGTCATGGAACTATTGTAATTCTTCCCATTGAAGTTTAAAATAGCTTTGCTTGGTTTAAGCTCACACCATCAATTTTATAATCTCGAGCGAGGACTGTTCATATGTTAAATGACACAAGAGGAACTACTCATTTATTTACTTCAGTTAAATAACCAGAAATGCAGAAATAAAACAAATAAAAATAAAGAACAGCACTTCCCTTATATTTACTATTATTTATTGTAGTGTTCATAGTTTTTGCAATCTGTCTTCAAATTACTTCTCTTTTTCTTCCTTAGAAAAACAGATCCATTTCTCTCAATTTATATTCATATTATATCAGATTACCAAGGATGCTCAGGACTTGCCATATATATTTTTTTTTCATTTAATCCTCAGATTATTTCTCCGACATCATTATAATAGCTACAATAGCATCAGTTTCTCTGAGTTTTCTAGACTGCTTCTTCCTAATCAAATAATTTGCTATTCAGTTCTTCTTCCATAAGAATGATTTTCTATCTCTATTATGGCACATTGTGTAACAGTAAGTCATATATTAAGTCATATTCTGAGCTATTCTTACACTCCTGTTCTTCTTCTCATTTACTGGTATCCCCCAGTATGTACCGCAGGGGCAAAATCCAATAATATTTCAGTATATTTTGTTTTTCCTTAAAATATTTTAAATTTTGGCTATTTTTTCACTCTGCCAACACACACATACACACACAGATTTTTAACTTTTGGTCAGTACTGCTGAGTCATAAGTTTATTGAAATGCAACGTTTTGCTACTTTTATAGATTGGGGGCCATTATTCAGCCTACCACAATATTAAATATACTATTTTTCACACTAGTCAATGAATTATTCTACTACTTTGCATTGAAACAATGTGAATCGATATGGAACACAATTGTTTTGATACTCTGTGAACTAGCAGATGAATCAGACTACTTTTAAAGAATTATAATTGATTATTCATTAATGTCTAGAGATAGCCTATGACTTTCTTATTCTGGTTGGAAAACCAACTAAAAAATCTTTATCAAAACCCTATTATCTCTGTAACCTCCATTGTCATTGAATAAAATGAATTTACTTATTCATCATTACAAAATACACTGCATCTAAAATTTGAGTGAGTATAGAAAGGCAAAGAGTTATTTTTAAATGTTAATAATTACATTTTGAGGAGTGTGAAACTGATACAGATATATGGTACCAATTTTATGTTCTTTGAAATGATATTGAATTTCTCCTCTTCAGGTAAGCAACGGAGCCACTTCTCCGTTCTGTTTTTGTTTGTGACAGACTCAAAAACTTTGCATGTTGCTTTCTTTCCTAGGACTTTTTTTTAAAGATTTATTTATTCATTTGAGACACAGAGATACAGAGAGAGAGAGAGAGCATGAGCAGGGGGAGAGGCAGAAGGAGAGGCAGAGGGAGAGGAAGAAGCGGCCTCCCCGCTGAGCCGGGAGCCCCATGTGGGGCTTGATCCCAGGATCCTGGGATCATGACCTGAGCCGAAGGCAGATGCTTAACCATCTGAGCCACCTAGGCGCCCCACCTAGTACATTTTTGTTATTTTGAGATTGTCATCAACAGTAAAATGTCTCCGTTTTCAGATTTGTAAATCCATGCATCTAACCCAAAAGAATTGTTTCATATAGACTGTTTACATTGACATTATTAATTTTTGCTCCTTTCCGGGCTGATGGTGCTCATTATCTAGGTTCTGTTGACGGCAACAGAGAAGGAACCCAGATGTCCCATGGTTCAGACAGTCACATAACCTCACTCTCATTGCTCCCTGCGGCCACAAGAGTGCCAGTCGCTGAGAGCCTCATCGTCCACAGGTCTGAAGCCTCTCCGGTAACTTTCTTCTGAGAATAACTTTTATTAGTCTTTTCTTAGAAAAGTGGTGACCTGACTCAGCAGGTCGAAGGAAAGTATCCGAAGATACAAATTTTTCATGTACGTACTTTCAATCCATCTTCCCGATTTTTGTTCTAAATTTAATTATCACATTTCTTGGTGCTGGTGCTTCCAAATCTTGAGACTTTAAGAGACTCAAGGGAGAAGTCATATTTTTTCCCCAACATTATATTCCAAGTATTTAGTTTATAGTTTACTCCTAGTAAGCAAGTGACCCTCCCCTCCATCGATATATTTCTTCAAAATTTTTTGAATTCTTTGGGGAAATCTGAGTCTGTTTCCTATTCTCTTTGTCTTGATGGACTTAGACCAGTTTATTTCTTTACTTTTTTACCATTAACTAACTGGTGCTTCCAGGGGAAAAGATTCACTCCACTACGTTTAACCAGAAATTTAACTAGTACTTTTTTTTTCTTGTTACAAATATTTTATTTGATTTTTTTATTGTGTCTTCATGTCTTATTCAAGCATTTGGGGAAAAAAATTATTACTCTCAACTCAGACAAAGCCAAAAGGGATGTAGAATAAAGGTCAGAGAAATTTCAAGGAATTCAAACACAAGTACAGTTGACCTTCAAATAAACTGTAAGTCATCACCTTAATTCAGTAGTGAGGAGGTGCATCAAGTAGCCAGGGGGGATTCATGGACCTTTGAATCACTCTTGAAGTTTTTCAGTTATGGGCAGCAGCACATATTGTGTGAGGCAAATTATGTGTTTGTGTGGGTGGAGGTGTGCAGATGTATGTGAGTTTACCTGTTTTGATTAAGAGATAAGAGAGGGCTTTCAGAAACACCAGAGTTTAATCAGATTGTCTTTTTCATGTAATTGTTTTGAGGAATTGAAGGACTACACACTACCAATTTCTGTGATCACTTGACCTTGTGATGTCACCATCACTGTGTTTAGTCTTAGATTATGAAGGACAAGAATATGTGTCATTTTTTAACTCTATTTTCATTTAATGAATTCTCTTCATATTGTTTTTTTTTTTTTTTTTTAAAGATTTTATTTATTTATTTGAGACAGAGAGAATGAGAGAGAGAGAGAGAGCACATGAGATGGGGGAGGGTCAGAGGGAGAAGCAGGCTCCCTGCCGAGCAGGGAGCCCGATGCGGGACTCGATCCAGGGACTCCAGGATCATGACCTGAGCCGAAGGCAGTCGCTTAACCAACTGAGCCACCCAGGCGCCCCTCTCTTCATATTGTTTTAAAGCCATTTTATCACCAAAAAAAAATTTATTTGAAATTTGAAACCAAATGTTTAACCAATTCAGTGTTTTTTAACATAATTTTATAAATATTTTTAACATGTTCGTAAGAATTTGCATGGTCTACATATTCAACAAAATTTTTAGGAACAATTTTTAGCAATATTTCTTTTATCAATATCTGGCCCCTTTGTATTTTTTAATTAATTATTATTTTATATTTTATTTTTTGCTTTTATTATTTTGATTATTTTCATTATGAGTAAGTGAAAGTATAGAGCATATCATTCTTTTTAAAACTTAAACATCATTTATCAGTTGTATTTCAAGGTCTACTTCTCCAAATAATGTTTTATGGAAAAAATCATTACCAAATAAATGTTATATGATCTATCCTGCCTTTAATATTCCAAAGCATCTTGCACACTGCAGACCCTGAGCCAAAATCAAGAGTTGGACACTTAACTGACTGAACCACCCAGGCGCCTCTTAATAATCTTCTTCAGCAGCCAAAATTTAAATTTTATTTTTAAATAATATATAATTCAAATCCATATCTATTGGTACAAAATTTGCAATAAAATATATTTTAAAAGATGAGGATAAATCAACTTTAAGGGAACTAGATAATCAAAAATAATAAGATTATATTTTTATCTTATAAATCACTGGGAATTTCACACTTACAGAAAAGAAAGCCACTTCTAAAATGTCATAGACATGTATTTACCTCCAGGCATCCAGTGTAACAAAATGAATCTATTTCCATTTGTTCTGTGACAGGAAGAAAATAGTCAAGCAACCATGGAGAACATGTTTTGGAAGAATTTGATTTGTGGGCTCTTTCACATTGATAATGAATATGAGGTTTTATTCAATTTTATCTCAACTTTATTAGGAAAACAATACCCAAAATATGTATGTTGTGATTGGAATACTAAATTATGTGTTGTCACTTAGATTTGTAATAGTCCAACAAGTTGTTTTACAGATGCACAAAAGACTTAGAGGTCATATCTTTTCAAAAAAAGATTTATAAGCTGTTAAATTACTACACTGTGAATTATTTACAATAGTAATTTGATTAAGTTCAAGTATAGATAAAACATGTTAATATGAGGTTGATGTTTGACATAATTCATTTTAGCCTTAATTATTTTGTTTCTACCTATCGTCATAGTGCACATTTCTCATCTTCCCAAATGAATCAAGAATAATGAAGTCACTGCTTATGAAAACATTGTATATAAATAACTTCAATTACTTGAGAAGAAATTTATTACTAGGGAACACAAAGTACCATATGAAAATTTGCAGAATGTGAACAATTGAAATTGTCATTAAAAACTTTTTTGCATGTATCACACACAAATTTACATAGAAAGAACAATCTGTTATAGCCTTTCTAAGGTATATAATACATTACATTTTGTGATATCTTACTGTATTTTATATATTTAATATGAACTTTTAAAAGAGAATGCAATTCCATTTTAGTTTTCAAGTTATGAATAATTTTACAATTATTTATTAATAGCTATACTGTGTGAGTCTATATGGGGGGGATGGGGAAAGAGAGAAAGAGAGAGGGGGGAGCACAAGGTGCTGTTATTTCATTTTTAGCTAAATTTGAAAAGCCACAAAGGTTTTATGATGTGTTTTTTGAGTTCAAAATGATCTTTATAAATTGGGGAGAACCTGTTACAACTATCTAATCTCTGCCATCTTTCTTCATTTTGGTTACTGACAAAGAATCCAAGACAAAGGAGCAATGTGGCAGGAAAGGGTAAGATGCATACTAAGACACATGCTTTGAATAGTTAAATCATTATTAGTAGTACTATGAACAAGAATAATTCTGAAAATGGTGCAGGTGAGTATTACTGGTTTAAATAAAATGCTTTATTTCAAACATTCAGAGAAATTGGCAATGGGGGGTAGGAACAGATTCCTATGAGTGGGGACTTCCCATGTAATAGCATTGTCAATAAGTGTCATTCAAAAAAGCAAATGTAGGAGTAATGCTGAACAGTGTTTGCTTTTAGGTATTGATTTTACCTATTAAAATCTATTTAAGAGGGACACCTGGGTGGCTCAGTTGTTAGGTGTCTGCCTTCAGCTCAGGTCATGATCCCAGGGTCCTGGGATCGAGCCCCACACCGGGCTCTCTGCTCAGCGGGAAGCCTGCTTCTCCCTCTCCCACTCCCCCTGCTTGTGTTCCCTCTCTCGCTGTGTCTTTCTCTGTCAAATGAATAAATAAAATCTTAAAAAAAATAAAAATAAATTCTATTTAAGAAATAGAATTTCTTAAATTACTAGTAGAAAAAAATAGAATTAAAGGAAAATGCAAATAACACCTGTTAAAAGTACAAAACCAATAAAGAAAGAAATGATGATAGATGATAGATAGATAGATAAGTGTACTTTTGCAGAAATCCAAAAGTAAACTTTAGCACAAGTATTTCCAAATTTGAAAGATAAACTAGACTACAAAATAAAGATAATGACCTAACTATAATTATATATAAGCTTTGTACCCTAAAACAACAAAAAAAATTATTTTCAAGCAGTGAGAAAATATATACAGAAGCTACCAAACATTAAGCCATTATAAAAATACCTGTAAGTTTTAGAAACCAAAATATTAAGTGCCACATTCTCATAAAAGAACACTAAAAGCAGAAATGAAAAACAAAATTTTGAATAAAATAGACCTGATTATTTGAAAATGAATAGATATAGATATATTTGAATATATATTTCTTATACACTCATGAATATATAGATCTATTTCTTCATCATTTTAGTATAAGATGAAATCAAAACTTCCTTGATATCAATTTTGGGATTGAAATATTAAAATGAAGACTACACAATGGAATTGTTAGGCTTAAAGTTATAAAGTAGGATAACATTTTAGTTAATTACAATTTTGCCTCAGAACATCTTGGAGGCACTGATGCTGGACTTACTCTAATACAGTAAACAACTAGAAAACTGGAACAAATATGTAAGGCAAATCTTTTTTAGGCATAGGAAAACAGGTAGTGTATAACTCTGAAACTTGATAAGGGAGACAAATAAGGAGAGCCTTACCTTCAGTCTGGCTTTCAACATTAATGCACTCAGAACTGTGGCCAAAGAATGTAAGTCAAGCAGAGATAGAGGTAGTTTTTCTGAGCTGAGGACACAACAATTGGAGTTCAGTTTTCAAAAGCAGTTGTAATTTGCAAAATATGTTACTGGAAAATAGGCTATTCCAAAATTTGGCCCAGAAGTCTCCATGAGGATTTCCTGTATGTGTTTGACCAAGAGTTGGTCTGGGCAGGTGAAGGATGAGAAGTTTAAGGTCTTGATGGGTGTAACCACTGTGATGTCTATTTTATTTTTTTTTTAAAGATTTTATTTATTTATTTGACAGAGAGAGAGACAGCGAGAGAGGGAACACAAGCAGGGGGAGCGGGAGAGGGAGAAGCAAGCTTCCCGCCGAGCAGGGAGCCCGATGTGGGGCTCAATCCCAGGACCCTGGGATCATGACCTGAGCCGAAGGCAGACGCCTAACGACTGAGCCACCCAGGCGCCCCCCACTGTGATGTTTAAAGCAAAATGGGAATATCAATAGTTACGCATTCCTTCAACATGCTGGAGTTTGTCTATCCTGAGTGGAAACATCACTGAGCACCTTAGGCATTCATTTGTGACTCCAGAAATCCTATGTTTCAGTAGTAAGGGCCATGCTCTAAAGTCAGGAAGTATCCTAACACTAAGGGAAAATTCTAACTAGACCCAATCTAATCAATTAGAGCTAAGCAAGAAGATATAGTGTCTGCTTTTATCATGCTGGGCACACTAATCATCCTCTATTCAGTTCAATACAGATTAAACCATCTCCATAGAAACAGCAGGAAGATATTTTGAAAGGAAGATATAATGTAATCAACACATAGTAAAAATGTGGATACTATCCAATGACCTGTATTTCAGCTGAGGGCACATTTTTTGGTCCTCTTTTCCAAAAAACTCCTACTAATCAGAAAAATATATTAATTTTAAAATTATTCAAAAACTTAGGATATTTGACCTTATTTAAGCTTCAAAACCGTTCAGTTTCATAGATTTGAATCTAACAATAGGCTGCTACATTTAATAATATAATTGAACCAGTTGAATACATTTTGATTTCTACCTTTCTAATATAACAATAAGTTATTTAGATTTATTTATTTAATCAGTCATGCATTATTCTGAATTATAGATGAGTTCTAAAGTATTAAATTAAAATAAGAAATCTCACCTTGTAAGCAGAACTTGGAAATTACTATGATCAAGGTCTTTTGAAGTGAGGAATATTAAAAACCTGGAGATATAATCAGGGATTACACATAAGCTACTGGATATTGGGAATTGAAGTAGTTAAAATTCTGCTGCTAGTCACAGACTAAAATTTGGATTCACTACTCTCCATCATTAAATGTTCCTATAGAAAAGCTATCATATATGAAACCTCCACAGTATAAGAATGATTATAAAAACACTGAACCAGAAAATTAAAAGAATATATTTAAATTGATGATATAAAAATATGTAAGTCCGGTATTTTGACAAGTGTAGTATTTGGGAATTAAATTGAAAGTATTCCGGGCGCCTGGGTGGCTCAGTCGTTAAGCGTCTGCCTTCGGCTCAGGTCATGATTCCAGGTCCTGGGATCAAGCCCCGCATCGGGCTCCCTGCTCAGCGGGAAGCCTGCTTCTCCCTCTCCCACTCCCCCTGCTTGTGTTCCCTCTCTTGCTGTGTCTCTCTATAAATAAATAAAATATTTAAAAAAAAAATTGAAAGTATTCCTAGTGCTTTTTTTTAATTCAAGTATAATTAACTTAAGTGTTATATTAGTTTCAGGTGTACAATATAATGATTCAACAATTCTATACATTACTTAGTGCTCATCATGATAAGTGTACTCTTAATCCCCTTCACCCATTTCACCCAACCCCCCACCCACCTCCCATCTGGCAACCACTGGTTTGGTCTCTGTATTTAAGATCTTTAAGAGTTGTAAGAGTTTTTCCTTACCTCTTTTTTCTCTTCCTTTGTTCATTTGGATTATTTCTTAAATTCCACATAAGAGTGAATGGCATTTGTCTTTCTCTGATTGACAGCATTGTACCTTAATGTTTAAGTTATGTTTTTTGCTTATGTATTTTAGAATATACAATGATTCAAATTAATGATCTGTCTTCAAGAGAATAAAGTCTAATCTCAAGGAACAAAACTTAAATGTAAAAATTTATACAAGAAAATGATTAAGTTTTATCAAGTAGATTCCATTATTAGTATAATCATGAGCTATAATCATGACAAAAAGTAAATGATATATTTGCAACAACACATACACACACACACACACACACACACACACACACACACACACTATATCCTTCTTGCAATATCCTCTTTATCTCCTAAGAGTTTACATATTGTTTAGGTACTTTGTTTTAATGAACCTGGACTCTTTAATAATTCCCTGACTTTTTTCTTCATAGCCTCATGTTTTATTTACCACACTTTTCATCTATCTCATTTATAATGATGATCTTCATTGGTAGTTTTTTAAATCCCTGAAATTACTCAGGCTCTTCTTCATTGCTTCTTGATGGTGAAACTGATACCCTAGTGTCAGGCAGGAAATTAGACATGTCTTTGATGGCTCTACATGAGCAGCTAGGAATATTCCAATGTTTATTAAAAGTTTATTAATAAATGGTTAGTATGGTTGTGTTCCAGTACATATGGACACTGAAATTTGAATTTCATATAATGTTCACTTTGCACAAAAAGAATTATTCTTCTTTTGACTTTTTCATCCATTTAAAAATGTAAAAGAAATATATTTAGCTCAGGGCTTGTGCAAACAGGCAGCGGGCTGGATATTGCAGTCTGTATTTTGGCAATCCGTGGTATAGACAGGCTATCATTTTATATTTGGAACATCAGAGAATGCTTTTGAACTTAAGAGATACTAAACTGAGACATTCCTGGTGAGAGAGAATTACAGTTTCTAGCACAGAATGGGGACTTAAAAATTAATTATTGACTAAGTGAATAGAGGTGGGGGAAATAGGAAATGATTGTTTTAGAATGAAGGATTTGCTACTTAAAAATCTACAAAGGGGCGCCTGGGTGGCTCAGTCGGTTTAGCGTCCGCCTTCGGCTCAGGTCATGATCCCAGGGTCCTGGGATGGAGCCCTGCGTAGGGCTCCCTGCTCAGCGGGGAGTCTGCTTCTCCCTCTCCCTCTTCCTGCTGCTCTGCCTACTTGTGCTCTCTCTCTATCTCTCTGTCAAATAAATAAATAAAATCTTAGAAAATAAAAAAATAAAAATCTACAACAAAAATGAACAATGAAGTTTTGGAGAGAACAAAGTGCATTTAGTGAGGCTGGCTTGAAGACCAGGAAATGTAGAAAAGAAAGCATGTGATATTGAGAGACTCACTTCAAAGCTTTCACCTGAGGTCTCCTCCTTTGCAGAAATGAGTAATAAAATTCTTCTTTCAGCATAGTTTATATAGTTAAATGAGATTATTGATACAGAACTGCTACATGGGAAGAAAGCTTACTTTTATTCTTTATATTCTTTTAGCTTCTTTTCCAAGACTGTGCCTAATTAAATATTTCATTTTGACTTTATAAAATTTAATTATTTATCTTGGCAATCAGTGTTTTCAAATTAATGTGGTTAAATTCCAAACGTACTCTTTCATCAAATTGGCCAGTTTGATTTCATCATGAAGTTTATTTTATAATTTTTACAAATTTGTGAAAGTTGTCAGTACTATTGTTATAGCTTAGGTAAGCTGAATTAAAACCTTGTGTTACTTTGTTTTGTTCTGCTTTGTTTTTAGTTGGTAAGAACAGGAAGAGATTTAAATATTGCTACTTATACTCTGTTCTTAAATTAGTTTCCTTTTTCCATTAATTTACTCAACAAATATTTGCTGAGCGTATAATCACATGAAGCAATTATCTCTATATTATAACTTCAAAAGATAGGAACTACTTTTCCCTTAAGAACAAATCCAAAGTATAATTAACTGCCTTAACAAGAGAGGCACAATTCTTCACTGCCCTTCAAATAATTAAGAATGGATTATTTACTCCACTGTTAAATAGATGGCCAATTGAATACCTATCACCTCCTCCTTTCCTGCTATATGTACTTAGTGCTGAGCACACAGCTCAGTGAGCTATCAGATATTATAGTGCTATTTTCTTCTTTAATGTTATGTTTGACCTCTACATATGTAATACTATTCAGGATGCTCTCATTAAGGTCAATTTGTCATATGGACAGTGAACTTAAATGAAAAATCTGTCCACTCAGTATAAGGAGAAATGCTTTTACAAAAGTTTCACTTGTTAAATGAGATTTAATTCATTAGATCTGAGGTGATGTTGCTAATGGATTCAGTTAGGACATATTGCCCTATGCATTTTGATTGTCATCAAAATTGTCTAACATTCCCTCTTGGCTCCATTCCACTCACATGTGTGGCCTTTGGAATATCATGGAAGGAAGCTCCAGGTCACTCATTTATAAAATGGCAGCATAAAGATCTATAGGCCTCACATAAATTCAACATTAATAATTATCAAATTTTTGTAAAATGTTAGGTAATACCATTTAGCCTTGAGATTAGTGTTCTATACCTCCTAGCAATATGCAAATTATCCTTGTGACCTTAAATCATTACTAGAAACTGAGTCAGAGTAATAGATTTTAAAACTTTTCCTTGGTTTATTTTCCCTTATATAGCAAGAAAAAGAACTATTAAATAAAAATCATTAGAAAGCATATCAAAGTTAATAAAATTTTGAAACTTTTCTAACATAATCAGCAACTCAACAAATATGGATTGCACACTAATACAAGGTTCTACGCTAGTTCAGGGGAAAAAATAAGATATTTTCCATGCTAAAGTAAGTGATCTATAATTGCCAAATTATTTTTAGTATTATTAATAACTAAGGTAAACAAATTATGTCAAAGCCATCTGAAAAAATATGGTGATAATCAATTTTAGTTTTTATCATTGTTGTTAATCTTGATAAAAAACTTTTTAAAAAATAACATTTCAGGGGCACCTGGGTGGCTCAGTCGTTAAGCGTCTGCCTTCGGCTCAGGTCATGATCCCCATATAGAGTGGGAAAAAAAAGACCATGTTTGTGGCTTAGGCAAATATTTAGACGTTTGAAGAAAAGAAGGGCTTTTATGTGGTGTAGGGACAAGTTCAAGAAAATAATATATGCAGTAAGCTTTTAATAAACTACAGTGTGAATCTGATGTTCATATCTACTTCTTCCTAAGCAAAAACCAGATGGAAAAACTAAACCAGAAGGTTAAGGAAAATGTCCATGTCCTGATAAAACTTAGATATTATTTTATTTTATTTTTTTTACTCATGCCAAGTACACTTTTTCTCTGGTTTCTTTATCATTCTGGCTACCAAACTTTGAATATAGAACATTAATAAATTACTTCCACATATTTAATATTTTCTTTATATTTCAGAAGTGAGGAAGGTGCTTTTCTCCATAAAATATTTTCTAAAATGGTTATTAAAGAAGTGGTGAGCTGATATCTGCATAGCTGCGCATTATTTTTCTGAACAAACATATCCGAGCTCTTACATGTAGACTAAAACAAACAAAACCCATTAAGGTCAGGCAGGTTGATAGTCTTATCACTAAAAATTTCCAAATAAAAAAATTTCCAGTGTTAAAATTCATAAGGAAAACAAATCACTTTCATCATTGCTAAAGAAGAAAAGGCCCTTCTTTAACATACTTACTACATATAGTTTTATACGAGTGACTCAGTACACCTTATTACAGCTGATCACCATTAAAGACTGATTTTCATAGTGTTCCACTTTTGCTTTGTATTAAAATTAAGCAGAACTGTCAAATATTAATAATAATAACAATGATAGTAATAATGAAAGAAGAGGAGGAGGAAACAAGGGACCTTATTTTTATTTTTATTTTTTATTTTTTTAAAGATTTTATTTATTTATTTGACAGAGAGAGACACAGCGAGAGCAGGAACATAAGCAGGGGGAGCGGGAGAAGGGGAAGCAGGCTTCCCATGGAGCAGGGAGCCCGATGCGGGACTCGATCCCAGGACTCTGGGATCATGAACTGAGCCGAAGGCAGACGCTTAACGACCGAGCCACCCAGGCACCCTGGGAGCTTATTTTTAGTAAGGAAGGATCATTTTATCCAAAGTTATATTTGTATCACTAATGCACATTTACGAAGAAGAATATTGTGCTGCACGTTGTGTTCTCTGGAGGGAATCATATTTCCAAGGAGTCTGGGAATCTTGGTAAAACACATGAAAATTCAGAAAATTTATAAACAATACTACAACTTACTTTTTCTAGTTTTCCTCTCAGATATTTTATGAAGCAAATAATCAGGACATATTAACCTTCATCTATCTCTCATATTCTTTTCATTTTTTAAAAACCTCTCATTCTTATTCAATGGACACACAGTGCTCCTTCAGTCACAACTTCTAATGCAGTTATATTTTATAGCTTTGGCCATAATTTTAAATTTAATTTCTAATTTAGATGTGGTCAAGGTTCTCACCTTTGCTCTGATCCCAAGTCCTTCTCTCTTTAAATCAGCAGAAGCAGCACTGACAGGAAGGGAATTAAGATGAGAAAGCAATCACCTCTGTGCCTCCCCATAATTCGTTCCCCTTCTTCACCCTGTGGCAATCACAGCAGTGGATGAACAGAGGTGCAAACAGGGAACGTAGGGTACAGGTAGTCCGGTCCATTCTAACAGCACAGTCTCCCTGGATTTTGTGTTGAGCGTGTCAGATATTTACCAAGGAGCAGAGCAATCTCTTGATAACCACCAGTATCCACACATAAGATGTAATAAGAAACAACCACATTGTTAATCTATATAAAGTTAACTCAAAACGTAATAAAGCTGTGTTGAGAGATAATGTTTTTATCAAGAAATCCTCTCACTTTCAAAAATATTATACAAAATGTATCACACACAAATATTATAGTTAGAATATATTTATAGTATAAAAAGTTATATTAAAACAAATACTGATGGCCACACTGCCCAGCTTGACAATTTGAACCTAAATAGTACCTTGAAAATCCTCTAACCAGAGTTGTGATTTTTTATATTAACCATCCCTTTGATTTCCTTTACAATTTAGGCATTTGTCTGTTGCAATAATATATATATATTATATATATTATATATATATATATATATATATATATATATATATATAACATTTTCTTGGCTTGAACTTTATACAATTCATAGAAAACTATGTGCTCTCTTCAGTGCATTTCATTTATTTGGCCCATATTACACATCTATGACCTATCCAAATTGATACATGTAGTCATGGTACATTTTTTTTCGGTGATGTCTTTTACTGTTTTATGAGGATATACATGATTTATTTCTCCTTTGTTCTATTGATGGACAGTTCCTGGGAAAATATTCAAAATATTTGATAACAAGTGGTACATAAAAACTGAATAATCAAAATAGAATCATAACCACTCTGAACAAATTATAACTTCAAAGAAACAGCCATATCAGTGTATCTCAGCCAAATTCCTACTATTTGGATGGCTTCTTTTTCCTTCTTATTAAAAATAAGTTTGATATGAAAATATCTGAACATTTACCTTGGTGCAAATGCACTGACCTTTTTTTTTTTAAAGAAACACACCTAGTAGTAAAATTGCCAAATCGTTGAATAGGCACATGATTTTTTTTATTAAATAATACCAAATTGCTCACGGTGTTGTGTCACTTTCATGTCATCAGCAGTATATGTGAGATCCCATTAATCCACTTGCACTGGCTCTTGTATGCATCTTAAGTATTCCAGTCTGGTGGAGGTAAGGTTAAAAAAGAAAACAAAACAAAAAAAAACTTGCCACATCAAGCCTGGTAATCAGTACATAACCCAGATTTCAATAAAGCTTGATCTAATAATATAATAGGATTAGTGATAGGACAGGTTTTGTTCTCCATGAGGAAAACTGGGGCACTTAAATATCTGAAAGGCTAGTGAAGCAAAATATAACAGGAAGTACTAGTTGTACCCCACATCCATTTGCCCCCTATTTTTAGGTGCCAAATTTTATGTGCACACGTTAACATCCAGCTCAAGATAATAATTCTTCGTCCTCTAACAGTTCAGTGAAGTCAAGTAATTAACTTTGGGCAATGAAATGTAGATGGTAATGATGTGGATTATTTCTGGGTCGTCTCCTTACAGATAAAGACACTTGTTCTTGATTCTACAGTTTTCTTTCATACTGTCTGGGAAATGGTGATAATTAGAACAAATTTGGGAGTTTAGGTTTGAAGACAGCAGCACCACCATCAACCCTTAAAGCTGAAAATCTTGTCCTAGTATTTTACTGAGTGAAAATAAACTCATATTTAAGTTAGTATATTTGATGATCTACTTGTCATGGCAGCTTCGTTTGTAACCTGCCTAATGCACTTGACAAAATATTTTCTCCTATGCATGCCTGTATGTTCAAATTAAATAAAACCTATCATTAAAAAGAAATCTATCTTTCTGTCTAAATATTTACATATATACTAAAAAAGAATAAATATGGGTGATGTGCATAGTACATAAACCTATTTAACAATACAAAGTAAGAATCACTAACCATGTCATGAGTTATTTCCAGGTATGCACTCTAGCTAGCTAGAAGAAATACAATGAATCAGGGATCAACACAATATTTTTTATTTTTGTTTTGGCTATATTTCAGAAAAATATTTTAGGATTATATCTCTACTTATATGACCTGAGTTTCGTTCATCTTCTTTTTTTTTTACCCATAAATTCCAATTAGAGTTTACATTGAGAATTCTTTTAAAGCAAAGAGATTGTAATTTATAATTCACAAAAATTTGGTTAAATGAGTTACTAAATATCTCATGGTGAAACAATATTTATCTAACTCTTACTACTTTGAAATAATAAAAGAACATACCAGTGGGTTTTCCTTGAATTGTCATGAAATTTTAGTTGCCATGGACAAAATAATTCCTTAAATTGTGTTATATTGCAGATGCAGTTACCAGTAAGTTGACAATATAAAGTTCTATTTTGTAACATCCTTCTCACAAACATTCAAGGTTGGGAAGAAATAAATATAATTTAATAATATTTTAGTATTAAATCAATCACCAAGTTTCAAGATATAAGTCTAAAAGATTTGTGTGTATTTCTTCATATTGACCTGCAAGTTTCTATTTCCTTAAAATACAAAAAAGCATAGTTGAATTTTTTAAATTTTAGGTGTGGAAGAAACACTGGACTTCAGTTCTCCATTTATAGGGATGCAAATGGAATTTTTTGTAAGTTATAAAAACATCGTCTCCTTCCACATAATGGTGGGGGCAGAAGTAGGTCCAAAAGCCATGCATTTGGCTTTCAACTGAAGATAATATTCTTTCATTAAATCTTTATTTCTTATTTATCTACCTTTACATATGTTCTTTGTAATGTTTGTTTTTCTCAGTGAGCAATTTCTTTTTTTATTATTTTAAAAATACATGCTAGCAATGTTGACTTGTAATGTGTGATACTGAAGCTTTTTTAATTCTCAAAGCATGTGAGAGAGCTCCCAGCTTTTGAAGATTGTATCAGTAAATGCATTTAAATGCTAGGTAATATAGCTGACCCTGCTTTTCCAGTACACAAGCCTTCAAAGTAGAAACTGAAGTTTGGTTATGGTACATCTATGCATTTCAATGATAGCACTTTGCCATGATTTTTCCATGTATTACTCAACTTTAATTTTTACATACTGTGATTAAAAATCATAGTAGAACAATTCATTAATTTTTGTTATTTAGATATTGCCACTGACACATGTTAAAGATCTGATTCTAGTCACTATGCATGGGAGAAACTCAAAGAAAAAGAAACTGAACTTCTTTTCCTCTTTTTACTAAAATTAGTATTCAGAAGGAAAAAATCCAACTTCTTTGAACATACAGGTCAAGTCTAATGCAGATTTCCTATTAACTGTAGTCTCCTGGGGTTTGTATGCTTTATATTTGAAGTGAACAAACTAGCTATTACTATTACCTCAACCACAAAGGAATAAAACTAGTGAATATTTTTTTCCTTTTCTTTCTTACCTTTAAAGGTCTCTTTCATCTCATTTTTACTTCTTAGTGGTTTATGTGTCACTGATTGAAAAGCAATTCAAAATAAACCTAAAAGTGTTAGAATTCAAAAGAACCAGAATTTAATTCTTCTGATGCTACAGTGAATTAATACTAGAATTAGGAGAAAAAATGCTTTGTTCACATTTAGAAGTATAATAGTGTGTTTATGTAGATTTTCAAATAACAACTTCCCCCTGAACATTATCAGGAAATGCAGTTTTGGGGGTTTTTTTGCAAACGGAACCAGAGAAATATTCTTAATTTGGAAGAGACAAAAAAAATTCTATATAATAAAAGGCTCAAAGGTATGGCCAGTTGTGGGGAGGGTAGGAAAGGGAGGACAGGTGTGAAGTTTATAGATGGAGTGGTGAGAAGAATATCTTACTGAGCACAGGATGACTGCAACTCTTCATAAAGATAGGCTAATTATGTGAACATAAACTTTTGGAAACACTGTGTTTAACATCAATATATTTGACCTTTACATAAAATTGTTCGCATATCTATAAACATGATAAGGAATGAGTTTCAGCATTCTGGAGGAATGTTTTGATAAAGTAATAAAAACATATATTTCTTTATGATCACCTTTCCAAAAAAAAGAAAAAAAAAAGGAGATCATGCATAGTTGTAATATTGTCCTAAATCTAACTAAAGGTAAGTATGATCTGAGGATTTGGTAAGTTTTTTGTCACAGTGCTAATCTTTTTATTCATATTAGTTATAAAAGCTATACTGGACTCAGAAATGAAAGCACTCAAGCATTTGATAGGCTTCCCTTGATAATGGGAAAGATGTGGTCTTATGGACAATGACTAAAAGCTTCCAAAGTGGAGTCTGCTGTATGTATGATCATATTGATGCAGTACATTAAATATTACTAAGAATCAGGTAGGTGCATGGTAACATAGTGCTTTTTTTTAAATTAATAAACTTTATTTTAATAAACCGTTTTAGTTTCACAGCAAAATAGAGCAGAAAATACAGAGAGTTCCCATATACTCCCTGTCCCCCGTACGCAACACCCCCACTCTTGGCATTTCACATCATAATGGTACATATGTAACAATCGAACCATTCCCATTACACACATGTTACACCACGGTAGTTGTCCCACAGTTTTGGAGTGTTCTATTCTGTTATTTTTTCAGTCTTTTTTTCAGTTTGGGAAGTTTCTATTGTCATACTCTCAAGCTCCAGATTCCTTCTCCCATTGTGTCCAGTCTACTAATGAGCATTCTGCTTTTCTTTTGCTTCATTTTATACCTCTAGCATTTATTTTCATCTTTCCCCCCTTAGAATTCCTATCTCTCTGCTTACAATACCTGTCTGTTCTTGCATGTTGTCCACTTTTTCCATTAAAGTCCTTAATATGTTAATCATAGGTTTTTAAAAGTTCCTGTATTCCCATATCTGACTCTGCTTCTGCTGCTTGTTAAGTCTCTGTAAACTGTGTTTTTGCCTTTTAGGATCCTTAAAACTTTGTTGCAAGGGGGACATAAAGTACTGCATGAAAGGAACTGCAGTAAACAGGTCTTTGGTGATGAAAGGGCAACATGTGCGGAGATGGGGAGGTATTCTATGGTCCTGATAGTCTAAGTCTTCTGGTGAGCCTTTGCCCCTAGACTGGTATCTTCACCAGGGCTTCTCGGGTTTTTCCTGCTTAGGTGGGACAGGATGCCTAAAGGGGGATGGTGCTGGGTACTTCCCTTCCCAAATGTAGGTTAGGCTCTGATAAAATATTTTCTCCTGAGGTCAGGCCTTGTTAAGAAGAACAGAATGCTCTAGATTATGTATTTCAAAATTAGTCTTTTTCCCTCCCCTTGCCAAATGCCAGAGGGTTTTTTTTTCCCCCTGATAGTCACTGGGAAAATCTAGTAAAGCACTTAAGGTAGAACTCCGCCACTCATGGTAAGGTCCCATTGTAGTTTTTATCTCTCAGGCTGTCCACATGGAGCCTTCAGCAGTTTGTCAACTGCAGGTTAGGTTTTCCTACCCCTGCACGGGTTCCCAGGAATGTTTCTGCTCTGGGAAGTTGTGATTCTCTGTGTCCACCTGTCCATCCAACTTTGAGGGACAGTGTTTTGCCCTATGAGTTTGTTTCTCTGCCAGATCCAACACTAGTTACTGATTTTTCAGTTTGTTCAGCTTTTTACTTGTTAGGATAAAGCAGCAACTTCTAAGCTCCTTATATTCTGGACTGCAAACCTGGTTTGTTTTTTTAAAAAGAGTGTATTTTAGATTGCAATAAAATTACTTTACAAATACCTCCCTTCTCCACCTACACCATTAAATACCAGCTATGAATTCACACAGCAAACATGACAGTGTTATTGTTATTTGTATATTCTTTCCAGCCTTTTAAAATCATCTTAGGATGTTGTAATTTCAATATTATTATATGACTGAAATCCATAGTAATCAGTAACTGTTAGCTTTTATACTAGATTTTGAGAAATATTATACAACCACTTTATCAAGTTTTACTCAGAAAATAATTATTTGTCATTAAGTGAGAATATTTCTTTCACTCTGATACTTATAAATGATATATTTGGTACTATTTTTGTCAGTCATCCTATTTTTTTTTTTTTTTTATGATTTGTTTGGTCCTCATTACATTCTTTCTACTGGTATATGCCTAGTTATGTTTGCTTTTGTCTCTGTTAACTTGGAATGTATAAGCTCATTTAAAAAAATGCATCTGCAAATATATTTTAGTATGTATATACAGAGAACTTTTTTCAGGCAAAAAACTACAGAGTAGCAGCCAAAGGGGGCAGCGGGGAGGGTTGGGGTTATTTTGATCAATGTTTAAAAGGTCCCTGAGGAGGAATGAGAACAGCGTGATGAAGCATCAGCCCACTGGGTGTCTGGAGGATCTTCTCCGGGCTGGGCTGTGGGCCAGTTATAAGAGTGTCGTGTAGGCCCTTTCAAACTGATTCTAAAATGCAGGTTCTGTCCTGGCACTTGGAGGCTGGCTTTGTTGTGTCAAACAAGGACACTGCCAGCATACCATCATTTTTTTTTTTTAACCTTTAAATATCCTTGAATCACCAAAAATAGCCATGAACTTTAGCAGCTAAAATATGCTAGCAGTATCCCTGGTGGAAATGGTTCCTATCTCTCTCATGTTTCCCCATCTGCTCACGCTTTAAATTGGGGCATTTTAGGACAGAGAAATCTAAATGGCTCTCTGCTACTCATTTTTAAGTTTAGGGGTCAGTCTTCAGTATCTTATTGATTAAATTTATACAAATTTATAGTGTGTTGTGTGTTGTCAGTACTGGTGCAGATTTTTTTGTTTGTACATTTATTTGGTAAATTAAAAGTTTAACTCAATTCTAATAAAAATATTAGTAAATTTCCCATGGACAAATGAATAGATAAACGTAGACAAGAGTATGTTTAAAAAATTATTTAGCACTTAAATATTTGGATTTGCCCTACAAAGCCCTGTAATGTTATTTACAGAAATATTCCAGCATCTAATTTTAGTGATTTTCATTGATCCTATTCCATAAATGTATTTTATAAATGTTAACCTTTTATTCACCTGTAAACTGAACTAGTATTTATTTCCTTCAGTAAAGGCATTGCTATGATATAATTTCTGTGACATCCAATATGTTAAGATGTCTTTTTGTAGCTTTCTTTCCATAAGTACTGGCTTGGATTATCTGAAAATTTGGTGGCCTAATCTTTACCAATTAAGATTTTTTTTGACAAGTCACAGGATGCTTCATTAAGAATGGTTTAAACAGGTAAGAAAAAAAAAATCCCTTAAACATCAAGATAAATGGAAGTAGGCAATCTGGTGCACCATCACAAAGAACCCTGAATCTACTTGTTTCTGTGTTCTGTTTACCTTAACACTTGCTTTTATCTTCATGATTTAAAAATGACTGCTATCCCTCAGGGAATCTCACTTAAGGTCCAGGCAAGAAGTAGTATAAGGAAGCAGGGTGAAGAGTGTAATGTGGAAAGATTCATGCTCCGTGATTTTGCACCCTATATATAAACACCCTTCCAAATTTTGGAGTCTGTATATAAAGGTCAGTAAAAGCACCCCTACCATCCTAACAATAAAAAGCTTGATAATCTACAAAATTATAATTTCCATGACTTCTCCTGATGTTGATTATGTTTTAATATACTTATTAACAGTACCTAGATTTTATTAAATGAACAAATGAATGAATAATCTAATGGTAAAAGGGTAGGAAGTTATTATAATAAGTACAAGTTTTGGTGGCAAAACTGACATACCCCTTGGTGGAAATGTCTTATTATTTCAAAAATACTGTTCACATTAACTGTGCCTTCATGTTCAAAAGGTAGATTTGGAGTGAGCAACACAGTGAGTTTCTCACTTACTTATAGAGGTATTAAAAGTATGTGACTCCACCAAAGTCACATTATAAATTTTTGATGAATTAAAACTGTTAGGCTCATCTTTGCTCTTGAATCTAATTGTAATTTTCTAGATTGATAACTTGTGAAAATGTGAAATACTATGAGAGGTGAGAGAGAAAGTATCAGCTGTTAAACAAATGTTCTGAGCTTCCTTTTTTTTTTTCCACCATTGTACAAATAATACAGTTTTTGGTATAAATTGCCTATACACTCTGAATTTTAGTTTTCTCATCTAAATTAAAAATCAAAGATTGTAAGAGATTTATAAATTCATTCATTTATTTAAAATATTATTGAGTATCACCTATGTGCCATCTAATGTTAAAATATCAGGCAGACATATGCAACAATGGGATGGAGTTAGAGAGTATTATGCTAAGCAAAATAAGTCCGTTAGAGAAAGACAAATACCATATGATTTCACTCATATGTGGATAAAACAAATGAACATAAAAGGGAAAAAAGGAGAGCGAAGCAAATCAGGAAACAGAATCTTAACTACAGAGAACAAACTGAGGGTTGCTGGAGAAGGTGTGTGTGGGGGTGGTGGTTAAATGGGTGATGGGGATTGAGGAGGGCACTTGTGATGAGCACTGGGTGTTGTATGTAAGTAATAAATCGCTTTAATATTACACTGTAAGTTAACTAACTGGAATTTAAATAAAAACTTGAAAACAATAAATATCAGGCACATGTTAATGAAATACCTAGAATATAGGCACTGAACAAATATTAGTTTTCTAGTAACACAACTCCATTTGACTTCATTTATAGAAGAATAAATAAATCAGTTAATTTATTTTCAATTTCTATTAATATATTCACCAGAAAAAAATTTACATACCTGTACTTCTTGGAATTTTTTGAGATTCATGCAAATGCACATCATTTATTTTGCTAGCTGAAATCTCAAGCTGCATACACGTGTATTCAGTAGTAAATTATAAAATTTAGGTATATGCTAAAAAAATATAGAGAATGAACAATGTAGTAAAATAAAAGCCATTCAGTTCCTGGTAACTTAAATGTAATTGCCTTATTGACATCATGATAAATTTACTATAGAGAGTTCAGATAAACATCTGTTGCCTCCACTCACAAAGGTGTTTTCAACCATTCATGTTTCAAATGTCTATCATATTTTTAAGTGAGAATAATTTATAACTTAATTATACTTTGTCTTTTTTTTTTTAAGATTTTATTTATTTATTTGACAGAGAGACAGCAAGAGTGAGAGATGGAACACAAGCAGGGGTAATGGGAGAGGGAGAAGCAGGCTTCCGGCTGAGCAGGTAGCCCAACGCGGGGCTCGATCCTAGGACCCTGGGACCATGACCTGAGCCAAAGGCAGACGCTTAATTGACTGAGCCACCCAGGCGCCCCTAATAGTTTGTCTTTTAGTCTGCTTAAATGTGATACTGAGAGAAAGGTTTATTAATAAACTAGGGTTTGTGGGAAAATAATTTAAATTTGATATGAAAAATTCTAATAATAAGGGCATTTAGTTTGATTATGGTCAAATAATCTCATCTAAATTCTTGTAGTCCACAAACCTCTAAGAGCATAAACTTAATGTTTCTGATTTATATATCCACAATGACAAAGAAATATAAAATGTGCCAAAGGCATGTCAAATTTGTCAAGGAAGAAGAAGTAAAGAAAGAACTTGGAACAGTGGTAACTGCCAGGTTAAGGGAAGAGAAAGCTGCTAATAACATTTGTAGAGGAAGGTGTAGCCAGAAGAGTCATTCTATCCAGCACATTTAAGAGGCTGAGATTACTGCAGTGTTGGGTGGGCTAAGGGCTGAAGTTAGATGCAGGACTGAAAAAAACGGTCATTCATTTAAAGTATTCCTAGAGAGGCCTTCTGACGACTGGCGACCCCATTCTCCATGCAAAATCTCTATAGACAGGTGTATAGGAGTAAAAGGTTGATTTTCTGAAGCAACTACAAGGCCCCGAGCAATTTTTGTCAAAACACTTGTATTTAGTATTTTTCCAGAGTGAAGCCTCCTCCTACATGATGCATCAAAGGTAAAGCCTATTAGTTTAAAAGCCCCATTGCAGGCACAGAACACTCAAATATCTGTTCATTGTTGTTGTTATATCCCCCCCTTAAAAATGAATTGCAAACCACAAATTAATTCATTATTTCTGACTTACTGTAAACTACTGACATTTTATAATAAAAATGCCCCTCCTTTCTTTTAACGTATTTAATGGAATATAAAAACCATAGTGACTCTGAATGGTTGAATTATAGATCTTTTTAATTTTTACTTTACATATTTCTAAATATTCTACACTTTGTTCACAAATGTACTATTTTGTATGAGAGAAAAAGCAGAACAATTGCATTAAAAGAATTGGTTTAAAAAAAAAAACATAGTGATTTTATACTCATTCATTTAAAAAATTCATGAATAAACTATTTTTAAGAAATTAATTGTAAACCAATAATAACCTTATTTATAACATGATAGATATTATAGGAAGGTAATAGAAAAATTGATCCAAAGGAAAATTATATAATTCTAGGAACAAAAGATGCTTAAAAGTGCATGCATAACCATATGGGCATCTGTGCATAAATGTACAACTCTACTAATGTCAAAAAGAATCAAGAATATAGTACAACCATGAAAGAAAATCTACTTAATATAAAAAACTAATATATGGAAAAAACTATTAAAATAATGGTGCTACACATTCAAAAATAATAATATTATTATTCATTAATGAGCCTGATATAAAGACAGAGAACAAATGTGAATAGCAAAGACACACAAAATCCTGAAGTTAAAAATAAGAAAAATATCCAAAATGAAGGGAGAAAAGGATACACAAAAGGAGAAAATGTTTATATTTTTAGGGCATGTTTCCACATTGACAGAAGTCATCATGTACTACTAACTGGAAGACCCAGACCTAGACAAACCACAAAAGTTCAGAACACTAAAGATAAGAGAAAATTTTAAAGTTCTCTAAAGAGGACAAAAGAGTATCATAGTGTTACCAAACAGCTCTTGAGCAACACAGGATAATACAATATGATATATTCACTTCAAAATTTCTGAGGAAAAAAAATTCAGTTTAATATTAAATTCTATATTCAGGCCAACACTCAATCATGCTGTTGCTAGATTGCTTATAGATATGTTTAATTTCAATATCATAGGCTATTATATGAGGATCACTTAAAAACTCTATAATGTATATTTAATTATATACTATATATAATATGTGTATTCCATTTATATTATATATATACATATATCAGGATCACTTATCTACATTTTATATGATATATATGATATATTACATATCTATGTAAACAAACAGGAAAAAGGCAAAAGGGAAAGAACAGAAAAATAGGAATACCTACAATCAGAAGAGTGGATTCAACTCAGAGAGTAAAAAAGGAAGTTCCACACTATGTTGTGCTATATCCATGAAGAATTCTCAGTAGAGGTTCAAGCAGATTTATTCAGGACATCAAAACTATAACAATTGAAGGGGAGAAATGATAGGATTTGATGTGATAATCTCTGATTTTTAAAAAAAGATTGAAGACATAAAAGTTATTATTCATAGCATTTGAAATTTTACATGTGTTTCCATTGTCTTCTATATCCCTAATTAACAGGGATTTAATATTATTTTTGATTTTTGATGTTCATCTTAATTTAACATATTCTGTATGCATTTTGAGATTCTTTTTGAGATCATTGTGATTTATTTCCTAGGAGGTGTCATAATAATAAATGTAAGAAACAGGAATTTGTATTTGGAATCATTAGAGATGATAAATATAGAAATCCTAATTTCCTCATCATCTTATAAATGAGACAAAAGAGTGAAAGATATTTATTTAAATCTTCTTAATAATTATATAACGATTTCACAACTTTAAGGCCATTTAAAATCTATTTCCTTTCTGTAGTGAAAAAGTAGCTAAAGTTTAACAATTCCTTTTTTTCTATTCATTTCTTTTTTTCTCCTGTGAAATTGAAATTGTATTTAATACCATCTATTAATACCACTTATATGGGACAGTCTGTTTCCTCTTGTGTTTATAGTGTGAAGCATGGTGCTCATCTACTTACAGGCATCCACATAAGTAATGGACATACATTTTTCTTACAGTACATTAATACTATTTACTCAAAAAATGTTGGACTATGAAATGAAAACTAACTCTGCCTAGTTATTTTTATGTGCTTCGTATTATATATGGTTCTTTTTTATGTAATGTGATTTAAACTTCAGAATAAATATTTGTCTTCACTTCTGGGCTAATCCCTGGACATCTAATAAAGAACAAAATGCAGCAAATTCCAGCTTTCATGGCATTTACATTTTATAGAAAAACTGGTAGGATAACTCTCATTTACTCCCATTTCACCCACTAGGAAACTGTATTTCACAATTGGTTTGGACACTTTTGTAAGCAGATGTCAGCAGATATATATTTCCTTTTGAGCTTTAAGTGAAATTTCCTGCAATCTTATGCCATGTCCAATAAGATAGAGGCAATCTTAGTTTTAAAATTCCACATCTGGCTATGAGCTTCTGCTTCTGCTGCATTAGTCAATAAACTGCTCACACCAACCGTCTTCAATTTCTGTACAGATTCCAGATCATAATGAGCTTAAAAAACACTGATGTGGTCGTCAGCCCTTTCCTTTAATGTCCATAAAGAACAAACAAAACCACAGTTACAATAACCACAAAATCCAAACAAATGAAAATAACTAGAATTGAATATTTAAAAATTACAGTTAAGTAAAATTAAGCTATTTCTGACAATGTAAACTCTTATCTGTTCTTGACTCTCATCACTCTTCTGTTTTCTCCAAACTTCACGCTCATGGACATGTCCAGTGCAGAGCATTTTTATTTGCTGTATCCTACCAAGTCATTTCCCCAGGGCCTCCACCCATATCTGAGGCAGTTATTTTCATAAGCAGCTTTTTACCAAATCATAAGTTTCCAAGTAAACATATACTTGCATAAAATCAAATATCTAGTAAGTGATGAAACCAATATTCACATGCCTCCAAACAGCATAGACTTTTCACTATATTTGCCGCCTTAAATACAGTAAAATAACAATAAATTATGAAGTAGAGCAAAGGGGGATGACCTTTTTAGAGCATAGCTATGAAGCAGGAACAGTGTAGCATATAAACAAACTACCTATGATAATAGCTAAAATTGATTGCAATTACTTGTTTGGACCAGGCAATATGATAAGAGATGCATGCATTGTTTCCTGACCTCTATAAAATGTCCTTAAGAAAACAAATATTGTTAAATTCTCCGCACGTCCTACCTTCCAAAAAGTGGTCGCTTTTCTGTTCAGAGAGTTGTTGCTCTTCTTTTCTTCGAGGACTGTTGAATCTCAGATCTGTACCTCTGAAACAAATAATGCAATATATGTTAAGAAAGAAAAAAAGAAGAAGAAGAATGTAGCAGGAGGGGAAGAATGAAGGGGGGGAAATCGGAGGGGGAGAAGAACCATGAGAGACGATGGACTCTGAAAAACAAACTGGGGGTTCTAGAGGGGAGGGGGTTGGGAGGATGGGTTAGCCTGGTGATGGGTATTGAGGAGGGCACGTTCTGCATGGAGCACTGGGTGTTATGCACAAACAATGAATCATGGAACACTATATCTAAAACTAATGATGTAATGTATGGGGATTAACATAACAATAAAAAAAATTAAATAAAAAAAATAAATAAATAAATAAATAAATAAATAAAGAAAACAAATATTGTTATCCTCCAGCACCAAGAACTACAGGATTGACCCACTGTGACAGATCTCCTAAGGGGTCATTATCGCAACCAAGTCTGTCTGATTGCAGAGTTTATTGTGTTAACTACTCTTCCACGCTACTGGCACCTCATGTAAAATGTACAACAGCATTGCAGATGATGCAGAGGCAGATAATAGGGTGCTGAGACATCAAAAAACTTTCCCAGGTGACAAAACTGGTAATGATGAAATTTCTAAACATAACCTTTCTGTGTAACTCTGAACCCTTGCTCATTCCACCGCACCATGCTACTGTTTAAATCAATGCCATTTCAGCTTTTAGCAACCAGGGTTCATCACATCTACAAGTCCTAATTAGATTTAGTCAGCCTCTCTTCTCTGGATGAGGCCATTGTAGTGTGAAGCCAAAAACCCCAGTGATCTGTAAATGACATTAACTTAGGCTTATAATGTAGCCCAAGCATGCTATTTAAAAATGTGTCTTCTTTTCACTTTAAAATATGAGCTATCAAATGATATTATGTTAAGTTTGAAAATAATGGTCTTTCAGCATCACACAATGGCATTACCTGATGGATATAATTTTACAATGGAAAAAATCTTTTTTTTTTTAAATTTAAGGAAGCTTCTTCACACTTTAACTTAATATTTTGTTTCCTCTTATTCTTTTGTTCATTACTTTATATTTGGCCTTTCAACAAGCTTATTTTCTGAAGACAACATGTATAATGTGCTAGAGTTTAATGTCATTAGTGATAAATTTCTGGTTTCAAGTTGATTTTTAGATTTTATTTTCTTACCATAAAATAGTAAAGTTTGTCATGTTAAATGTTACATTATTGATCATTCACTGACACTGTATCGATCCAGTGTGGATGCCAGACTCAGTGCTCTAACCAATAAATTGACTTTGTTTTTCCTTTTTTAAGAATTACAATGTATACCTTCCAATTTATTTTTCATATATAATTAAGCATTAATATGTTGAATGGCTTATCTTAAAAAATGGATTATTTTTAATAAACTTTTATAATTCTTTATAAAATAACTTCTCAAAACTTCAAAATCCCTGATTATATGGAATTTTCCCTACCAAAACATATTAACAAAAAGTACCATCAAGGTTGAAAATATATTAAAGAACATAAGCCATTTCCATAATTCTATTTTTAAACTAACTGGCTGTTTAGGGTACATAATATATATCAGTATGCATTATCAGATGATCATATTTTTGTGAAATCCATATTTCTAAAAGTACATTTCATTCAATATGACAGTCTTCATCCCAAGAGAAGAACAAATGCTTCATTTCTCCAAAAGGAAAACAATATCAAAACACTAAAATTGTCCACACTCGATGTGTTCTTCTAAATTATTTAATTAGGGATGCCTGGGTGGCTGAGTGGGTTAAGCCTCTGCCTTCGGCTCAGCACATGATCCCGGGGTCCTGGGATTGAACCCCACATCGGGTTCTCTGCTCAGCGGGGAGTCTGCTTCTCCTGCCTCTGCTGCTCCCCCTGCTTGTGCTTTCTGTCTCTGACAAATAAATAAAACCTTAAAAATTAATTAATTAATTAATTAAATCATGGAAACAGTTTAAAATAGGACCATTATAAAGCCCAAAATCTAAGACAGTACTCTGTATTTAATAGTCTGTTTTTGATTTGTTTCTTTGTTTTGTTTTTTAGATTCCATAAATAAGTGAAATTATATGATATTTGTCTTTCTCTGTCTCACTTACTTCGCTTAGCATAATGCCCTCAAAGTTCATTTATGTTGTCACAAATATATATATTTTACTTTTTTTGAAATGATGTATGGAAAATTTATATTCAGGTAGACACTAATATCCTGGAGCAATCACAAATGATCTTGGTAAAAACAAAACAAAAAAAAAAGTTTGAATCTCCTACTATGATTGTGGATTTGTCTCCTTATATTTATATACTATTTTTAACTAGTTTGATACTATCCTCTTAATATACCAGTATATGCAATATCAACACATTGACAATTATGAATATATAACTTAAAATAGATGTGATATATGTATCATATTTTCTTTATTCATCTGTCAAGGAACTCTTAGGTGTTTCCATGTCATGGCTATTGTAATAATGTTTCAATGAACATAGGGCGCAGATACCTTTTAAGATAGTAATTTGTTTTCTTTGGATATATACCCAGTAGTGGAATTGTTGGTAGTTCTATTTTTAAGCTTTTCAGTAACTCCATACTGTTTTCTATAGTAGCTACACAAATTTGCATTACTATCAGTAGGGCACAAGTGTTCCCTTTTTTCCACATCCTGGGCAGCACTTGTTATCTCTTTGTCTTTTTTTTTTTTTTTTTTTTTTAGAGAGAGAGAGAGAGCACATGAGAGCGGGGAGGGTCAGAGGGAGAAGCAGGCTCCCTGCCAAGCAGGGAGCCCGATGCGGGACTCGATCCAGGGACTCCAGAATCATGACCTGAGCTGAAGGCAGTCGCTTAACCAACTGAGCCACCCAGGTGCCCCTCTTTGTCTTTTTTGAATAGCCATTCTAGTGGGTGTGAAGTGGTATCTTCTTTCTCATTGTGGTTGTGATTTACATTTCTCTGATGATTAGTGATGTTAAGCATCTTTTATGTACCTGTTGTCCATTTGTATGTCTTTGGAAAAGTGTCTATTCAGTTTCTCTGCCCATTTTTAATTGGTTTTTTCTCTTGAGTTATATGATTCTATGCGTTTTTATATTTTGCACACTAACCCTTTATCAGATATGTGATTTCCAAATATTTTCTTTCATTCTGTAGGCTGATTTTTTTTTTCATTTTTTTGATGGTTTTCTTTGCTGTGTAGAAGCTTTTAAAGTTGATGTAGTCCCACTTGTTTATGTTTGCATTTGTTTCTTTGCTTGTGGGCACCAAATCCAAAAAATCATTACTAAGACCAATGTCAAAGAGCTTACCCTCATGTTTCCTTTCAGGAGTTTTATGGTTTCAGATCTTAGGTTCAAATCCTTAATTCAGGGGTGCCTGGGTGGCTCAGTGGGTTAAGCGCCTGCCTTCAGCTCAGGTCATGATCCCAGGGTCCTGGGATGGAGCCCCCGCACTGGGCTTCCTGTTCAGTGGGGAGTCTACTCCTGCCTCTCCCTCTGCCTCCCCCCTCATGCTCTCTCTCGTACTCTTTCTCTCAAATAAATAAAATCTTAAAAAAATATTTAATTAAATTTGAATTGATTTTTTAATTTTTTGAAATGATGTGTGGAAAATTTATATTCAGGTAAACACTAGAAGCAACCACAAACAATCTTGGTGAAAAAAATGTTTAAATCTCCTACTATGATTGTGGATTTGTTTGTGTCTCCTTAAATTTGCTTAGTATTATTAATTTAATTAGTTTGAAACTATATTGTTATAGTAGTATATGCAGTTTCAAGTTTATAACTTCCTGTTGATTTGGTCTTATCATTGTAGCCTATCATTACGTAGTGACTCAATTTATCCTTAATAATTCTTTTCCCCTTAAAATTCCTTTTCTCTGATTTTAATACTTTGCACCAGTTTTCTTTTGTCTTATGGTTTATATGCCTATTTCCCTCTATTACTTGCATTCTTCCTGTTTCTTTTTTATTTCAGTTTTGCCACTGAAAAAATGCTAAAATAGAATTACCCAATGATAGAAATTTTATTGATTTAAGCTGAAAATATCTATATTAATAGGCAAATTTTATTTTTGCATTTAATATGATTGTCATTATATATTGGCTTTACCTATATCTCCTTTTTTTGTTCTTTCCATTGATCAAGCTTTTACTTTCTTCCCCAAACCACGTCTCCACACTTCCTACCTTACTCCCTGTGGTGTCTTCTCTCCCTCTAGTTGTGCTGTTTGTTCTGTCAGTCCTTAGGTCGATTTCTTGGATGTTCAGAATGATTTGATAATTATTTACTTGTGTTCAAGGGATGATATGAGCCTGGGGTCCTCCTACTATGCCATCATCTTAGATCTCTCTCCAAGCTTTTAGTTCTGGAGTTTCAATTTTATTTCTTCTCCTTTCCTATCTTATATTGAATTTATCCATTTTAATCCATATTTTCTCTTTAAATTTTGAGAAAATATATACTCTGTTTTTATCTTTGAGCAATTTTACTCATATGCTTTTAAACGTATCCTTGCATTAACAGTGTTTGAAGTGCATTAGTTCTCTAGTCTCTCAAAATTACATAAGGTACTCAAAAGGGAACCTACAACCTATATCTTTATCAATTTTGTTGGTCTCAGTGGATTTAATTTGTCCCCAAATAAATTTGTTTTACAATTATTTTGGTAGTGGATTTTTGATGGGGTAATATTTTGGTCTCTGAAATATTTCTTCCTTAACTTGGATATTATAGTTTAGTAGAGAAATGTAAATTGGCTGTGATTAGAAAATTGATAAATGAGAATAAATATAAATTAACATTGATTATAACAATAAAATAATAATGATAGCTTAGAATTAAAATAATAGTTAATTATTATTTGAAATAGGATCCTGTGGGTCGGGAGCATTAGTATTACATCTACTAAGAACTTTAAGTAATTTGTGGTATTACTTGAACAGTTTATAAATTTATTAAGATTTCTTTGTGTTCTGGCCTCTATTAATAATCATGATAATTCTGCAGCCAGAATTCTAATTATTTTCCCTCTGTACATAATCACTGGTTCTTTTTATGAGTCTCTATTTGGTGTGTTAGAGAGTCAACTACATGCCTAAGATTAGGTTAGTTTTGATTTATTTTGTTCTCACCTCACATTTTTCAGTTTTAGGACTTATTTTTTTCTATATGTCTCATGAGTTTTTAGACAATGTCACCTCGAATATAGAACCTTTAGATTCACTTTTTTAATTTTTTTTTTCTTAGTTGTCCATTCTGTTGCTTATAGATTGCACATGTGTATTATGTCCTCTTTGTCTCAGAACCTCTCTGTTTTCATTGCTTTATATCATTGTGATGTTTTCCAGAAAGTTTCCCCAGATGTTTCTGCCAATTCATTCAGTGTTGAACTATATCTAATTTGATATTTAATTAATCTATTAAAATTCTAATTATAGTAAAATAGCTCATTTCTAGTATGGTCATTTGGTCCTTTTTCAAATCAGTCTATGGCTTGTTTCATAGTGCCCTAGGCTTTTAATTTTTTGTCATTCGTTATTTTTTCATTTAATTCTTTAAAACACATTTATTTTATATTCTATTTTTTTTAGTTTTCACTCTTTCGTAAATTCTAATAATATTAATTACATTAGTTTGGTCCAAATAGATTTGGTCATAATAGATTTTTACCTTTGTTGATTTTACTTTTACTTATAAGCTCAATTTTAGGGAAAACTTTATTTTTCTGCGTATTCTGGGTTGTGCATATATTCTCAAAGAAAGGTTTAAATATCTCTTTTGTTAGTTTCCTGAGAGGTTCCACTGTCCCCAGTCATATATATATATATATATATTTTTTTTTTTTTCTTCTGTAAATTATCTGCTTGGACTTTCTTACATTGTCCTATGATTATCATGGGCTTGGATTTTGATTCTTCAAAGAGTTGTTTTGTTTTGTTTTGTTTTGTTTTTTTCTCTACTTAAATGCCAAGATAGATGTGAGCCTGCAAACCACAAATCTGGTATGGCAGGAATATTTTATTAGTTTATTTTAGTGCAGTAGTTCTCAACCAGCGAAAATTTCCCTCCCTCACCCTACTCACATAGACATTTGTCAGTATCTGGAGACATGTTTCATTGTCTCCAAAAATGGGGTGAGATTATATTATTGACAACTAGTAGGTAGAGGTCAGGGGTACTGCTAAACATCCTATCATATAAAGGATAGTCTCACACAACAAATTTTCCAGCCAAAATGTCAACAGTGCTAAGGTAGAGAAATTAATACAATTAATTTATATTGAAATTAAAATCTAAACTTTATTTTACTGAACAGCAAAAAGCAAAATATCCTTTTTATTCTTTTAGGTTTTTCTCTTTCTTCATCAAACTTTGTTGCAGGAAATATACTGCTGTGTAAGGGGAAAATCATAGTCCCCTTTTCTCGAAAACTAATGAGATTTTTTTTCCTCTTCTAGTAAGTTTCTTCTAAGTTTAATTGATCTTTTTTCTCATTAAAACATGTTTAGGAAAATATCCATTTTTCTAAATTACATTGAGTAGAATTGACACCTTTCATAAATTGTGTTACAGTTCAGTATTTTGCATAGTGCTGGCCTGAAAGACCAATACATCTTCTAATTATCATGAATAAATTGCTATTTTTAGAATATACAAATATGTGAAAACCTTGAAAAACTAATCACTATGTATAGGTTAGTTTCTAATGGATTTAGATTTTACTTTTCTTTTAGAAATATAGATTATCGGGGCGCCTGGGTGGCTCAGTTGTTAAGCGGCTGCCTTTGGCTCAGGTAATGATCCCAGGGTCCTGGGATCGAGCCCCGCGTCGGGCTCCCTGCTCAGCAGGAAGCCTGCTTCTCCCTCTTCTACTCCCCCTGCTTGTGTTCCCTCTCTCACCGTCTATCTCTCTGTCAAATAAATAAATAAAATCTTAAAAAAAAAGAAATAGAGATTATCATAATATAATTCAAAAATTATCAGATTCTATAACTCAGCTCAGTGATACTACACACAATAATATTAAATTCTTGCAAAAGTAGTATCCTGCTTGATTATATTTTTATTCTTACCTAATAGATTTGTAATACCTTTAATTCTTATTCCATGATATATCTTTTTTAAAAATTAATATAATGATTATCATTTACAAATGGCACATGTCAGTGGAAATAATCAAATATCTTTCAGAATGAGGTCAGCCCCTCTCAGTAACATTGCAGTATATCATGATGATATGTTTCTCCATTATACGCAAATGTGGAGGACAAGATGACTTTGCAACCCCGATTGCCTGGGAACACTGCCAAAAATTGAATTTTGTGCTACATTAATGTAATGGAGGAAGACTCTTGAATTGCACTTATGTTCTCGTGTATTAAAAAAAAAAACTCACTATAACCTTGACTAGCCATTACATAGGAAACCACATTTATAAAGTTAAGGCAAATTAAAATGGTACACATAATATTTTAGATATTATAGTAAACAAATATAATGGCAATAATATTAGTGATAAACAGATACTATAATAAACTCATTATTAATACACACATACAGCAAATCTATATTAAGGTCTTACTGTATCCTGTAGACTCTTCTAGGTACACATCTAGGAAAATCAACAAGAGGAACAGATGAGGTCATTCCCTCATGGAATTTATTCTTTATTTGGGGCAGGTATACAATAAACCATAAATTAATACAAAAATATCAAGTACTCATGGCAAGTACTTAGATAAAAATTAGATAGTGCCTTATGAGAGTGAGTTTTACATAAAGAACACTCAGAGGAGATGATATTATGAGTTGAATTATGTCCTCCAAAAGGAAGTCCTAACCCCTGCACTATGAATGTGACCTTTTTAAAAAGAGGGTCTCTAGATGTAATCAAATTAAAATGAGTTCATTAGGGTGGCCCTAACACAATAAGGCTGATTTTATTACAAGAAATATTGAGAACCCAGAGGCACAAAGAAAATACCATATGGAGACAAAGGCAGAGACTGTAGTGATGCATCTACAAGGTGAGGAATGCCATAGATCCCTGGCATTCCAGAAGTTGAGAGGAAAGCATGGCGTGAATTCTTCATCAGAGCCCACAGAAGGAATTGATTCTTCCAGTATCTTAATCTTGGACTTCTAGACTCTAGAACTGTGAGAAAATAAATCACTGTTATTTTAAGCCACCCTGTTTATGGTGCTTTGTCGTGGCGGTCCCGGGGAACTAACACACTTGGTATCTAAGTTGAGACCTAATTTATGGCATGAGTCAACTGGATGAAGAATTAGGGAAGATAATTCTGAGCACAAGGATTAGACATTACAAAGACTTAAGACACCAATAAGATTTTTATGCATCAGAAGCAGAAAGAAAGGGGGCGCCTGGGTGGCTCAGACAGTTGGGCGTCTGCCTTCAGCTCAGGTCATGGTCCCAGGGTTCTGCGATCGAACCCCGCATAGGGCTCCCTGCTGAGCGGGGAGCCTTCTTCTCCCTCTCCCTCTGCCTGCAGCTCTCCTTGCTTGTACTCTCTCCCTGTCTAATAACAAAATAAAAAATCTTAAAAAAAAAAAAAAAGCAGCAGAAAGAAGGTGTTTATGGCTGTCATGTGAAAATAATAAGGCAGAAGTATAATTGTAGGAAGTGATATGGAATAGGTAGGTGAACAACAAATCATACTTTCTAGGTAAGGAATTCATATTTTATTATAAGTAAATGAGAAGAGTTATTTGAAGATTTTAATAATAATTAGATGTAATCAGAAAGAAAATTGGTATTTCAAAAGAACATTCTGGAGAACGGAGAGTGGGGTAAGGGGGTGGATGAGAGAGAAACAGGCAGACCTGGTAGGCATGTAGTGCAGTGATCCAGTGGTCTAAACCATCAATTCTGGTAATTTTTGTTGGACTGATAATTACTGGATATAGAGAAGAATGAAAGATTTGTGATACATTGATAGGAATCACTAATGGAGAACATGCATGGCATGAAAAAAGATAAAGAATCAAAACTTCATGGTTTTTGGTTTGAAATCCTAAGTAGTTGTTGGTATCAATTCTTGATACCAGAGACACTCAGGAAGCAACAGTTTCAGGTGGCACAAGTTTAATTGTAACATTCCAGGAAAGATCTATTATTTATAAAAATTAAAACGTTAAATTGACAGTTTAGATATATGAGTTTTGAACTCAAGGGAGATGTTGAGTCTAAAGGTATGCATTTAGGAGTAATCAACAAAAACTTTGTATTTAGAGCTGCAGACCTGGATATGAAGTAACTTATATTAGAGGCATATATATATTCCTGTGAACTACTCCTAGGGGCTGCAATATTTTAAGACTGGGTGGGATATGGAACACACAAAGGATATTGATAAAGAATAACTTTGAAGTAGAAGAAAATTTCAGATTTGATCCGAGAGGAACAGAAAACCAGGGCTCAGGACAGGATTAGTCTAGATATAAAGTTCTAGCATAAAGAATGGGTAGAAGTTAGTTACTAAAATGAGTGAAAGACAATTCCAGACAGAAGGATGAGCACGTCCAAATTTTTGAGGGCAAAGGAGTACATAATACATTAATAAATGAAGGAAAAAAAAAAACCAAACCTACAGCTTTCAGTGTGATTTGGGGAAAGTGATGAAGAATAGGCCAAGGATGTATTTGGCAGCAGATCAGTTGTATTTAGTGAAACCCATACTAAGCATACTGGACTTCATCCTCATGGGCATGAGAGGGCTTCAAATTAAGCAGGGAAAATGTCTAAATCACATTAAAATATTTTATCTGTGGAGGAAAGCATGGATTTGAGAGCAGTATTAGTAAGCCCTACTATGCCCCATTGATGCTTCTTCAGGCATTAACTTATTAATAGCAACCTCAAATATGACCTACAATTGAGATTACCATGTGGCTCAGTTACCTACAGCAGTCTTGGTTTACCCTGTGTTTTGACATAATTGTTAAATGTATACACTTTCATATGCTAGTAAATGTTCAACAACTGTCGGGGAGGGGTAGGTCTTGATTTATAGCATTAGCTGAGTTTCATGTTGAAAATGCTACCCCCATGGTAACCAATTTCAAACTAACAGAATCATCTGGCTGACAAAATTTCTTTTCAAAAATCAGCTTATCCAACCCAATAAAAAGCAGTTCCGGTGCGCCATTGGTTCTATTTTTTTTAAATAATAACTTACTATTTACTCACACTACTCTTTCACATTCAAATGAGCATCAGTTTTGATTATAAATTAGTCACTGCCTAAAATGGAAGGATGTTATTGGGGGAGTAAGTTGGTATAAACATGCTAAGTTATTGTTAACTTGTATCATGGTTTGTAAATGGAACAAAGTACATTACACAAAGGAATAAAGGATGGGATAAAGAATTCAATGTAAATAATCCTAGAATAAAAAATAATAATTATATCTACAATTTTAGTTGGTATATAGTACTTCCATTAAATAGGGACTTACATGGACTCCATAATCATATATGTTAGTTTTGGAAGATACTTTCTACTTATATAAAAAAGTACTAATGTACAATGTTTACAAATATCTCCTAAAGTTTACTTTGGAATACTTTAAATCAGATCTATAACCTTTGCATAAAGATTTTTGTTGACAAACTGAATAGCTTCTATCAGTATTTATTAATGAACTGCTTAGTAAATCTTGAAAAATAGAAATGCCTCCCATCAGATTATTATAATAAGAGTTTTAATTAGAGCCCAGTGATCCCTTTAATTATCAGGTAACAGAAAAATAATACGATAAGAGATTTATAAATTAGAATTATTTACAAGAAAAATAATTCAAATTGTGTGAAATAGGCTGCAAAAACACCACCAAGTAACCGACCTAAATGAGTAAGTTGGCTTCACCTACTACAATTTCTTATGTGTCAAATACCCCCTTGGTCTTACTGTACATTTAAAAAATATATTATTATGAATTTTCAATGTTAAAAATATAAAATATCTATAGTACGGGCTAACCAGGTGCAATTCCTAAAATCTGTTTAAATCATGGTATCTGTCAAATAAAGATGTAAATTAGGAGTAATTTGCAAAAACATGATAATAGTTTTCAAATTCTAAAGCAATTCATTCTTAGATGTAATAACAAATTCTGTTAAAGATGTTTATTTGAAAAACATCTTCCTGAAAAATCAGAATAAACTCTGTTGGGTGTGTAGCACCCATCATTTTCTGCAATTCAACCAGGATCTGAGTTATAAATGGTTCTTGCAAATGTCAGCTGAAATTCTCCATATTAAGGAGAGTGTTCAAGGGTATCCTATAGGGGACGGAGAATTTAGTTTTAATGAGTCAATCTCTCTTTCTGTTTGGTGTACTTTAGCTTCTCTGTTTTGAGTCTTAATGGATATTGCTGGAATGGTCTCACTTGGCACATTTCACTGAGATGGATTGCTATTTGCTCACAAGAAAAGTTTTGTTAACTGACTAATTATGTAACTCATTGCAATATTTTCCTCATTTCAAAAAACCAAAATCTGGATACAGATTTCTGTGTTTTTTGGTTGTTTGTTTTTTATAATTTGTCTTCATTTAAGTGTAAATACAAGATGCAACAAAATTGTTACTGAGAAAAATGACCTTTTACACATCAAGAGAAAATATCCATGTACCATCACACAGTATATCAGAAGACAGTAAAAAAAACACCAAAAAACAACAAAAACCTCATTACTTCACTAATATTAACAAATCTGCTTCATTGTTAAGAATGTCATCATAAAAAAACATGTTGGTTATCTATAATGTATCATCTTAAGCCTTTTTTTTTTAAAGATAGCAATGTGACCCAATCTTATAATCAAGTTTATAAAATTATGGAGGACAAGACTTTTAAAAAGAACGTTAAAAGCCAGTTTAGCAATATTGTCTTCAGTATAAAGAGTAGTTCAGGAATGTTGCCCCCTGTAGTGTAAGCCTTGACCCCTTGGTTTTCTTTTTCTGTAATGCGGTGCCTGACCTAAGCATTGATTGCTGAAGCCTCAACTTTAAAGATAGTTGTCTTGAATAAACTCATTGTCAACCATACGACTAGATAAAGAGCCAGCTCCTACCATCCACCGCCTGGCTCCTCAGACAACTAACAATTTGAGCACTTTTTTTTTCCTTTCTGTTCTTCAAATTCCCACTCTCATGCTTTAAATTCATCAACTAAGATTCAGCCCAGGGAAACCCTATGCCCCTACCTTGAGTCCAATAAAAGCAGAATCCAGGCCCACATGTGCTCATCTCTCTCTCTCAATCTCTCTCTCCCCCTTCTCCATAACCTCATGGTGTGGCCTAGGTGTGGCATGTACTTTCCAAGACTTGTAAATAATAAACATTTTCCCCCGCAAAGTTCCCTTATGGTTATTTCTGAGGTCATCTTACAACCTTAAGTTCTTAAGGGCTGGTTCAGCCACAGCACTGGTTATCACTTGCCTTAAAAAAAAAAAAGGAAAAAAGGTAGTTCATGTCTCTGTAAATATAGCTGTTACATTTTTCAAACTATTTTATGCTTTAAGTAATGTAATCATTTACATTATTTTAATTCCCTATTCCCTGTTGAGGAAACAGACATAGACTGAAAATGTTTCATTGAGAAACCTTTGCTAGTAATAATAAGAAAAAGACATTTATTTGCCTTCCTTCACTCGCCTCCCCCTCTCTGTTACCTGTCTGCCCCTCTCCATTACCTGCCTCCAAAACCACACTTTCACCCATTTTTCTGCCTTTATTGAAACAGATTTGCAGCAACTCTAAATATACTTACCACTAGTTAAGAAGGCTACACTTTCAAATAGTTCAAAGTATTTCCCCGTAGATACTGTTACCAAATTGATAGGTTCTTTCCATACTCAATACTGTTCACCGAATAGCCAAATAACAAAACAGTATTTGATGGAAGCAGGTAATTTATTCAATAGCCAGAGAATAGAGAAATGGAGCTCATGCTCTAAAGGCAGCTCCTCCCCAGAGGTGGAAGGGGCACAGATGATATGACTGGGGGCAAACCCAAGATTATTGATGTCAGTGGGATTTGGGGGAAGGGGCAGAAATTTCCAGGAACTTAGGCTGCTTCCCTTTTTCTTCCTTATTTTCTTCCTTATTCCTCTTTTCAGGGATTTCCTACCATGGAACCCTTAGGAAGGAGATTTTAGTATGTTAATATAGTATAATGAAGGAATGATGTCAACTTTGTCCTAGTTTGTCAGCCATCTTAGGCCTGTCCGGTTTGATCTAGTTTCTTATGGTTTCTTGTGGTCTGGCGTCAAGCTTATCTGGGCAGGAACACCTGTGGGGGAGATAGTAGACCAAAAAACCGTTTTTAGAAAAATTCTCTATGGGGCTCTTTGGATTTGGTCTGGTGACAATACTAGTTAAATTGAGCCATTGCTATCAGTCAAAAATGCTAACCTCATAGCATAGGTGTGAGTTACCTAGGTAACGAATTGCTGTGCTATTCTCATACTATGTTTTTTGAGAATAAGGTATGACTTCCATTTACCTTCCCATCTTTTATCTGCAGAGTTCTGAAATTTACAGATAGATAGCTTGTTAACTGAAACAGGAAAATTGTACTAAATTCTACTTACAGAAACAAATGAACATTTGATATGTTATCAAATTCTGCTTCAATTACATTTCAAATGACATGTTTTAACATTCTATCAAAACAATTTTATTATGATAATTTTGTTGTATAAGGATATATGTATAGAAATATTAAAATATAAACATTTATATGGATTTTATGGAAAATAGGAGCAATAAATTCAGATGATCATATTAATAAAGTTCTCCTTGATATTTTATTTTTTAAAAATATTTTTATTTATTTATTTGACAGAGAGAGACACAGCGAGAGAGGGAACACTAGCAGGGGGAGTGGGAGAGGGAGAAGCAGGCTTCCTGCTGAGCAGGGAGCCCAATGCGGGGCTTGAACCCAGGACCCTGGGATCATGACCTGAGCCGAAGGCAGACACTTAACGACTGAGCCACCCAGGCGACCCTCTCCTTGATATTTTAGATGAGCTTGTTCTGTTGAAAATTTGACCTATGTAAATTTGTGTCTATGGTGGTTTTTAAAACCCGTTGTAAGGCTTTATGTTTCAAAGCATGTTTCATTGATGAAGATTTCACAAATACCACTATTGACTTAATTCATTCAACCAAAATCTAATAACTAATTATAACCTAATATGAAAGGAGAAATTTTTTCTAGTTACCAACAAAGACATAGAGAATGGACATAAGATATGTAAGTAACTGATGTCACCAGACAGGTTTTATCTTACCAGTTATTCAAGTAAGTTGCTATGTGTGTTTGTGTAATGAATAAAACCTGCTCCCTGGCATGCTTTTTCTTTCCAAGCTGAAGAAGTATCTTATCAGTAAAGTACAAGAATTTTAGTCCATGGATTTTATGACATCTTTACAAGTGTACAGGAACTTTTTTTTTAAATTTATTATTTGCCACTCATTAGCTGTGTCCAGCTGTATTTGCAGTTGGCAGGTAAGTGAAGTCCAAACTATTGAAATATTATACATTGCTTTTATTACACAAACTGATTTTAGTTTTCTTATTCCCAAACAGCTATAGTTAAACATGTGTGCTGTACTTTGCTTCAAAATTTTGCATATTCTCAAAGAAAAAGACTCATTCTTAAAATCTATTTGATCAGGGGGCACCTGGGTGGCTCAGTCGTTAAGCATCTGCCTTCGGCTCAGGTCATGATCGCAGGTTCCTGGGATTGAGCCCCGCATCGGGCTCCCTGCTCCGCGGGGAGCCTGCTTCTCCTTCTCCCACTCCCCCTGCTTGTGTTCCCTCTCTGGCTGTGTCTCTCTGTCAAATAAATAAATAAAATCTTTAAAAAAAAGATCTATTTGATCAGTAGTTCAATTCATTCAGTGTTTAGTACAAGTCAGGGATGAAAAACATAGAAAAACAAAGTAAGAGAAAAATAAGAAAGGAAGGAGGGAAGGAGGGAGAGAGAGAAGAGAATAGTACTATTGGGCTATAGTGGTTAAGAAATAGGTCACCAGATGAGGCGCCTGGGTGGCTCAGCCATTAAGCGTCTGCCTTCGGCTCAGGTCATGATCTCAGGGTCCTGGGATCGAGCCCCACATCGGGCTCCCTGCTTGGTGGGAAGCCTGCTTCTCCCTCTCCCACTCCCCCTGCTTGTGTTCCCTCTCTCGCTGTGTCTCTCTCTCTGTCAAATAAATAAATAAAATCTTTAAAAAAAAAAAAAAGAAAGAAATAGGTCACCGGATTCAGAAAGAATTAGCTTAGTCATTTTAACCCTCAATCATTTAGCTTTTGATATTGGTCAAGTTATTGAATGGTCTGGAACTCTGATTTTCTTTTACAAAATTGGTATAATACATTTTCCTACTTCACAAATGGTGTGTGTGTATGATAATCCAATGGATTGATCCACGTGCAGCGCTAACCACAGTGCCTGTCACACAGCATGCAGTTGATAAATGTTAGCTATTATTATTACATACCGTTGTGGGATACAAAATGGATGCAGTGATGATATGCTTTCAATGTGTAAAACTGTTACTGCTCCAAAGATGAAAAGAAACAAAAGTAAAGTACTTGTAGATGGAAGTTAATCTATAATTTCTAGTTTTTTGCAATATATGCCTGTGGGAGTTCCTATTATGTGGTAGGCACTCTGCTAGGCAGGTAGACATTGGGATAAGAAGAGGAATTATAACTCAGTTTTGAAGAGAGAGAGAATTACAACTGAATATGCTAAAATACTGTGATCAAGGTATGAAAAAGATACTATGGAAGCACATAGAAAGAATGACTGTGCTTAACAGTGGCATTAGGAGGTGATTTCTCTGAGAGGATTCCTGAAGACTGAAAGAGTTGTTTGTACACGCCTCTGTAGGAATGTATGAATATTAGAGCAGGGAGGAGCCAAAAGATTCCAAATAATATGATCATATGTGCAAAGATCTTGATATGTGTCAGAATGTAGCATTTTGACCACTGCAAGAAATTAATTACTAGACTCATGGTAGAATAAAAAAAAAAAAAAAGTGAGAACCACATAAATTAAAGTATTTTACTTCCAATAAAACATTTCTGGTAAATCATTTGTACATTTCAGGGAAGGTTCTTTTCTACGGCATAAAATGCGTGCATACACCCCATAATTTTCCACATTGCATCACTTTACAACACTCCGTTTTACTGGCATAGATCTAGATTTTCTGATGAATCTTAATGGAGTATATTATATAGTAAATAGTTTATTACTTCCCAAATATCATGTCAGTAGGCATTTATTATGAAATGAAATTACATTTTGTAAACTTCAACATAACATTCTTTAAACAGGATGAATCTTAGTAAAGTGTAGCTTACTACTTAACCATGCATATTATTGGCAAGATTTTGCTTGAAACCATGTCATATTAAGCATTTTTTTCCTGGATGACTTATCTTGGCTAGAGTTAGAATAGGGCTTATTTATATAAATATAATTAATTGTCCTCTGAATTGTAGATAGATCCAAATAGAAAACGCTGTCTTATTATCCACCTTTTATACAACGTGATGGTGTTGCTGTCTTCCGTTTTCTCTCAAGTGCACACATTTTGGGGGAAAAAATGACTTTAATGTTTTACAGCATTGTTTAAGAGTAACTGATCCTTAATATGTAGCCTTTCTACATTGCAGTAAACATGTGTTGATCAACATCCTTTACTATTAAAATAGTTCCTCCATGACAAAATAGATACGAATTTCACAAAGAAAAATTACAGAAACTTTAAAAAACATCATTTTACTGGAGTCTAATAGTGCCTTCTTTTCTTTTCTTTTTTTTTTCTAATTAGGAGATTTCTATGACAAAATTTCTTCAGAAGCCACAAATTCTTCTATGGTTAATGAATGTTTCTCAGCATGTGTGCAGGGTATTCTGAGACAATGACTAACATTATTTAAAAAATAATAAATTATGCATGACTGAAAGGAATAACTACTAAGCAACTTAAGCATTAAAAAGTCATTCTGATCTAAGGTAAATTTAATGGAGTGAAAATCCAATACTTGGTTTATTTGACTGATTAAATCAAAGGAAGTTACCGACGTTACAAATTAGGGAGAATTTTCATACTGAAATGTGGCAAACCAGCAAATAAGTGTTCATCTACATTTAGATACCTATAAAGTAAACATGTATGAAATCTCTTTTCTAAGAAAATTTCCCATTTTTCCCCAGACTGAAGCCACAAGTGAGCAGAAAGATCACATCAACCTTAAGCACTGCTTTAAAATATAAATAGAAAGAAATCGAGGAAGCATGTTTCAGCTTTCTTTTCCTATTCCAATTTTCTGAACCTCTGGTTTCCTCAGTTATTTTTATCTTGTACTCTGTGTACCCATCCAAACCACTTCAAATATTTTTATTTTCTACTCGGGGTTAAATTCCAAAATATAGTGTTATGTATGTTTGAAGCTTTAATAAAAGTATCAATTCAATAAATACTTATTTCTCATTTAAAATAACTTAGTTTGGCAAAGACCTGAATACATTAAAGCAATATTTACATATATTATTTTATTTAGTCCTAATCTTCAAAATATAGTAGTAACCAAAATGTACATTGTATATATTAAAAAACGCAAACATAAAAATAATAACTTAATATCTGGGTTATAATTAATTGATACATATTAGTTTCCATAGTTATTACTATTTGCAGAATAATAATAACAGAAAGAAAAGTAAAAATGTGTTTAAGAATGTGAAAGTTAAATTCAAAGGAAAAAATAAAAGAAGAAATTGAAGTTTAGAAGATACACTTTAAAATAAAATACATCATGAACACCAAACCACATTTTTAACTGAAGAATTACTATTAATAATATAAATTATAATGATAACATGATTGCCTAAATCAAATAAACAGAATAATTATGGCTAGAGAGAGTATTGTGGTAAAGTTTTTCTTGAGTAAGAATGCCTTTAGAAGGCGCCTGCGTGGCTCAGTCGTTAAGCCTCTGCCTTCTGCTCAGGTCATGATCCCAGAGTCCTGGGATCGAGCCCTGAATCGGGCTCCCTGATCCGCGGGAAACCTGCTTCTCCCTCTCCCACTCCCCCTGCTTGTGTTCCTTCTCTCGCTGCGTCTCTCTCTCTCTCAAATAAATAAATAAAATATTTTTTAAAAAAAAGAATGCCTTTAGAAATTTTGTCCTTAAACTTGAATGCTCATCTGTATTTTGGGTGGCTATTCAGACATACCATAGAGGAAAATGACATTCTGGAAATGCAAAAAAATGAAAGAAGGAAACATATGAGATAAGCCCCACACTTACCCCATCTCTCTACATAGAGATAATTTCTGTTATTGGTCTCAGGGTAAAGGTCCTATTGAGAGGAGAAGACAGACAGTGGAGTTCAAGGATTCTGTTACAGATGGTACTTGCAGGACAGTGCATCAGAAGGAGGGAACTGCATGGGACTGGGGTTCCCTAAGGATCTTTGAGCTCTCTTCATTTTTGGGGTGAAACTTCACAAGGCCAAACAAAGCAGCTGCCACGGAATGAAGAGGTCACATGGGGCTGGAGACTTTGGCATTCTGATCCATGTAAGAGAGACTTCAATAATACCAAAGCATTCTTTTGAGACAAAAGATAGGTCACACCTTAAAACCAATGACCACATCACATGGTAAGAACTTCTCTAAACCCCCCAAAACAAAGACTAATTTGAAGCCTTGAAATGGTCAAGAAAAGCTGTCATAGATTAACTCTTTTTTAGAAAAAAAAATGAACACTTTTTAGAGAAAGACAATATAGTTCAAATCCAGGTATTAGAAATAGCGAAGAGCTAAGTGCTATAGCTCAGAGGTAGAGCATTTGATTGTAGAAATAGCAAAGAGTATGAAAATTATTCTAAATATATTTAAGGACTTAATAGTAATAGATGATATTAAAAAGTAAAGATGAGGACTCACAGGGGAAAAATAAAAGTGGTAAAAATAACCAAATGGAAAAATCTGTAAGTCAAAAGTACAGGGAAAGGAAATTAAAATTTTATCAGATGTGTTTATTAGGACATTGGATATGGAAGAAAAAAAATCAGTAAACATGAACAATTTAGCAATAGAAACTATTCAAACCAAAACACAAAGGGAAAAATAAGTGTTAAAATGCTAGAATTTTTGTGAGTTATAGGAAAATATCAGGGATTATGAGAAAGTTTCTAGTACGATAGTAAGTATACATCAGGAATCTTAAACAAAAGAGAGAGACTGGGGCTAAGAAATGAAGTAGTGTTTCCAAATTTACCAGATTTGTTGAAAATGTAATGATGCAAATCACAACCAATAGTGCAAACTCTAAAAGTATGTAAAGATAATCATATCAAAAAACAATTTTAATGAAGGAAGCAAGTGGTATTAAAAAAAAGTATGTTAATTTTTTCCACATCCTTGCAAACCCAGAAGTGGGTTGTTGGATCATATGTAGTTCTACTTTTAATTTTTAAAGGAATCTCCATACTGTTTTCCATAGTGGCTATACCAGTTTACATTCCCACCAACAGTATACAAAAATTCTTTTTCCTCCACATCTTTTTTTTTTTCCTCCACATCTTTGACAGCACTTGCTATCTTTTGTCTTTTTGATAATAGTCTTCTAACAGTTATGAGGTGATATATCATTGTGGTTTTGATTTATATTTTCCTGATGATTAGTGATGTTGAGCACTTTTTCAGGTACCTGTTGGCCATTTGTATGTCTTCTTTGGAAAAGTGTCTATTCAAGGCCTTCACCTATTTTTTATTGGACTGTGTGTTTTTTCTATTAAGTTAAAGGAGTTTCTTACACATTTTGGATATTAACCTCTTATCAAATACATGATTTGAAAATATTTTCTCCCATTGAAAAAATTCCATAGGTTATTTTTTCATTCTGTTGATTATTTCCTTTGCTGTACAGAAGCTTTTTAGTTTGAGGTTGTCCCACCCATGTATTTTTGCTTTTCTTACCTGTGCTTTTGATGTCATGTCCAAGAAATCATTGGCAAGACTAATATAGAGAAGTTTTCACTATGTTTTCTTCCAGGAATTTTACAGTTTCAGGTCCTACATTTAGGTTTTATATCTTGAGTTGATTTTTGTGTATGATGTAGGAGAAAGGTCTCATTTCTTTTTTTTGCAAGAAGGTATTCAATTTTCTCAGTATAATTGAGATCATTTCCCCATTGTATATTCTTGGCACCCTTGTTGAAGATCAGTTGACTGTTTATGAGTGGCTTTATTTCTGGTATTTCTATTGTGTTATATTTATCTAAATGTCTGCAATTACCATACTGTTATTAATACTGTAGCTTTGGAATATATTTTGCAATCAGAAAGTATGATGCCTGCAGCTTTGTTCTTCTTTCTAAGATTACTTTGATTATTTGAGGTCTTCTGTGGTTCTATATGAATTTTAAGATTTTTTTTTCTTTTTCTGTAAAAAATGCTACTGGGATTTTGATAGAGATAGCACATGTTCCCTCATCTTAAAAAAAAAAAAATGTTAAGCCAAAAAGTAAAAGATAGAAAAGAGAAAACACAGTTTTTAAAAAGCACATAAAATGAAAAACAAATAGAAAAATGGTGGATGTAAACACAAACATACCAATAATTACATTAAATATAAATGAACTACATGATCCAATAAAGGGAAGTAATTATTATACTTAAAAAGAGATTAAAAAGAAAACACAACTGTATGCTAATTACAAGAAACACAGCCTATAAATATTATAAACTCACAGATAGGTTGAAAGTAAAAGAATAGAAAAATAGACCATGAAATTTTAATCAGAAGAAAGCTTTTATGACTCTTTTTAATTAAAAAAAAATAGATTTCACCACAAGGTACAAAAAGTAACATTTCATAATGATAAATGAGCCAGTTGAATAGGAAGACATAAAAATCATAAATGCGTATGTGCCCAATGAGAGAGCCTCAATATACATGAAGCAAGATCAGGCAGTACTACAAAGAAGAAGAGACAAATCCACAGTCGTTTTTACCATGCATCTCTGGATTTTATCTTTCATCTCTGGGAAATTAAAACAGAAAAGCTAACAAGAATATTATCTGAATGACACTACCCATCATTTTGACTTAATTTTCATGTACAAAACACTATACCCCAAACTAATATTTATAAAGCTTTTAAATTGAACATGAAATACTCACCAAGATAATTCATATGCTGGACCATAAAACAAATCTCAATGAAATTAAAAGTGTTGAAATATTACAGAGTACCTTTTTTAACCACAATAAAATTAATTAGAAATCAAAATGCAAATATATACAATCTACAATGTTCATATGTACAATGTTCATATGTACAATTATAATATATACATATGTGTGTATGTATATTTTTTATTTCTATCTCCTTTATGTATACATAAATTTCCTTTCCTTTGAAACTTCCTTCCAAAATGTTTCACTTTTCTATAAATATATATAGAAAAGATATATTTTTTATACTTAAAGCCAACATATGCTAGGTAGAAAGAAAGCCTAATTTTGATATACAGTGCACCCTTGAACAACACAGTTTTAAACTGCATGGGTCCACTTATGCACAGATTTTTTTTTTATAAGTACACTATATATTTTTTCTTAGGATTTAAATAACAATTTCTTTTCTCTAGCTTACATTATTACAAAAATATAGTATATAACACCTATTACATACAAAATATGTGCTAACCAAGTGTTTATGTTATCAGAAAAGTTTCTGGCCAAGAGTAGGCTATTGCTAGTTAAGTTTTGGGGGAGTCAAAAGTTATACCTGGATTTTGAGGATCTGGTGGGTCGGCATCCCTAACCCTCACATTGTTCAAGGGTTAACAGTAACATAATATAGGTTTTCAACACATATTTAATTTTTTAAAATGTCATCATATAAAAAGAGTTCCAGTGTTAAGTAGGCTTCAACGCTTCAGCCAGTGGCTTTCAGACAGAACTATGGACCAGCAGCAGCACATCACTTGGGGATTTATTAGAAATGCAAAATACTTGGTACCTCTCCTAGAAATACTGAATCAGAAATTCAGGAGTTGAGACCTAGCAAATTGTGTTTTATCTGGCTCTCCAGATGATTGTAATACACATGTAAGTTTGAAAACCATTGATTTTAAGGCATTTCAGTTATGTCCTGTCAGAGAGATATATGCTTAAAGTTGCCTTGGATGGTAAAGGTGATTTTGCGGCATTACCATTTCCTGAGCCATCCTTTAAAAAACAGACAGATGAAAAGGCAGATTCATAGATGTTATACGTGTATCCAAATTCATCAAGTTGTATACATTAAATATGTAGGTTTTTGTATGTCAATCATATCTCAATAGTTTTTTTTCTTTTTTTTTAAGCCAACCAACAAACAAAACAAATAATTGCTATTGGAACAGTCTCCCCTTTTCAGTTTGGTAGTCTTCAAGTAACGGAAGTGCACTGAACATTAGCTTCTCAGAAAAATTCTCCAAAAATTTGAATTGTTTGGAAATCAAAAATGTAATTTGAAAAACACTTCAAGTCTGCAACTCTATAGAGCTACTTCATCATTTGCTTAAAATGTAAAAACCAAATAATTCAGCTAACATATTAATTTCTCAAACAGTGCCTTTGGTTGGTGTGTGAACATTTTTGAATATTTGACTCAACCAACTGGTTAATTCAGTCTGGATCTTCAAACCAGTTGTATAGAAGTATTTTGGGATGACATAACAGCTATGATATGAAGAATGCTAGCATTTCCAAATGCCCTCATTAAAATTCTAAGCTTATTGAATTACACTTTTTTTCCTTTGGTCTCATAAATTTATGAAGTTTAATCCAAACTCTGACTTATGAAGTACAAACATCCATACTAATTAAAATTCAGTCACAACAGACAAGCTTAATTGGGACTGAAAAGCTCCTGAGAAAATTACAGTAGATTATTTCAAGTCTGAGTATTTCAAGGATTTGTTATGCCAAGATCCAGTTATTAAGATTGCTATTGTCCTTTCACGATTACCTCACAGTAAATTTTACTTTCTATATAGTTTCATAAATCAGTAACTGGAATACCACATCTAGTTCTCAGGACTTAATAATGAGCAAAATTGCTTTCATTTATGTTGTGCTATGTAGATGATAAAATAGAAATTTAAAAAAGCCATGTGTTAATAATAAACATAGTGGCAGGACTGTCTTACCTATATATGAATATTAGAGGCAAAAGATTTTTTTTTAATTTTTTATTGTTATGTTAATCACCATACATTACATCATTAGTTTTTGATGTAGTGTTCCATGATTCATTGTTTGTGCATAACACCCAGTGCTCCATGCAAAACGTGCCCTCTTTAATACCCATCACCAGGCTAACCCATCCTCCTACCTGCCTCCCCTCTAGAACCCTCAGTTTGTTTTTCAGAGTCCATCGTCTCTCGTGGTTCGTCTCCCCCTCCAATTCCCCCCCTTCATTCTTCCCCTCCTGCTATCTTCTTCTTTTTTTTTTTTCTTAACATATATTGCATTATTTGTTTCAGAGGTACAGATCTGTGATTCAACAGTCTTGCACAATTCACAGCGCTCACCATAGCACCTAACCTCCCCAATGTCTATCACCCAGCCATCCCATCCCTCCCACCCCACCCCCCACTCCAGCAACCCTCAGTTTGTTTCCTGAGATTAAGAATTCCTCATATCAGTGAGGTCATATGATATATGTCTTTCTCTGATTGACTTATTTTGCCCAGCATAACACCTTCCAGTTCCATCCACATGGTTGCAAATGGCAAGATCTCATTCCTTTTGATGGCTGCATAATATTCCATTGTATATATATACCACATCTTCTTTATCCATTCATCTGTCGATGGACATCTTGGCTCTTTCCAGTTTGGCTATTGTGGACATTGCACAGTAAGGAAATGGTCCAGTTTCATTCTTCTGCATGTGGCTGTCCAATTTTCCCAACACCATTTGTTGAAGAGACTGTCTTTTTTCCATTGGACATTCTTTCCTGCTTTGTTGAAGATTAGTTGACCATAGAGTTGAGGGTCCATTTCTGGGCTCTCTATTCTGTTCCATTGATCTATGTGTCTGTTTTTGTGCCAGTACCATACTGTCTTGATGATGACCGCTTTGTAATAGAGCTGGAAGTCTGGAATTGTGATGCCGCCAGCTTTGCTTTTCTTTTTCAACATTCCTCTGGCTATGCGGGGTCTTTTCCAATTCCATACAAATTTTAGGATTATTTGTTCCATTTCTTTGAAAAAAGTGGATGGTATTTTGATGGGGATTGCATTGAATGTGTCGTTTGCTCTAGGTAGCATTGATATCTTCACAATATTTGTTCTTCCAATCCATGAGCATGGAACGTTTTTCCATTTCTTTGTGTCTTCCTCAATTTCTTTCATGAGTATTTTATAGTTTTCTGAGTACAGATCCTTTGCCTCTTTGGTTAGATTTATTCCTAGGTATCTTATGGTTTTGGGTGCAATTGTAATTGGGATTGACTCCTTAATTTCTCTTCCTTCTGTCTCGTTGTTGGTGTATAGGAATGCCACTGATTTCTGTGCATTGATTTTATATCCTGCCACTTTACTGAATTCCTGTGTGAGTTCTAGCAGTTTTGGAGTGGAGTCTTTTGGGTTTTCCACATAAAGTATCATATCATCTGCAAAGAGTGAGACTTTCACTTCTTCTTTGCTGATTTGGATGCCTTTGATTTCTTTTTGTTGTCTGATTGCTGTGGCTAGGACTTCTAATACTATGTTGAATAGCAGTGGTGATAGTGGACATCCCTGCCGCATTCCTGACCTTAGGGGGAAAGCTCTCAGTTTTTCCCCATTGAGAATGATATTCGCTGTAGGTTTTTCATAGATGGCTTTTATGATATTGAGGTATGTACCCTCTATCCCTATACTCTGAAGAGTTTTGATCAAGAAAGGATGCTGTACTTCGTCAAATGCTTTTTTTGCATCTATTGAGAGGATCATATGATTCTTGTTCTTTCTTTTGTTAATGTATTGTATCACGTTGATTGATTTGCGGATGTTTAACCAACCTTGCAGCCCAGGGATAAATCCCACTTGGTCATGGTGAATAATCCTTTTAATGTACTGTTGGATCCTATTGGCTAGTATTTTGGTGAGAATTTTTGCATCCATGTTCATCAAGGATATTGGTCTGTAATTCTCCTATTTGATGGGGTCTTTGTCTGGTTTGGGGATCAAGGTAATGGTGGCCTCATAAAACGAGTTTGGAAGTTTTCCTTCCATTTCTATTTTTTGGAACAGTTTCAGAAGAATGGGTGTTAATTCTTCTTTAAATGTTTTGTAGAATTCCCCTGGGAAGCCATCTGGCCCTGGGCTTTTGTTTGTTGGGAGATTTTTTATGTCTGCTTCAATTTCCTTAGTGGTTATGGGTCTGTTCAGGTTTTCTATTTCTTCCTGGTTCAGTTTTGGTAGTTTATACATCTCTAGGAATGCACCCATTTCTTCCAGGTTATCTAATTTGCTGGCATAGAGTTGCTCATAATATGTTCTTATAATTGTTTGTATTTCTTTGGTGTTGGTTGTGATCTCTCCTCTTTCATTCATCATTTTGTTGATTTGGGTCCTTTCTCTTTTCTTTTTGATAAGTCTGGCCAGGGGTTTATCAATCTTGTTAATTCTTTCAAAGAACCAGCTCCTACTTTCGTTGATCTGTTCTACTGTTCTTTTGGTTTCTATTTCATTGATTTCTGCTCTGATCTTTATTATTTCTCTTCTCCTCCTGGGTTTAGGCTTTATTTGCTGTTTTTTCTCTAGCTCCTTTAGGTGTAGGGTTAGGTTGTGTATTTGAGACCTTTCTTGTTTCTTGAGAAAGGCTTGTATTGCTATATACTTTCCTCTTAGGACTGCCTTTGCTGCATCCCAAAGATTTTGAACAGTTGTGTTTTCATTTTCATTGGGTCCATGAATTTTTTTTAATTCTTCTTTAATTTCCTGGTTGACCCATTCATTCTTTAGTAGGATGCTCTTTAGCCTCCATGTATTTGAGTTCTTTCCGACTTTCCTCTTGTGATTGAGTTCTAGTTTCAAAGCACTATGGTCTGAAAATAGGCAGGGAATAATCCCAGTCTTTTGGTACCAGTTGAGACCTGATTTGTGACCTAGGATGTGATGTATTCTGGAGAATGTTCCATGGGTACTAGAGAAGAATGTGTATTCTGTTGCTTTGGGATGGAATGTTCTGAATATGTCTGTGAAGTCCATTTGGTCCAGTGTGTCATTAAAGTCTTTATTTCCTTGTTGATCTTTTGCTTAGATGATCTGTCCATTTCAGTGAGGGGGGTGTTAAAGTCCCCCACTATTATTGTATTGTTGTCAATGTGTTTCTTTGCTTTTGTTATTAATTGCCTTATATAATTGGCTGCTCCCATGTTAGGGGCATAGATATTTACAATTGTTAGATCTTCTTGTTGGATAGACCCTTTAAGTAGGATATAGTGTCCTTCCTCATCTCTTATTACAGTCTTTGGTTTAAAATCTAATTTGTCTGATATAAGGATTGCCACCCCAGCTTTCTGTTGGTGTCCATTAGCATGGTAAATGGTTTTCCACCCCCTCACTTTCAATCTGGGGGTGTCTTTGGGTCTAAAATGAGTGTCTTGTAGACAGCATATCAATGGGTCTTGTTTTTTAATCCAATCTGATAGCCTGTGTCTTTTGATTGGGGCATTTAGCCCATTTACATTCAGGGTAACTATTGAAAGATATGAATTTAGTGCCACTGTATTGCCTGTAAGGTGACTGTTACTGTATATTGTCTGTGTTCCTTTCTGGTCTATGTTGCTTTTAGGCTCTCTCTTTGCTTAGAGGACCCCTTTCAAGATTTCTTGTAGGGCTGGTTTCGTGTTTGCAAATTCCTTTAGTTTTTGTTTGTCCTGGAAGCTTTTTATCTCTCCTTCTATTTTCAATGACAGCCTAGCTGGATATAGTATTCTTGGCTGCATATTTTTCTCATTTAGTGCTCTGAATATATCCTGCCAGTCCTTTCTGGCCTGCCAGGTCTCTGTGGATAGGTCTGTTGCCAATCTAATGTTTCTACCATTGTAGGTTACAGATCTCTTGTCCCGAGCTGCTTTCAGGATTTTGTGTTTGAGACTTGTAAGTTTTACTATTAGATGTCGGGGTGTTGACCTATTTTTATGGATTTTGAGAGGGGTTCTCTGTGCTAGAGGCAAAAAGTTTTTGACAGTTTTACTCCGTCAGAACAAACACTCATTTAAGTATTTTTACAATATTCACTGTGAACTAAATTGACAATCATGTCTATTTCATGTGTAAATTAGCAATCAGTTAAGACTAAAATCAAAATTATAGACTTTAAATTGTAAGTTCCTAATTTTACTTCAAATTGGGAGTATGGAAATCTGAACCCTATAAAATAATGATACATATTTATTTATATGTCAATGTCAATGTTTTAGGATAGCTAGGCCATAATAATAAAGACCCCCAACATGTTACATAGCCCAAACACAGTAGAAGTTTATTTCTTAGTCATGTAATAGTCCAGTGTGGTTTTCCTGGTTTCCTGTGAGTCAAAAGTCCAAGCCTTGTAAATCATTTCACTTTCCCATCCTCTAGGGCCTTGTTATGGCAGGAATCCACCTAGAATAAGGAGAAGGACAGTCTGGGAAGGAAAATACTTACTAAGCTTAGTCTTGAAATAGAACCCATCACTTATCTCAGTCTTATGGGTTTATCTAAATCAAGGGAGGCTGGGAAACATAGAGTAGCTCTGTGCTGAAGAAGAAAAAATGAGGTTTGGTAAACTGATAGCAGTCTTTGTTGCATTCCCATAAAAATAATTTGATAATTAATACTTTTCAAAAGCTTAATTTATAGAGGATTGCCTTAAATGGTACTATCATAGTTTAAATTTTACCCACAACAAAAGTATCTGGATGATCTAAGTGATAATAAAAAGATGAGAAGTTAAAAGAAATTTCACAAAAACAGACCAGAATCATACACCCAAAACAGGATTGTGTGTCTGTGTTTATGTATGTATTCATATGTGATGTCCATGATAATTAGCTACGGTAGATAAGGAAAAATGTTGCTTTGTGTCTGTACTTCAATATAATTTGGATATTGTCTTTAATAAGATATGGTTATCTGCTTGCATTGCTTCAATTATCATTCCAATACAGACACAAAGTATATTTAAAAAAAAAAGCGTAAGTTTCAAACATTCCAAATATTCAATCTTGGTTAAGTTGCTTACTAAATTTGTGGCTTACTAATTGTGTGACTTTAGGCAAGTTTCTTAATCCTTTCAAATCTAGTCTCTTCCTTTTTAAAAGGGCAAACTTTCTACTTAGAAGATTTTGAGGATTACATGAAATAATGCATGACAACTATCTGACTCACAGAAGACAATCCATAAATAGTAACTACTATTTTTATGATTCTCATATTTTCCATCCTCTCTCTCTTGAACTTGTGGTCTATTTTCCAACTTCTTACTAGATATTTTTATTTTTTATTTTCCTACTTTATTTTCCCAGAAGCTAAAAGCATTGCTATCTACTAACTTTCATCCAGATCCAGGGAAACATATTAAGAATGCACCTCCACCTCTATCATAATGTCACTAGTAGAGCTTCATTATATCTCATGCATAATGTATGAGTAGCAAAATAGTGTCTGTTTTCACTCTGCTGTTCCCACTTTAAAAAAAAAAAAAAATTCTAAGCCTTCAAATGCATGTTGCAGCTTACATGAATTCTCAAATCTTTACCTTGATTTTCAAGACCCTTCACAAATTTACCGTATCAAAACTTTTCAGCTTTACTTCCTGCCATTTCTTTTGCCAGACCCATATATGTTATCTTAAACTCTACCTACACATTTGCCTGCAAAAACTATTCCTGTCTTTGTCCATCTGTCCATCCTGGAACATCTGCTTAGAATGCATTTCCTTAGTTTCTCTGTCTTCCTATGTTATTTATAACATACATTTATATGTATTTTTTATTTATTTATAACATATATTTATAAAGGAGCCCTCTACTCTAGGGCTCCGTTAAGACTAAGTTGCAATTTTAATTCAGCAACTTAATTTTCTGGGACACTTGATGCATATATATTCCTTGTTAGAAAAGGCCAAACTTAGTCTCCATATTGAGAATAACTTTCAAGTGGAGGGTACATTATCTGTTCTTCTTACTTCCAACTATTGCTTTCAATTGCTTTCAATTCAATCTCTCAAATGAGAGATCATGCTTTGGCCTAAGCGTAGGCATCTCTCTAAAGCCTTTTGCTAGATGAGAGAAACTCCCAGGTTGAAGCCCATATTTAGCATTATGAATCAACCAGACCTGGGACTTGGGTTAGTATGCTATTTAAACTTTTAGTATTAAATAGACCAAAACACCCTATTTGCTGTTGAGGCACGTATTTCCCAATGTGAACAGTAAGACATTTGTTAGAATTATTGGAAGAAAAGAGAATACTTCTCTCTCTCTTTCCCTCTCTGTGTCTTTTCCTAGAGTTGCTGAAAGGTTTTACCCACTCTTTTATTGGTACTTTGCAACATCTCTGAGATAATGTCTTGTTTTTCAGTTGTTTTTCTTTTGTTCAGTTCTTATATCTTTCTTTTGCTTGTACATCACAAACAAGAGTTTTTATGTCATATTTGTTGTTCTTTCGTATCTCTAATTTCCTATTTAACTTATTCATCACAGGCAGAAAGGTACAGTTTGCCTCTCTTTGAGAGGTCCCCTCCCCCACAGCAGAAAATTACCTGCTTTTTCATACAATTATTGATTGGCACTTTTTAATGCTTACAGTAACTTTGCATGGATATAAATTGTTTTTTATTATTCATAAAAAGTTTTGTAGACTTTTTTTATACCAGCAATAACAATTTGGGTGGAGTGAGGTGAGGAGTTTGGATGGTTTGTTTATTTTCTTTAAGAGCTTTCTATTTTGAAAAAGAAGATAGTAGGAAGGGAAAAATGAAGGGGGGGAAATCGGAGGGGGAGATGAACCATGAGAGACTATGGACTCCGAGAAACAAACTGAGGGTTTTAGAGGGGAGAGGGGTAGGGAGATGGGTTAGCCCGGTGATGGGTATTAAGGAGGGCACGTATTGAATGGAGCACTGGGTGTTATACGCAAACAATGAATCGTTGAACACTACATCAAAAACTAATGATGTAATGTATGGTGACTAACATAACATAATAAAATTTAAAGAAAAAGAGCTTTCTATTTTGGTGTTACAGTGAAGTTCAGCTCTTCAATAAATGGTACCTTTTTGGGTGTGTGTGTGTGTATTGGTAGGGCAGGGGGCTGGTCAATGCCTTCTGCTTGTGATTCAGTGACACTTTCTTGTTTTCATAGGTTTATGAACTTGAACGGTATGATTACTTCTCTCTTTTCACCACCAAGCCTCCTCTTTTTTCTTCCTTGTTCCCTAGGTGTTTCCCTACATTGTTTCCTCTGGCGTTGTATGCTTTTCCTACCCTTTCTTTTTGATGCACCAGATCTGATCCATTCTCAGCATCCTTACCAGAGCAAGAAACTGTCTCTGGGGGTAGTTTTATTTATATTTCACCGCTCTTCGGGTTCCTTTACACAACTTTCTCTTCTGTAGAAGAGAACTTTTATTTCTTTTAAATTTACTACTCTCCAAAAATGGGCTTCACACTTGGGTCTGCTATTTTCAAGTGTTGGTTTCCCCAGTTATACGTGTAAATTGAATTTCAGTGTTCTCTGTTTATTGATTGTCCTATAGGATGTGGGAAGCAGTACCAATATAAAGTTGTCAGCATTATCTTACATATACTAGCAAGTCTTGAGCCAATGTATCTCAAGTAGTTGAAAGTCAATGGAATTAAATATATGACCCTGACCCAATATTTTTAATAAATTGATCCACATAATAAAGAACACCTCAGTGAAGACTAGGAAGAAATACAAAGAGTAAAACTTATTCTGGGAGTAAAGATAAGAACTTTGATTGTTATAAATAAATTCTTAGTGGTTATTCGGGGAAACAAAGATTTCATGTGAGGAGATTATAGTAAATCTGAGAGCAATGAAAAAAGAAAGCAATGGCTCATCTTTCATGATTCATTTATTCACTTGATACTACAAAGAACTCACTATTTTGTCCTTTCAAGGTATATTTTTAAAAATTAGATACAATATAACGAAGGTTGTCATCTATGGATTTTCAGTTACTCTAGGCCATAAATATAGTTACTTGGAGGTTGACAATTCTACCTTGAATCGTATACTTGCCTCTTGAATTAAAGGGTTAACACATTTTATATTACATGTATCTAAGAGGTGATGTAATGATTACTCTTCTCTTTTCTCCTTCTATCCTTTTCTTCTTTCTCTTCCAAATCCTTTATCTTTCTTATCACATATGCATCATCCCATTGAAAATACAAAAATCAATTATTTTAGAAATAGGAAAAATGATTTTGCATTAATATGGGGTTGCTGTTAAAAGCATTCTCATAATCTTTGTTTTTACATTTATCCTGTCTGAAAGGAAAAAAAGAATGAATTCAGTAAACATAAAAACCTGGAAAATACAGCCTACTGAACGTGACTGTTATCTAGGTATACCGATTAAGTGCTTAACTCACACTTCAAGGAGCATATTAAGGAAATGTCATTCTAGAAAGCTTGCTCTTTAGGAGTTCTATACTGAAAGATTCAGCAAGATCTATAGAAATATATCCTCTCTCTTTCCATGCTTCATTAAAACCAAGAAATTGAGAAAGAAACATAGATATATTAATTGAAGGTCATCTTTTTTATATTCCAAATAATAGTCTGAAATTCACTTTACTAAATATCAGAAATGCTTATATTTCACAACAGTGTGCTTTGGACAATCATTGCAGGAAAGATTTATTTGTTCATATTTTTAATTGGCAGACTATATTTAACAAACATTGAGTGCAAATCACTGGACCAGGGGACAGGAGTATGTGTTGGTGGGAGTAATGATAAGTATATAACTAATACAGAGAAAGCAAAATGTCTTTTCCATTTAGCAGGGGGGAAAAAGACAAATAACACAGCATACAAGTCATTGGGTGGGCAGTTTGCCAGTATTTGGGGAGACTGTACGATTTTTACATCAACATTCCATTAGTTTTATGGAAATTGTTGTTTTTAAAATGTTTTTCTAAGCAATGAGCATGATTAGACAATTAATTATAATGCCATAAAAACTTCAATTCTTCTAAAGAAATATTAATTAAAGCCCTAATCCTATGAAATTTTCTTCTGACCAAATTAGAAAACAAAACAAAACAAGACCAAAGAAAGACAGTGCTTTGTCTGAGCAGGATTATGAAGAAACTATTTTTCACATGTTCTAGTGATGCATAACAAATACGAGAAGGCTCAAAAAATTTTTCAATGTATTCTAAGGAAGAAAAATATTTTTATTATTTAAGTCAGTTATCATGCTCTTGATTGTATGGATATCTGTATCTGTCAAGAAACAATACCTTAACATATAGAAAAATCTACATGTATAAAATGCAAATTTTGATGTCCAAGAAAATGAAAATATTTCAGTAATTTAAGGTGTACCAATGTGATGCAGACATTTAAAAATGGATTTTTAAGTATTAGTCCTATCATAGGAAATATATAAATTGACAAATGAAAATTTGGGAACTATACCAAATGCTACCATTGGCAAAGAAAGCTTTATGAGCCTTGTTTATAAAATTTCTGTACTTTCTCTATTTCAAAATTGTGGTTATATTACAGATGAGGTTAAAATTTACAACCTTGGATATGATCGACATTGGCTGCCACCATTGCACCATGTACATTTCCATGTGGAACATTCACATATCCTTGTGAACATTACATTTCCTTGTGAACATATTTTCCTTGCGAACATCCTTGTGGGAATAGTGGTGCCCACCACTGTAAGCACCACCACTGCACATTTTCCCTGTGGACCTCTCATGTGTGGTTCTTTTGCAGATTAGCCTGGTCATTGCTGATCATTTTCAATTGCTACTTTATTTATATAAATGCTTTAAACATGGCAATTATATAATCATAACAGATAATTTCAGCATCAAAATTTCTTGGGACTGTGATTCAGTTTTTAATTTTTTCACTCGGGTGCCTTTTCTCTGCAGTTGTTATACAATGGTTTTGTACTTGGGTATTCTTTTGACTCATATTTAGGTGATTGGAATATATAAATTACTGAGGGACCTGAGCAAAGGATCTTTTCTTTCAAAAGTTTTGCTTTTACTTCTGAAGGCACCACTTGCTATCAACCCAGAATGACTTTTTGCATTAATAATTGGTGTGCTGCTACAAAATATTAAAGGAGTCATGTTTTCCTATTCTTCCTTCCTTCCTTCCTTCCTCTATTTTGCTCTTCCTTTACTTCCTTTCTTCATTTTCTTTCTTTTTATTTTCTTTCATTATCAATATATTATATATCTGGTTGCTTTTTCTCTTTTCATTCTTTTTTCTTTTTTTGCCTGCAGTTGATTTTCTTTTCCTAACCCATGTTTTCCATAAAATCCTAGCTTTAGCTGGAGGACATATTTCCATGTGCATGTGTCATGCAGGTCCAGCACCTTGCCTCCTGAATCCCGGCCAGGCTTTCACACAAAAAGATCTATATTTTTGGTATCACCATGTGCCCTTAACCACCCTGGGGCTTTAGCACTAGCTTTTCACTGTGGAATTATGCCTCCTCCTTTTAGCCTTGAGATTTATTGTAAATACCTATGAATGCAAATTGATTTTATTTATGTTTATTATAACCCCCATCAAACCTTTATTTCTAGGAAAGGTTTTCAACAGACTCTCTAATCTGCCATTCTGTAGGTAGTGGGGTCCAAAAGTTTCCATTAATATATAACTTTTGTATTGCTTGACTTTCTTAAAGAAGTATATTTTTGTATTCTGAAAAAGTAGTATCTTCTAAATACTAATCTATATTAATAAAATGCACATTTTCTAATGTGACATACAGGTGGTTGTTTTCATTATTAAGACTTCATTTTTTTTAGAAGAGTTTAACATTTACAGCAAAATTGAGGGTGAGGTGCCGAGATTTCCCTTATACCTCCTGCCCCCGCAGGTGAGGCTCCGATAATACCCAGCAGGTCAGGCTCTGGTTAACTAGTTTCTCCTGAGGGCAGACCTTGTTAAATACAGAGAGTTCTTTTGTGTTTCAAAATGGTTCCTTTTCTCCTCTACCTACAAGAAGCAAGGGTTACTTTTCTCTGTTACTTACCCTGGAAATCTGGTCGAGCTCCGGGAGGGTAAATCTGACAATATTGTGGGAATCTTCTTAAGACTGAGTCCCCCTGGAGTTTTTAACTCTCGAGAGTTGTCCTCACCGAGCCTCCAGCAGTTTGTCAATTACAGTGCCGGTTTTCCTCCTGAGCTGGTTCCTGCAGTGGTTTGCAGTCCTGAGCCAGCTCTGGTAAGATGTAACGCCTGGATTCTCGTGTCTGTTTCTCCAAACTTGGGGACAGCAGTTTGCACTGTATCTTCTCACATAAAGCTTTTCAAATTGTGGCCCATGACTGATTATCCCTTCTTATCTCCCTCACTTTAAATTTTCCCCATTCCCCTTTCATCTTGAATGTCAGCAATATTGGGCTACAATTTATTTTAAAATGTCCTAAGTGCTTTCAAAATACAGCTTGAAAATGACTCCTTTGTAATATCTTTTATGAATTGCTAAGATACTGAGGCAACATGTTTTGAGTTCTATGGGGAAATTTTTATTTTTCATTGATTATTTTTGAAAGAACACTATAACTCATTCATTATATTATGCATTTACTTAATTATTAAAGTACAGTGTCTTCCTATCTGTTTATATTTAAGTACAGCTCTAAATCTTTATATCTTTGTATGTTTGAGAAGTTAGATTTATGGAAAGATAACAGATACCAAGAGAGTCAAGACAGTTGTATGAGCAGCAACTGAAGATAATCTTGTTTGTGCAATCGAATATTATGTTTCACTTGGAGATTTACTGGAGTCATGCATAAGGAAGAAAATAATAAATAGAAAATTATTGTTGGCTTCTCATAGTTAATCCTGTAATTCTTCTTAGAGGAAAAAAAAATTAGACTAATACCAGTATTAAGAGGAATGTATCATAGGAATCCTTTGCTCAGTGCCATTATACCTGACAATAGACAATATCTTCAATTATGAAGCTAAAGCTATTTTTTAATTAAGGTAAAATTGACATATATTAGTTTCAGGTGTACAACATGATTCAGTATTTGTATACATTGCAAAATGATCACCAGTAAGTATTATTACCATCATCAAAGTTATAATTTTTTTCTTGTAGTAAGAGCATTTAAGATTTACTCTCTTAGCAAGTTTTAAATATGCAATATAATATTCTTGACTATAGTCACTAGGCTGTACATTATATCCCTATGACATTTATTTCATAATTGGAAGTTTGTACCTCTTGACCCCCTTCATCCCTTTTGCAATCTCCCCCTTCCCCCAGCAATCATCACTCTTTTCTCTGTATCTATGAATTTGGTTTTGGTTTTGTCTTATTTTGTTTGTTTTGTTTTTTGGATTCCACATATACGTGAAATCATATGGTACTTGTCTTTCTCTACCTGACTTATTTTCTTAGCATAATATCCTCAAGGTCCATCCATGTTTCCAAATGGCAAGTTGTCATTCTTTTTGTGGTTGAGTAGTATCCCCCTGTATATATTTACCACATCTTTTTTTTTTAAGATTTTATTTATCTATTTATTTATTTATTTATTTCAGAGAAAGAGAGAGAGAGCAGGGGGAAGAGCAGAGGGAGAGGGACAAGCAGACTCTGTGCTGAGCTCAGAGCCCGTCATAGGGCTTGATCTCACGACCCTGAGCCAAAATCAAGAGTTGGACACTTAACCAACTGAGCCACCCAGGTACCTCTTTACCACATCTTTATCCATTCTTCTATCAGTGGGCACTTAGGTTGTTTCCATATCTTGGATATTGTAAATAATGCTGCAATGAGCATAACAGTGCATGTATCTTTTCAAATTAGTGTTTTGTTTTCTTTGGATAAATACTCAGAAGTGGATTACTAGATCATATGATAGTTTTATTATTGTTTTCCAGGAACCTCTATACTGTTTTCTATAGTGGCTCTACCAGTTTATATTTCACTAACAGGGCACGAGGGTCCCATTTTCTCCACATCTTTGCCAATATTTGTTATTTCTTGTCTTTTTGAGAATAGCCATCTTAACAGGTGTAAGGTGATATCTCATTGTGGTTTTGATTTACATTTCCCTAATGATTGGTGATGTTGAGCATCTTTTCATGTGCCTTTTTGCTATCTGTATGCCTTTGTTGAAAAAATGCCTATTCAGATCCTCTGCTTATTTTTCTTTGGATTGTTTGTATTTTGCTGTTGAGTTGTATGAGTTCTTTATATATTTTGGATATCAGCCCCTTATCAGATGTATGACTAGGCTTCTGATAAGCTCCTTTCTGGGAAGTACCCGTGAGCAATAGCAAGACCATGGGAGAGAACAAAGATGACAACCCTCACCTGTGTTCTCTGAGAGCACCTCCGTCACCTCCAGATGTGTTCTGAAGCTCCAAAACAGTAAATAGGCCTTTTTTTTCTTTTTTTCACAGAAAGACTAGGAATTTGTTTCAGTCTACAGTCTATACAATGCCTGAAGGTGGTAGCCTGCCAAGAACTGTCTCTCTGTCAGTCCTTTGGGGCCCAGAAATGTACTCCCCGTCCCTGCCCACCAGAGCCAGGTGATCAGTTAGTGTCCCCTCTTGTGGACTGCAAGCATCTGCCAAGGCTGTGGGAGAGCACAGGGCTAGGATGTCCCAGCTGGCTTTAGTGAGTCAGTGAATATATTTTTATTTTAAATGTGTAGCAAACAAAAAAAAAAATCTATATCAGATCATGATAGGTTTGGATTTGTTTTGTAAAAGAGTTTTAAACTTTCTCTAGAAAACAGGTATGCTCTTGGTAGTCAAATTTCAAATATGAAGAATAAAGCTTAAAACCTACAACAATGAATTTTTAGCATGTTCTGTTGACTACCAAATATAATTATGAAAATGGAGCTTTTGGCAGGAACTCAAAAGCAGTTAGCTTAACATCATGTCCCCCGGCAAACGAGACATATATGGCTTCTAGTCCAAACATAAAGATGGAAAAGCTGTCATTTTATTTTTGAATTAAAGAAATTGATTATATTTCACTTCAGATACCCAACCATGTGGTAGAGTTTATCTATAGAAGTAGCTTACACTGAGGACAAATTTCATTATATCAATCAGTTTTACATTGTACAGATGGCTAAGACAATTTATACCCAGAGTTCTGTACCATGACTCATGGGAAATATTTTTGAATAGAAAAATTATATTATCAATTGCCAGCTGATATTATCAACTGACTTCTTAATCATACAAGATTATCATTTTGATGACTCCTGATTTTCTACATAGTTGTATGTGTGTGCACATATATGTTTGTGAAAAAATCCTATATCCACTTTAAAAAATAGACTACACAATAATTGAATGAGTTAAACTGACACACTGAGTTATTTGTTAGTATTTCTGTAAGTTTAAATAAAGATTGTCTTATGTAAGAACACAAACCTGAGAAATATGTCAGGATATTTCATTGCTAAGAGGAGCTGTGTCTGGTAAGTGACAGTATTGCTCTTATATTAAGATAGGTTGCCTAAATAAGAAAACATTTGTGTAACTCTTAACTTTCATGTACAGTGTGAATTTAATTCTCTCCTAGAAATTTTTATGTACCCTATTATTTTCAGAATTTCATCTCTTATTTTTTGGTTTTATTATGGTTGTTTTTCTTCTAACTTGTATTGACTGGGCATTCTTACTTGCTAGCTTCAGATTGGAGACTTTTTTTCCTCCTGACTTGATCAAACTTCACAATCTGTAAATTATTCTCCTAATTGCAGAAGACCTCAGATCAACTTTAAAAGAACCAGAGGGCTAAATCAAATAGTTTTCACTAAACTATTTTAACAAATGGGTGTTACCTCTTGCCCTTTTTTCTCATGATAGAAATCACAAGAACTGCAGTGCATTTTCCCCCATGCCAAACAAAATATTGTTAGTCACATGGTTGTGAAACTATGATTCAGATCCAAATACACAACAACAAATAAATAGTAAATATTTAGTGCTTTATAGTGCAACATGTAAGCTTTGAATATACAGAGTCTCCCTAGTGTCTGATATTAGGAGAAAATAGACATATTGAGTATACAGTCTTCTGGCAAGTAGGAATGGCTGATGAAGAGCCTTTAAATGAAGATAGAAACAACCTTCCTCAGTGAATTCTTTTTTAAAAAAGTTAAGTATTCTGTGTTTTTCTTTTTCTTTCAATCATTACCAGCACAAGTGAATTTTCATACGTTAACAGCATTTACATTCATTTTATGTACCCCAGTTGGAATAGCGTTGGGCCCCTTAATCAGTACCTTCATAGGCCTACAAATGTCTTCATTTTTGGAGACTGTGTGGTTAAAACTGTCTCTAGTGCATAGCTGCTTACTTGTATTTCTATCAGTGTTCTTTTTACTAAGAAAATATGTTGAATTATTCAACATCTGAAAAATCAAAAGCAATTTGCTTTGTGATTTGAGCTAACAACCAATTGAGCTTTTCTAAGTCAATAAACCAATGAAAATAATTTTACCACTTGGAATAATTTAGAACCAGTAAAAATTATCAACAGCAACAGAAAACTTAAATTCTATTATGACACTATTTTTTAGTCAAAAGGGACAATGGATACTCTATCCTGAAAATTCATAGTTTCAAGGAGAGAAATAACTTGCTAGGATCCAGTCGGGAAGGATATATACTGAATTTCTCCCTGAATTTTAAAAAAATTGGTGACTCTCAAGTGAATATTATACTTAACATTTTAAGTGGTAATTAAAAAAATTAATATTTTTTGCAAAAGCCTATTGACATCAGCTGTACAAAGAACTCCCAAAAATAAGTTAACTTATATAACTTACTTCGGGCTTCATCCAAGAATTCATGAACATTTCATAAACCGCTGGAAGGAATTTCAATGTGATCAAGATCAAAGTATTTGATAAAGCTTAAAAATCCCTCGAGTTGGGCGCCTGGGTGGCTCAGGTGGTTAAGCGACTGCCTTCGGCTCAGGTCATGATCCTGGAGTTCCGGGATCGAGTCCCGCATCGGGCTCCCTGCTCAGCAGGGAGTCTGCTTCTCCCTCTCCCGCTCCCCCCTCTTGTGCTCTTTCTCTCTCTCACTCTCTCTCTCAAATAAGTAAATAAATAAAATCTTTAAAAAAAAAATAATAATCCCTTGAGTTGACTGATATATTCACTTCATATATGAACTGATTCATTTGCAATGTTTTAGTGCAGTTTTTTAATAACGGAAATTAAACCGTATGGAATTGTGAAGTGATGCTGATTGGCAACTGTTGTCCTTGATCAGATAGCTGCAGGGCATGTGAAATGAATAGCTAGATTGCTGTTCTCCTGCTTTACAAGTCACTGCGTGCAAATTTGAGTAATATTGATTATGGTGTCATTCCTATATCACTTTTAAAATAAATATTTTAAGAGAAAGTGCTTCCACTTCCTTTGAATTTTTTTCAAATTCATATTAATTGCTGATTAATATTTCACACATTCCTAATTCACATCTTGTACTGAAAGGAAAAAAAACAAAATTATTTTTTTCAGGCCAATATTAAAGTTTTATATGAATGAAATATACTGTGGGGTTTTTTTTGTATTTCCAAATATCCTAACCTTTAAATTCATTTGATTCAGATATTTTACTTACAAACATTTTTATTCCCAAATTTTTGCCAATTTACCTACTGTAAACGTACTTTGGTAATGAATATTTTTTATGAATATCTTACAAAATATTTTATTTAAAAGGCATGGCATGGCTTGTGCCAATTAAACCTTTTTGAATCAGATCATTCTGAGGTTATTCAGTATTTCAAGTAACTCAAAGGTAATAGCTTAATGAACCTCCTTATTATCTTCAAAGGCTTAAAAAACCAATACAGCTTTAAAATATGTAATCTGCTCTGAGCAAGACTGCATGTAATTTTCCTTAAAATTACATTTTTTAAATGGACTGAGGTAGCAGAATACATTGCTTAATGGCTGGCTTCGGTAGGGTATTCCAAAGAACCTTAAAAATCTGGACATTTATTACAATTATTTATTTAAGAATTGCTGACTGTATTCTTTGGTTAACATTACATTAATTGAACCTATGTTTTGTAGTGGTTTTAGAGCTTAGTAATACTGCATTGTATGTCTCATTGATCTCCCTTATAAATATTAAAGCAAATGAACTCTTTCCAGTTTGTTAACATAAATAATGTATTTCTGCAGCCTGGAAACTTACTGGAAATTTCTTACATTTTAAGTAAGGCGTTTCTAAATGAATACTAGGAGAAAGACAGAAGGACCATTTTCTGATTAAATGTCTTAACCCAATAAATAACTTAGCCACTAATGAACTTAGTAACTTTGATAAATGAAAAAAAAATGAGTTTTTTTCATGTACACATGTCTATTTTTTTTTTAAAGATTTTATTTATTTATTTGACAGAGGCACAGCGAGAGAGGGAACACAAGCAGGGGGAGTGGGAGAGGGAGAAGCAGGCTTCCCGTGAAGCAGGGAGCCCAATGTGGGGCTTGATCCCAGGACCCTGGGATCATGACCTGAGCCGAAGGCAGATGCTTAATGACTGAGCCATCCAGGCGCCCCTACACATGTCTATTTTTATTACAACAATCTGAATTTACATTAGTATATGCAATTTTAAGATCAGTTTTAGAAAGGGTATAACAGAAATTCATTGACTCTAGACCAATTCTATTATATATATGGCTAATGAACATTTAGAAATTCTAATTCAGTGACTTTGAGGGAACTCAGAAGTATTCTTCAATATGCATAACAGTCCATTAAATTAACCTTGTAAAGATAATAGGATGCCAATGTGCTCAGTGGCAACATGAGCAAGGATTCTTTCAATTTGAATTATATAGGCCAAAAATCATACTATCAGGCAGGTTTTCCTTGATAAATTTCTATTTGAGAGATAGTATGATGTATGTAATCCCAATCATTCCTTGGATAAAATGTCCCAATGGTAAGGAACTTTGAATCCTAGCACTGTATGACCTTCAGTAAACAATTTAAATGTTCCAGATTTGTCTTTTGGAAAATGGGACACATATAATGACTCCTTGAGTCTTCTTAGGATTAAATTTAAAAATTGTGTGCTTACTGCTAGGATTTTATAAAACAGATATGCTCACACATGTGCAAAGAAGCATGGATGAGCAAAGGCATTGCAGCTTTGTTTGTAATAGCAAAAGACAGAAAACAACCTACACATCCATCATAAGAGATTGGAACATACACAGAGTGGAATAATCTGTAACTAGAAAAACAATGAAGCAGTCATAGATGCACCTGTGAAGTCTTAAACCCAAGATCAGGGCTGGAGTAAGATGTTAGAGCCCCCGGGATCTAAAAAGATTAAGATACCCCTCCTCTCCCCTCCAATATAAATAAAAAGTCAAAAACAAATCAGGGAGTAAATGTTAAAAAAAAATCATGTGCTTAGTACCTAGCACTTTATAAGCATTCTATATTTTCAAGATATTTTTACTCTTTATTTTTACTTTTAAGGATTCCTAGAATATAGAATAGGTCTTCATCATATATTATCAGGTATTTCCACTGTTGAACTAGGACAGGACTTCCAGGAATGACTTTTCCATCTCATCTCTAACAATAAGTGATCAATAAACAAGGAGAAGAAAATAGGGGCATCCTAAGATAGCTGTGTTTCAAAATTTATTCTGAGCATAATAGAATGAATCTAAGCAACATAAAAAAATGAAGACACCTGGAGCCAATGTATTTGTTGCTTAATAAAAATAAAATGTGTATTTGCTTCTGACCCTAAGCATGATGATAGATTACATTGCCCTGAATAGAGTCCTTAACCTTCTAAACTGAATGTCATATATCTAATCAAATAACTGGAATAAAAATAGAAATTTGTGCTGTAACATGCAAACAAGACATAAATTAGGGTTGGTGAATTGTATATGTGTGCAGGTGAATTGTATATGTGTATATATTATATATGATAGTGTGTGTGTGTGTGTGTGTGTGTGTGTATGTGTCTATATATAGTCTCAAATATATCCCTATATATTGTATGGCTCATGTTTTATAGAAGCAATTTAGGTGTGATTCAATGTTAGGACGCAACCCACCACTTTAGGCTTTGTAGGTGGAATGGGTCAGTGAGCCAAGGAATGTGGGCAACATATAGAAGTTGGAAAATGCAAGGAAACATTCCCTGCTAAAGCCTCCAGAAGTAACTTAGTTCTCCTGATACTTGATTTTAGCTCAGTGACCTCTTTTGGATTTCTGACCTCTAGAACTCTACGATGATACATATGCATTGTTTTAAGCTCCTACATTTTGAGTATTTCAAATTAGTATCCATTCGTGTATAATGTGAGGGTTTTTATATATTAAAATTTTTTGTGGTAATTTGTGATAGTTATAATTTGTTACGGCAGCAGAGGGAAACTAAAAATATTATCTGTTGCTCATCTGAAGTTCAAATTTAATTGGGTGTCTAATTTTTGTTTTATTTACCAAATCTGACAACCTAAAATAAGTAAGTTTATTAGCAATTGAAAAGAGAAAGAATGGGAAATTCTGAATGTAGAGAGAGCAGTTAAGTCTGACAACCTAAAATAAATTAAGTGTTTTAGAAATCAAAAAGAGAGACTGGGGAATTCTGAATTTAGAGAGATCAGTTAAAACTTCATGGAAAAAGTCATATCTGGGTTGAGCCTTTTATTTTAATCACGTAAATGTTAGTAATTTACATATTATTACTTTTATAGCATGACTCTGTGTATGATTATCTGATTAATTCCAGGATCGTCCATCAAACTATAAGCTCTATGAGGGAAGATACCAATAATTTTGCTGTATATTATCTTGGGAACCATGCCCAGTGCTCCACTATGGAGTACAGACTAAATCAAAGGTTTTAGAAGAATGAAAGAATGATTGATTGAAAAAATATGCTTTAAACAGTAAATTGATTTATTAGAGTTTATTTAGAAATAGTAGTCATTTCCTGTTAAAGAAAAGGCAAGACAGGGTACAATGTTAAGGTAATTTCAAATAAATCAATTAACTAAGTACCCAGTATATACTGAAAAAGGACATTTTCTCATTCAGTAGCCAGCTATTCAGAGAAGCAAATGTGTTAGGTTGTTATAGGTGTTATACAATTATTTCTACCCCAAATGTAGTCTGTGTACATTTATTTATTTATTTATTTATTTATTTATTTATTTATTTATTTTATTTATTTATTTTTATTTATTTATTTATGAGAGGGAATGGGGGAGGGAGCAAGAGAATCCCAAGCAGGCTCCAAGCCCAGCATGGAGCCCAACGTGGGCTCCATCCCACAACTCTGAGATCATGACCTGAGGGAAAATGAAAAGTCAAAAACTTAACTGACTGAGCCACCCAGCCACCACCACCCCCCAGCCACCACCACCCCCCACCGCCCTATAATCTATGTGCATTTAGTTGTTAATTAATTTTGAAGAACTCTAATTTTAGTACATTTGAATTGAAGCTCATTTAAGATGAGTACAATTAGAAATAAAGAAAAATAAGAAAACAATGAAGTAAAGTTGTTAAGACAAGAAGAAAGATTTGCTAATGATAGAAAAGGTAAACGATAAGGGAAGAAACACACTTTCCTCTTCACAAAGGAGCAATGGAAAAGGGGCAGCCTGCCTGCATGAGGCGCTCTAACAGAGCTGGGACTCCAGGGTCCAGAGGCAGAGCACCAGAGGAAGGTCTGGAACAGAGCGGTGACCAACTCCTCTGTCAGAAACATCACAAAGTAGAACACTTGGAGGGAGGATAGGAGGCCAGAGATTAAAAATATGCTGGTTATGTGTATATGTGACAAAGCCAAACAAAATAACTATCATCTTAACCATTCTGGGGAAAAAAAATCTTGAAAAGGTAAAAGATAAAAATTAAGTTTTACATTATACATAAATCGACACTAATATATTTAAAATATAGTTGATGTTCTACTTTGTGTAGAATGCTACCTCCATTTTATTTCACTAAACTGAACTGAAATAGCCATCAATAAAACCATGAGTTTATGAAATTGAGGGTTGAATTTTGAATGTTCTATTTCCTTATAAAATCAGACTTTTAAAAAAGTATCTTAGTTATAAACTCATTAATGATCTGTCTTCATCTCCAACTTTTATTCTAAGAGATCCATTTACATGTCTTCTTTTTTTTTTTTTTTTTTAAAAGATTTTATTTATTTATTTGACAGAGAGAGAGACAGCTAGAGCAGGAACACAAGCAGGGGGAGTGGGAGAGGGAGAAGCAGGCTTCCCGCCAAGCAGGGAGCCCGATGTGGGACTCGATCCCAGGACACTGGGATCATGACCTGAGCCAAAGGCAGACGCTTAACGACTGAGCCACCCAGGCACCCTACATGTCTTCTTAAATGTGATTAGATTTCTCTAAAATTTGGGAGAATTGAAGTTAATTACATATTAGATAAATTGAAGGATACTGACTAAACATCTTCTTAAAAAATAAAAACATGATAGAACTAAGTATGTGTAATTTGCTTCGTTGAATCAGGGAAATGTCTCTTCTTCACTGAACAAGATCACCATTCATTTGAATGGGCTTACGTTTGGATAATCCCCATAGGATCTTTCATGGTGTTAACGTAAAAATTTACTCAAGGAATCAGGGAAATATTACAACAAGAAAAATGCAAGATATCAATTTCTTTTGAAAATTTCTCTGAGTCAGACACTGCTTAAAATAATTTTTTGTTTGTTTCTTTGTTTTCCATGCATTTATAAACTTTTTGTTTGTTTTGTTTAAAAATCTCAATATGACCTAATCCAGCAACAGACATATCTCCCTTGGGAAAGTGTCTATCATTCAGGCAAATAAACCAGGGAAAGTATCTTTAATTAGGATTCCTTAAAAGTCAAATTTATGTTTACAGTTGATAAATTGGTGCTTATTGCTTAATTGTCTGTGCTGACTGATTTTTAATACATAATATTTCTAATCTAGGAAGATAATTCAACAAATTACAATCTTTATGGTAGTATAACTTCATTTATGCCAGTAGTAAAAATATTCACTTTCTAGGGAAATATTACTAGGTGAGAAGCAAACCATAATTATCAAACATGAGGCAACATTGATGAACATAGTAAGATCATGCACAAAATTTTCAGAAAGAAGAAAACATAGAATCTATATACTTGAATTAGCACTTTCTTTCCAAAAACTTTTTGCCTTATGCTTACTTTTCAAATATCCTTATACAGCTTCTGCTCCATGTTAATTTAGCTACCCTGTGCTCATTTGCATCTTTTACTTTTCAAGTACAGATTTAAATCTATATCTATATATCTCATATGAAAGTACTTAAGTCTAAGATGGAAAGAGGTTAAAGCCTTGACTTTTACAAGTTGAGCGATCCAATTTTGACTTAGGAAGCAATGAAAACTGTTAAAATATTTGATTTTTTTAAAAAGACATCTTCAATAAATACTCAATTGTAACCAGCCACCCTTCTAATTTGTTAAGCCAGAAAGCCATTACAGCCTCCCCTCTAAAGTCATTCTTTTTTTTTTCATATTTACCTAATTACCATTTACAAAGCACATAACATTCTTATAAGCCTGATTCACATTAGAAAGAGATGAAGTGGTTATAACTTCACAATAAAAATCAGTCCTGATAATTACAGTATTCAGCCTGGATACGTGGGTATTCATGCATAGCTGGTGAATAATTGTGGACAATTCGAGGGTTTATAGAATTTACAAAGACTTACTAATGCAAAAAAAAAAAAAAATCAGGAAATAGGAAAAGCCAAGCTAGTTGAATGATGCTATCTGCATAATCTCTCAAATTCATATCATTTCTGAACAAGCATCACAACTTTGTGGATATATGTATGCTTTGGTTTATCTTCCTTCAGGCACAGACTGTACATCAAAGCAAGAAAAGAATTGATAATCATTCACATTCTGTTCAGTCACTAAAGAGCTTTACCAAATGTGATACATAGGAAAAAAGATTGAATTTTTATATAAAATGAGCAGTGCAATCATTAACAACAACAGTATTAAACAATTCATCAATATTTATAACTCTTCTCCATGTTGTTTGATTAATAATCTTTGAGAAACCTCATTATTTAAATGATTTGTGAAGGGTAAGGTGATTTTAAAGTCAATTTTTTCTCAAACGTATATAAACTCTCGGGCTGGAAGCTACATAGTTTGTGGCAAATATAAAAACATTGCTGGGAATGCTCAAGTCAATGAAACATTGATTAAGTTCTTGGTATATTCCAGTCATTGCCTTAGGCCAGGGCGGGGATGGGAGAAACAGGAAGCACGTAGAATCTAAAAGAAGAGGCAACATAGGCCCCACAAAAGAGAAATGAGAAACTTGTTTTTAAAAAATAAGATATGCCAACAAAAGTTAAAAAAAACTACTCTAAAGAAGCAAAGCAATTATGGAAAATTTTTGAAGTTCAGATTATATCCATAAAAGCACCTATATTATTTTGGAGTACTACTGTTCTGAGAAACCCGTAAATTGTGTTAAAGGACAGGTAAATTGTAGCCTGTAACAAAGGATCAAGTACTACCATAAAAGAGATGGACCTTGATTTCTTATAATTAGATGTTAATTGTCTCTATCGTGACTTAATATAACTTTGCCATATATGTCAGGGATTTTGAAATGTCAAATCAAAATATAACTGCCTAAACAAATAAAAAAAAAAAAACCCAGAATCATGAAATATTGTAATGTAAAAATTGGCTCTATATTAGTAAAATGAACTGCAAAACTATGCATTATACAAATCTATTTTCTTTGAAAAGTGACATAGCTAAAATAGTGTCCCAATGCCTATGATTTCACATTCTTGTTATTATAAAAAAGCTTTAAAATATAATATCTATAAATATTTACTTATCTGACAGAATGTGATATTTTAAGAAAGGTTTGCATACTACTTCATTTGAATGTCAGGTAGCTATAGTTTTGTAAATTATGGGGTATACTACTAAGTCAGTTCAGTTAGGCTACAACTGCATTGCTCAGAATTATTTTACTATATGACCCTAGGTTAGTGTTGATGACAGGATAAATTTCTGTGAGGGTCTGAAGGCAGAAATGAAATAGGAGCCATATTTTTATACTGTGAAGATTGAAGGAGGGTGCCAGTCACCATGACAGTCTGCACATGTCACCAATGTGTTTAGCCATCTTGTTGGCATTAGTCTAATGTATTTGGTTACCACCTGGAACTGCAGCTTCTCTAGTTCCCATCTGATTTACTCCTTCATCTTCTCTGGTCTTGGGCCAGGGTAAAGAATGGCAAATATTCTACTAGCTCCCAAACTGCATAAGACATAAACACTATGATGAATCCTGTATACTATTTCATTCAGGATGGTTTTGCTTCTCTCTGAATAAACCCTAATTTTTAGAAAAATAAGTAGACTAAAAGATTTCACAGGAATAGGACATTAATGGTGGGTTCTTTGAATTGGGCCTGGGTTATCTGGATGTGGTTTCTACCTGATTATATTTAAGAACGTTAATGACGCTGTTTCCAGTGGTAAAATGGCCATTGGTAGTCTATGGCGTGAAGTGGCAAAGAAATTACTTAAATTAGCCCCTGTAGACAACTGTATTTAGTATCTATGGGAATGAAACTTTGGAGGATCAATAAGTTGCTATCATAGACATTTCATGAAAATAAGAAGTATAATGTTTTGTTGATATTTTCTTTTTCACTGGGTGTCATAGGCAAAATTCTAAGATGGTCTACAAGATTCCTGCCCTTCGGTGTTCATGACTTTTACAGTCCCTCCCCCTTGCATGAATGCAGAAATTGTGAATAAAATAGGATATCATTCTCATGATTAATTTCCTAATCAGTTGACCTTTAAATAATCAAAAGGAGGTTATACTGGGTGGGCTTGACCTAATTTGCTGACTTCCTAGAATAAGGTGAAATAGAAAATTTGTCTGCTGACCTTGAATGAGCAAACTGCCATGCAATGGAAAGAGTCAAATGGGAAAGAACTGCTGATAGTCTATGGTAGCTGAGGACAGCCCCTGATGGACAACAAGCAAGAAAGCAGGGAGCTCAGTTGTACAACCAAAGGGAACTTGACTTTGCCAACAATTCAAATAAGCTTAGAAAAGGACCCCGAGTCTCAGATAGGAAAACAGGCCCAATGGAGACCTTATTTCATCCTGGTGAGACCCTGAGCAGAGGACCCAGTTAATCTATGTCCAGACTCCTGATTCACAGAAACCTTGACGTAATAAATTTGTGTTGCTTTAAGTCACTACTTTTGTGGTAATTTGTTGGGAAATAATAGAAAATTAATAGAGATTTTATTACCTAGAAGTGGGGTGCTGCTGTAAAAAATACCTAAAAATGTGAGAGGGGCTTTAGAATCAGGCAGTGGGCAGAGGCTAAAAGATTTTTGAGGAGTATGATATAGAAAGCTTAAATTTCCTTGAACAGACTGCTAGTAAAAAATATGGACTTTCAGGATGTTGCCAGTGAGAGCTCAAAGATGTGAGGAACATGTAATTGTAAACGGAAAGTAAAAGCATCCTTGTTAGGTAGGGACAAAAAAGCCAATGTTTAGGAAGGAATGGGGCACTGAAAATTGTGACGGACATTTGCTTTTATACTACAATAAGCCAGGTGAATCCCTAAAATTTTTGCTAAGCCTCGTTTGTCAGTAGAAACACTATTTTCTCCCTTTCTGAGGAGATGATCTACTTCTGCCTGAAAAAATTTAGTGGCCTCTGCCGTGGTACTGTTGTTCCAAGGACTTCTGATCTTCCTCAAGTCCTAACTACCCACAATTCATTACCTGTAGATATATATAACTGGACTTAAATTCCAACAATGCTAGAGAATAAGGTACAAAATATGACCCATGAGAAGGTCTAATATGCATGAAAGGATTACCAAGATTTTGCAAAGGTACATAGAAATCTAGTGGACACGTGTTGAAATCAATTCTAAAAGTGTTAAATCAGGTTTAAGAATATGTTAGATCAGGCTGAATTTAGGCTTCTGAAATAGATATTCCCCATTTAATATTCATATTAATGTTCAATAAATTTGAGCATTGAATGGCTTGACTTAACTGGCTGAGAGTACCTCTAATATTTTGCTTGTTTGATTTGGACCCAAATCTGTACTATATTAAATGAAGGGGAAATACCAGAACTTCTTAAGTTTGTTGTGGATGAAGATACCCAAGTGCTGGGGTAGACTGGAATGCTTGAATGGATTTATCAGATAAAACTTGCTAACTATGTCCACAAAGGTTACAAAGGACATTTCTTTCCAAGTCTAGAAAATACATTCATGAGTGGAACCCTTCCATGCTTGAATAATTCTGTGATGGCTATTCTTTGTAAGCCAGAAATGATAGTGGGAACTGCTGTCATAGAACTAAGTTCTCCAAATTTAATGAGGATAAGCAAGTCTGGACCAAGTTGTGACTCTTAATTGTCAAACATAAGGTATACATATTACCATAATGGGTGACAAAGCCAATCTAAAAATGAGAATAATCTGATAAAATTTTTAGCATTGACTAGTTAAACACTGTATCTCTAAAATGAAATATATGGGTAGTCTACTAAATTCATATGAGTAACTAAACTCTAAGTTTGGCTAACAAAAGTATTTAAATCACCATAATAGAGAATCACAGTCTCTAAATGAATTCTAAGACTTAAGCCAGTTCATAGACCTACAGTCTCTTGATTGAAGTAGAGGTCAAGTTCCCTTAAAGAGGGATTCTTCCATAAAGCCAAAAAAATGAATACTTAAAATTTCTTTCTCCCTTCCCTCAAATAACCTGTGACCATTTACTAGGGTGACTGTGTACTGGTAGAGAGAAAATAATCAGATTTTTGAAACATTGCTGGACTCTGTCTCTGAAATGACCTTAATCCAGGACACCTGAAATGCCATTGTGTTCCTACCAGTCAGATTTGAGGCTTATGAAGGTTAATTGAGCAATGAAGTTTGAGCTTGTGCCCATTTTTTTTTCATTTATTTATTTGAGAGAGAGAGTGCAAACAAACATGGGGAGCGGCAGGCAGAGGGAGAGGGAGAAGCAGACTCCCTGCTGAGCAGAGAACCCGATGTAGGGCTCAATCCCAGGATCCTGGGATCATGACCTGAGCCGAAGGCAGATGCTTAACCGACTGAGCCACCTAGGCACCTTAAGGGCTTGTGCCCATTTCAAAGAGGGCCTCGTTGATCCTTGAACACATCCTGAGGTTATTTCCCATAATTTGGAATAGTTACACTTAGCAGCTGGCAGGATTTCCACATTGATTCCCTGGACTCTTGTAATAAGAAAGGTCAAATGAAAACCAGTAGAATTGGTTTTATCTACAAAGGTCAAATGAAAACCACTAGAATTGGTTTTATCTACCAAAACAGTAATTCCAAATCAATCATGATGGTATTGCCAAGGTTAGTGCCACTCTAAAAGACTTGAACATTACAAGGATGGTGATTCATGCTACATTCTCGTTCACTTTGTCTACAGGGATCATACACAATCCAGATGGATCTTGGAGAATAATGATGGATTATTATCATCTCAATCACTTATTGACTCCAATTGCAGCTGCTGTTACAGATGAGGTTTCATAGCTGGAATAAATTAACATATCCCTCAGCTAGCACTTGGTATGCAGCTATTGATCTGGAAAATATTTTTTTCCTCTATATTTGTTGGTAAAAATCATCAGAAGTGCTTTTCTTTCAGCTGAACATACCAGTAATATGTCTTTACTGCCCTACCTCATAGCTATGTAACTCTCATAATCCTGCAGTATAGTCTAATCTTGGAGCAACCTTGCTCGCTTCTCCATGCTGCTGGACTGGTCTGTTACACTGATTTATTACATTGATGATTATCAATGATATTGATGCTAACTAGACCTGGTTGTTAGGATGTCACAATTATTCTATACATCTAGTTAAATACATGGCAAAGGATGGAAAATAAACCTCCAAAATTGATGGGTCTGGAAAATGTTGAAAGATCACTTCCATGTTGACAACTTGCTTCTTCAAGCCTCTCTCTTCTCTTTCCCATTTACTATACCCCTTCTCTTGTAGCGAGGATTATAATCACATTATTGTCTAGATGTTTATGGACTTCTGTAAGAAAACGTATTCAGCTTCTTGTCAATTACTCTTTCCAAGTTGAACTAAAATCGCCTCTATTATCCTTTTTATTTTTCTTTCACTGGAACAGAATTTAAAATACTTATAAGAACATCTGCTTTAAACAAGACGGTATTTCAGCATTTCCTCCTTATCCTCTTGGAATCTTTACAAAAGCATAAGAATATATTTTTGAATTTTTTGAAGAACTCAGAAATTTCATTTTTAGAGTATCTTGGAGATAAATATAATCCCAAACTCAAAAATACATATTGGGGCTGCCAAAAGCAGCTGAGGCTGAGCAGAAGTTATCTGGGTAGAAGTGAAGACAAGAAGCACAGCAGGACTATCCTTGACACAGCTCAAAGAACTACAGAAAAAAAATCTACAGTTGAAATGCTCATTCTGAAGTCAAAAGCAGTAATGGATAAAGTTACTGGTTTGATTCAAAGAAGCGAAGGATATATAGCTACACAAAGAATTACAAAGATGGGCCATATTTTCAGGAACCACCTGTTTCTGTAGCAGCAAATAGTTCCCCAGTCCTGAGCAGACAGCTGCCTGGAATAAAGACAAGCCTTCCTTGAGTCATATTGCATGGCCACATGAATAAGTGTTGACTAACAAAGTATAAGCTGAACTTCCTGGAAACTTGAAGAGATGACTCAAAAGTTCCACTTGTCCCCTCTCTCCCCTGCTTCCTCCTGCTTAAGATTCTGATGTAATGCCAGAGTGGTAGAGTAGATAAGAAGAGCTTCATAAAAAAATAAGTAAGTTCCTCTCCTGTTTAAATCAATATTATTTGGATTTTCTTTAGTATGGCAGCTAAATCTAATTAAAATCATTCTTTATAAATATACATAGGTTCATATTGAGATGGCATTTCCAAGAGAAAAAAAAAGTAACAACTCTGACCATTTATCACTTAAATAGGAAACATTTTATTTAAAAGAATCAGTAAAAATGTACATGTTAAGCATGGATATCATAAGCAGCAGCTAAGGTAGGTCTCCAACTGTGATAGCTTTAAAAGACTGTCACTGTCTCATGAAGCTCCACTCTGTTCTTGAAATTACAACACGACCTCTAGATTTCACGAAAAGAGAAACCCAAAATGTAGTATCTTTATGAAGAAGTCACACAGGCATCTATATTTTCATCCGATGACTCAAAAAAAGTTCTTCATCTGGGTCAATTTTAGTTTCTGTAGAATTGGAATGTTGTCCCTGGTCATGACTATGAGTCACCTCGCCGTCAGTTCAATCATATGATAATCTTGTCCTTCAGATAACTAGCAGTGAAGAAATGGGCAATGACATCCAGTATTTTCTGGCATTTTTACATTATATCTGAGGGTTATTGGCAACCAAAAATAAGTTCAGTAAATAATTAAAATGAAGTAGTTTTATGTAGCAAGATGTTACGCATACATGCATAACTCAGAACAAATTGTTGAGCAACTAAAACTAAAATGCAATGAGATTTATAGAAAAAATATCACTTGTGTAAATTATAAGCAGATACAGTCATGAAACAGTGTCATACAATTTCAGATAAGCATACACACACATCTCTGTTACACACATTAGAGTGAAAGCCTGTGGTGGATGGTGGGCCTGAGGAAAACAGTGGTCAGGATAGGGTAAAGAAAAACACTAAAAGGAGAAAGGGACCTTGTTTAGAGTGTTAGTTTCCATTTACTATGAGCCAAGGAGTATGGTTATTTTTTTTTTACTTTGAATTATAGAATTAGAAATATATATATAGTGTTTTGTTTTGCTTTGTTATTTTGTACAGATACCTGCCCAGTATCCCTGAGGACTGAGAAACAGGGTCATTTCTCTGATTATGAAGTCAGATTTATATATCTATGCATGTTCAGTGGCAAATGCCAAGCCTGTGTGTGTGTGTGTGTGTGTGTGTGTGAGTGTGTGTGTGTGAGAGCACACACGCGTGTCTACTTTGCATGAAAGAGAAGGCTCTAAACGGCACCTTCAGTATCTAATTCCTAGTTTTAGAGGTTTGGCATCTATTCTAAATTCTTTATGTTGCTGGAATAATTTTTCCTTTTTTATGATTCCAAATCTTCTTAAAGTCTAGTTTTTGTCCAAGTTATACATAATATTTCAATTTCTGATGCTCAAACATGGATCCTTCTCTTCTCCTATGCAGTATAACCCCTCAGACCATCAGCATTATTATCATCATAACCACACACATCTAATTATCTTTCCTCAGGAAAAATGACTTGACATTTCACTAATTTAACAAATGTTACACATAATTCCAGGAGTATCACATCAGTGGCAAGGGCTCTCACTTGCTGCTTTTGAAACTGATGCTACAAATGAGTCTGAGAATTTGCTTAAATTTCAGCCTGTCTTGATCCCAAATGTTAAAAAGAGAATCTATGCATTGCATAGGAGGTTGGATAAAGTTTAGGCAAATTCGCAGTTAAAACCCTAGATCAGCTGAACGGTCATGTTGAACTCTTATAAGAACATTTCCTAAAATCTAGAGAAGACGTGAAATGAAAGCATGTAGAAGGCAGAAGCGCTGGCTGCACACCAGGGATGGTGTCACAGCTAGTTCCCCAGAGCCCACGGAAGCACTAGAGAGGAATGCACAATGCAGTCTGAGGCGGCAGGGTGCCGGCAACGCGGGTACAAGGGAAAGTGAGATCCCGTGCATGTAACCAGGGAGCACTTCACTGACAAGGTTAGCAGTCGTTGATTTAGGAAATGCATAACAAAAGCATGAGGAACTTGAAAAAAAAAAAATCCATACTGAGCCGCAAATTTGCGTTCTTGTTCTGTACGCTGCAAGGCTACATAGTAACCTTCCTGATGGTGTTGAAATGGTGCTTAAATTACAGGTGCAAATAAACTTGAAAATATGAGTGATTTATTGGATTTGGGTTCAAAGTGTGTTGTAACTTGAGAGAAGCAAGGAATTTCTTTCAGTGGGCTCTAATAAACTTGTCTGAAGATACAAAAGCAGTGAGTTCATCCTCTTCCTTAAATGGCTTAAACAGTGGAAGAAGCAAACCACAAGTTTACTGCAAAATATGTGTTTCATCGGTCTTTTATCATACTCGCAAATGTCTTTTTCCTAGACCCTTTGCTTTTTGACCTTTGGCAAGGAGAGTAGATGTAACATTTCACTAAAAATATCAAGCAGATAGACTTCAGCAACGATTAAACATTGAGAAGGTATTGGGGCACCTGGCTGGCTCAGATGGTTAAGTGTCTGCCTTTGGCTCAGGTCATGATCCAAGGGTCCTGAGATCAAGTCCCACATCGGGCTCCCTGCTCAGCGGGGAGCCTGTTTCTGCCTCTGCTTCTCTCTCTCTCTCTTTCTCTCTCTGTCTCTCATGAATAGATAGATTAAAATCTTTAGAAGAAAAAAAAATTGAGAAGGTATAAATATACTGTAATTCTTCTACAGATTTGCTTTTATAGAATGGGCAGTGAGCTAAAACAATCCGATTTCTTTATCCCCAAAGCATTTTAAATAATTTTGCAGTGCAGGTATAGGTCACCGCATCAGTCATTTGATGGGTTTATCATTTTCATTTATGGTTTACGTAATTTGTTACAAGTGCATTACTTGTAATTTCATTATTTTCTGAAGTAGCAAAATGATGCATTGAAATTTCAATTTGTATTTGTTTTCCATTTTTTAAATTTTTAAATTTTTTTTTTGTTTTCCATTTTTATTAAACATTTTCCTCTCCCATTCCAAAGGACAAATCGGCCTTTCATATATCATTGCCTAAGAAGTTTTTGCAAGATAGGTAGGGGAAGCTACTATAAACAAGTTTCAGTTTTATATGTACATGAAAGCCCAAGCTTATTTATGAGACTTTGCTAAGTGTCGTATTGGAGAAGTTACTCAAAACAACTCATTATGCTTGTCAAGTTACATGTTATCACAAAACATGTTCCTGGTAAATATTTGCAAAGTTTCTAGCAAGTTTTACTACATGGGATGGTTTCAACAATCTCTGAATATTTTTGAAGTTTTTGTTCAGTTCACTTTTATTTATTTTTTTTTAAAGATTTTATTTATTTATTCATGAGAGACAGAGAGAGAGACAGAGGCAGAGGGAGAAGCAGGCTCCTCGCGGAGCAGGGAGCCCGATGTGGGACTCGATCCCAGGACCCTGGGATCATGACCTGAGCCGAAGGCAGACGCTTAACCGACTGACCCACCCAGGCGTCCCCAGTTCACTTTTATTTTTAATGTGTGTGTGTGTTTAGATGTCAGACCACTGATTCAGCCAGTTAGCTGTGGTTTTGAGGGTTAGCTGAGTTGAATGCCAATGTGTATGCATTCATATTTCAGACACTGAATATCTCATTTTTTTTCAATGTACAAAAACTATATTTGATAAGGTCAATTATATTTCTGGATTAGGATGGAAAATGTGTTGAAATTGAGAAAATTTCATGATTTACAAATGTATTGACATTCACCCTTTGTAAACACTTGTAAGTCAAAACTCACAAGAAATGCATTCCCAAATGTCATAAGCCTGACCTCTGCAAGAGCCCAGAGTACTCTGTGGTTTGTTCACAGTGGAAATGCCGTGGCAAAACTGCGGCGGGCAAATAAAAAAGAAATTACAATTAAAATTAAACTGTAAGTCTGAACCTGCAATTATAATTCAGGAGAGAGACTCAAATGCTGTGAAAGCTATAACATTCTATAGACCTTGTGAATTTTACAAATACATAGAAAATATAATATTTGGTAAATAGGTAAGTTTTTCAATGTAATGACCTGGCCATTCAGTAAATTCTCTTTCAGCCAGTTAAATTTTATGACATATTTTCACCAGATTTTTGGCCATTCATCATATATGCATTTTCCCTGGAGTAGATGGTGTATCTTCAGAGGGAATATACCTTCTTGTTGCCTAGGGATACTGGGCCAGTTTCCATTCTTTCAAGAAGAGCACAGAAGCTGCAAAGTCATCATTGAGTTAGAAGGGACGAGTCAATAACCCATGGGAAGATAGAAATACAGGACTTCTCTGAAATTTTGGCAGATTTTAAAAACCCTAAAACCTCTGTAAAATATGAAAAGGTGATATGACCAAAAAAAAGCTGAAATTGATGACTGAAATGATATTTCTCTGTTGAACCAGATTAATAGAGATTTGGAATTAGTTTTACATTTTTCAAAGGCTGTAGAGCAAAGTACATTTATTCCACTTCTCTTCCTGTGGTTGGAACTCCTATTTTACAATTGCTTTTTACAGATGAGAGTAAAAGAAGATGGCAGCAATTCGAAGTAAGAGCCCACTGATACTTTGTTAACTTGCCCTAAATAAAAGGAGGACTTCAATAGAAAGAAATGTTGCATCTTATTACTTACAACTATGGTTTGATTAGTTTGAGTTCATACGGATATCTCTAATTATTCATTGGTGATTATCTCACCATGTATTATGAAGGGAGGTAAAATTTCTGATATTTATATACTAAAAGTTTTTTAGCAATACTATAGAAATGATTATCTATTACTGATTATAAAGGCCATATTTTAAAAATATTTTAATTCCTGGGGTTAGTAACCTTTAACTGTAGAAACATGGTAAGGCCTTTTAATGGATAATTATCAGTGGTAATTAGTAACTTTGATGCATACTACAACCTTTGAGGGTAGATACTGGGAGTAGATATGACTCAGATGACAGGAGAGGAAGAGGAGCTACAAAACGACAAAGATCTGGTCATGAGGTATGACTCCAGCATTTATCATATATCAGTTCCTTCATATTTCAGTGATGCCTTAAGTCCCGTATGAATGTTTTGACCTAAACCAATGTGTAAGAATTAGCAGATTTCCAGCACAGTCTTCTGGCCAAGAGAATTTACTAGTATTCTATTTATTTGCAAGTATATCTATCCTAAGAGATACTGTTCAAGCCTTTTGGGTCAGGAATGTAAAAAAAATAAGTTAATAAAAAGGAGAGACAGGTCGTTGTTTCCATTTTTTCCCTTTGTTCTCAACATGAAATTGCCTGTGATTGACTATTAAATGCTGTTGGACCATAATCATGGTGAACAATTTTTTCATGACCTTAACTTTGATTTACTCGGCATCTATCTAGAGAAAATATATGCTTACCACATAGAGGATGCCAAATCCAATCTCTAACTTTTTGATGTCAGCTAAAGATTGAGCCCTGTGAAAACAGGACCCACATCTATTTTTCTTGATGTTATATCCCATTATCTCAACTACTCTCTAACAAGCAGATCAAGAGGTACTCAAACATTAAGAGTCATTCAACCAAAAGATGTACACCTATCACTACTACAGATGAGGATTCCTTACAAACTCACTAAGTGAAAGTTTTAATATGTTTTTGTATTTTTGCCGACATGGTAAGTAAGCAATGGAATTTCAATATTCTGTGCTTCTAGTAACATGTGATTCTCATAGGGTTTTTGAACTTACTGGATTTCTTTGTTTTATATTGCAGTGTCTTTACTAGATGGTACCTCTGTTTATGTTGGGGTTATGGGTACTGTTTCTTCTGCTTGAAGATGTTTATTTATTTATGACTCTTGACATCTGCAACTTGTTTCCTTCTACGTTTTACCATCAAGATTCCAAGGGATAACTCTTTTATTCCAACCCACCTCTCTCTCTCCAAAATGGGCACCTTCCTAAGACTGTCACCTCTGTTTCCACACATTTTTATCCATTTCTTTTCGGTTGTCTGGGAGCTAGTGCTATAATCCTAAAAGCCTCAGTCCTGTTCCATTATCCCCTGTTTAGAACGGGATATTGATATGATTTAAAAAGTTGGTATTAAATTTTGGAAAAATAACCTTAAGGTAATAATAAAAAGGAGGTATTATCAAAATACCACTAAAATTTGTCATTAAATGCCTTAAAGGATAAAGCCAAAAAGAAATTCTCAAATGTATTGACATCCCTATTTTTGCTAGTCTCATGTAACCACAGATAACCAAAAGGTAGCAGTATGTATTTCTAGCCTAAATGGATTTAGAAATCCCTCAAGTACAAGTAAATATCATTACAAATTTCATGTCCATCTGAGAAACTGCCAGCCACTTGTAAGTCGTGCTGCTAAGATGCTTAGCTGAGTGTTACAAGAGGAGAAACAACATAGTAAGTGGTACAAGAAATCGCTATTGTCATAATATCTGGTTTCTAGCAATAAGAAATAAATACATAAATTCCAAAAGACTAGTAAGGCTGCACATGGAATATTGTGTTTAGTTTGAAACCTTTAATTACCTGCTAAGTATAAAGAAACCACAGATAGCTTAGAAAAGACTGCCAACAAGGATAATGAATAAATAATTAGTTCATTAAAAGAAGGTAAATTTATTCCAAATATAAAATTTTATTAGTCATTTTCCAAAGAAATAACTTAAAGTCATATCTTAATTTCCAAGTAAATTAACATTGAAAATCTGAATGACTAAGTGATAACATTTATGGGATAAAGGATAATTAAGTAAATGAAATGAAAATAATTAATGACATATTGAGAGAGAATGAGAAAAAGCCTTAAGATATTATAAAATAGTCTTCATTAGTTTTACTTCTTTTGTTTTAAAAATGCATGTATTTGTAAGACTATATCCATGAATATTACACATGAAAATATCGATTAGGAGATAATTTCACAGATATAAATGAAATGGCCAATTATTAGATATAATACAATAAAGCAACTACAATTAATTGTAACAGTGTAACTAGTCATTCTCTCAACTATACAAGTTCCAAAAATACCAACACTCCTCCAGGTTACATTTACAAAGCATGACAAACGAAAACATAAAAGGGTGTGGGAGGGTAAACATATGGAAATACAACATTTGATAGACTTTTTGGAGACATACACAAGTCCTTAATAATAAGTTTTATTAACATAGAAATACCTGTATGAGATAATACTCAAGTTACAAGCACAGGTTAATGTATTTCAATTAAGTTTTGATGCCTGTAAAATTTCAGTTAGTTTTATTTAAAACAATACTACTATAAAATGCTCTCCTATGACTATTTATTTTAAAAGCGAGATGAGGCAATTGCATGTTTCTCATGTAAAGTTTATCAATTTTACCCATTTAACAAAGCTAAGGAAAAGTGTTTTTTTAAGCTTTTTAAAATTTTATATTTAATATAAAATACCCAATATATAATAAAATAATACATTTTACAATCTACAATGAATTTATGCCCATTGAACTTACATTTTTTAAACCACTGATGCAAATGTTATTTAGACCTTGAAAGCAAAAGATAAAATAGGACAAAATAACTTTTATCAAAAATATGCTCTGCTGGGCGCCTGGGTGGTTCAGTTGGTTAAGCGGCTGCCTTCAGCTCAGGTCGAGCCTGGGATCGAGTCCCACATCGGACTCCCTGCTCAGCGGAGAGCCTGCTTCTCCCTCTCCCTCTGCCTGTCTCTCTGCCTACTTGTGCTCTCTCTCTCTCTGTCAAATAAATAAATAAAATCTTTAAAAAAAAATGCTCTGCTGAGAGAGTTTTTCCTAAATCATTGGTTATCAGCCAAGGCAATTTGCACCCCACATAGGGTTTATTTGGCAGGGTCTAGAGACATTTTTAGTTGTCAACAAATTGGAGGAGAGGAGCTGGGGAAGCTATTTGAATTTAGTGGGCAGAGGCCAGAGATGATATGAACCATTTCTATAATGCATGAACAGATCCTCACAACAAAAAGTTATCCAGCCCTAAATGTCAACAGTCCTAGCACTGACAAACCCTGCTTCTGAGCAGTCTTGAGACTACTAGATATTTTTTAAATGTAAATTAGGAAATCAACTTTTTTTTTCTCCCCAAGCAGTACAAAATCCAGGTATAATAATAGAATAACCCGTAGTTTCCTTAATAGACTTTGTCTTCTTTGCCTCTTTAATCATCAGTCATATTTTAACACTTATTGAAGACATAGCATTTAAAAATTAAGTAATGTTTAAAAAGTCTTATTAATACAACCTAATTGAAATTGAATCCAATTTTTAAAAATATGCCTTATTCCCATATGCAAAATTACAGACAGACAGACACACACATTAGGAAAAATACTATCTTTTATATAACTCCTTAAAATTTACCATATTATCCCAAGTGGCATCATTATACCCCCGAATTCAATTACCTCTAATACACTGATTATGTCTAACAGTAGTTTCTTTTCTTGAGCTTCAGAGGTGTGCAACATCTGCTGGTCCCCTTTTTATAGACACTATTAGTAAACTGCCCATAAACAGTATGAGAATATGGAAAGCTTTCCTACTTCACCGATGTATTTAAATACTTTACATAAAATTCACCACATACAGAATCTCAGTAAATATTTATTAAATCAATAAATGAATGAAGGAAATGGAAAAGTTTTTATTTTCAATTCTATAGATTATTTCTGCTTTTATTAGAGAATCCAAAAGATATAAAATCCTATATTTTGTATATTTGGGAAGCAAATACTGTTCTAGGTGTAGCACAGTTGAATTAATTGACCAAAAAACTTTGATTCTTAAGTCACACAATGTAAAAGCATAGTAATGAGCTGGAAAGTAGATTATAGTTGAACAGCCTGTGATAAATAGTGAGAGATTGAAGGGAAACCCACTAACGTGTCAAAACTGCTGAGATGGAGTCCCTATTTTGAACATTTCTTTTACTTTTGAAAAAAAAATATTTACATCTCTCAAACTCCATTTGTGCTTTGTTGGGGAAGAAAGCAGATTTTTAATTTTGCGTATGTTTATTTATTAAATGGAAGTAGGTTCAAACTGGATTTAAAAGCTGCACCAAAACTTAGAGTTACCAGAATTTGTTCACAAGGGTAAGGACAAATATAAATAAAAGACTTCCAGTTTTCATTTACATTACATCTTGTCATCTTAACCATACTACTATAGTAAGTGATATTGCATATTTAATTTTGCTTAGAACTGAAATAAGGAGAATATATAAAAAATAAATTTTGCATTCAAGGAAATAATATAAGAGATAATTCAATCAATAATAGAAACAAAAATATAAATTTAATTTTACTTTAAAATGTCATTTTTATGTTCCCTTAGCAATTTGATATAACAAGGAACTAATTAAAGATAGCATAGATAAGGAATTTATTCTTGTCTCAATTAGTTAATGGATAGATAACTTTGGATTTAGATATTAATTCATTGCTAAAGGGGTTCCTGGGTGGTTCAGTTGGTTAAGCGTTTGCCTTCGGCTCAGGTCATGATCCTGGAGTCCCGAGATGGAGTTCCATGTTGAGCTCCCCCTCAGCAGGGAATCTGCTTCTTCCTCTCCTTCTCCCCTCCCCTCGCTCCTGCTTTCTCTCTCTCTCTCTCAAATAAATGAATAAAATCTTTAAAAAAATAATTCATTGCTTAATAGTAAGCTGAAAGTAATAGGTGCTTTCTCCTTCATATTACATTAAGTTAGTGCAAAATGAATATTGTAATTTATGTGAGTGTCCTTTGAAAACCACAGATGTGAAATTTCCAATGTGTATTTCTCCATTCTCTTTAAAAATGTAAAGGGTTTTTTTTTTTTTTTTTAGGATACTCGTAGAAGTATGTCCGACGTGTTTGCTGAAATTTCCTTTAAACTGTCTGATTCTGTAATTCCACATTTTCCCACTAACAGTGATAAATTAGAACAGAAGAACTATGCTAATGTGCATCTCCTTTATAAATGTAGTATTTTCAATCACTTTTTCTAACTGTACAATATTTCAGACCATGAAAAAGGACTTTATCTGTAATTCCATTAAATATTGTAGTGTATTTCCTTCCTGACTTACATGTGTAATAGGATAAAAATTATTTTACCAGCTGGTACATTTTGGGAAGAAATTGTCTTTATTTAGAAGAATCATTTTGATATGCAGCTTGCAAACACTGAGTTCATGTTTTTGAAAGAAATAACCTAGAGATAGATAAATGTCTCTGTGTAAGGAAAAAATACCCAGAAACTTACGGATTTTAGATAAAACAAGCAAGGCATAAATACAGTTAAATGGAAGTTGGATTAGAGGTTTACTACTATAAATGGTTTTCATAATTACAGGCAATATGGTTTTAAGTATGAGTGTCCCAATCTCCCTTTCACAATCCACAAGAAGGTACAATATCTTACCTTACCCATCCACAAGAAGATACAATATCTACAAGCATCTAGAAAGGCAAAATGTCCCTACCCACAAGTATAAATTATTTTATATATTAAAATATGTGTTGACCCAGTGTGATAAAGTCCTTACCTTCATCAAGTTGCTAGGTTCATCAAGCAGCAGAATGCAAACTTAGAGAATATATTTAACCTGCTCCCTTTAGGTTTAAATTAATTTCTATCCCCAAGTCCCTATAAAAAACAAAACAAAACAAAGCAAAAACTAGCAAGCAAATTTCCCAGGATTTCTTTTGTTTGTTTTCTTATTTTATCTGATTTGTCACAGTAAAGGTAGAGTTGGCAGAGGTTTGTGTTGGGGCAAATGGGGAAGAATTTGCTGACATATGGTTGATTTTCACTTACCAAGTCAGGTGCTGGAAAACATTTTAAAGATTGAATTTACATCCAGAATTATGAATGTCACTGAAATGTGAGAAACTTTTTAGCTTTTCAATTCCATTCTTTAAAGGAATAAGTCCCTTACTAATCTAGAATGTCTGACATTTATTTTTTTCAATGAATAATTAAATATATTGATTAAAATGCAATTCAGATCTTCACTGCTTTGCTCAAGCCTTTCAATGCTTTCTATTTCCATCTGAAGATGTCTTTATGTAGAACATAAGATCCTCTAGTGCCTTGTAGTGTCCCTGACCTCATGTCCTACAGCTCTATCCCTTTCTCAGTGGGCTGCAAATAAACCAGGTCAAAGTCCTGACAGGATTTTCACTTGTTCCTCTTGTTTGGAACACTCTTATTCCAGACATCCCCATGGATAGCATAAAGCAATGCTTGAAAACTTTGACTATAGGTTTGGCAAGTCAATATGAATTTCATTTATCAAATATATCTTAAAGTTTGGGAAGGTTTCATTTAAAAAACTAATTTAATTGCAATTAGTGGAAGGTTTATTTTCTTTTCTTGGAGAAAGTAGGTATTTTAAATATTTTACCATGAACTTGTTGATTTCTTAGGAAGATGCCCTTCAACATATATTCTCAATAAATCCTCAGAAATATGGAGAGGCATCTAAAAAAGAGAATATTTCAACTATTTTCAGAAACAGCGATTACATTTTCTACAGTCAGAGAATGTATAATTTTTTAAGAAGTTACCAAATAAAATGAAAAGCTAAAGGAAAATTCTAAGGTAATAAAAACAGCAGTTACTAATTTTTTAGGAGATATACTCTGAATTTCCCCCACAAGATCACTTCTCTCATTGACTACTTCTCAGTCAAGTCATATTTTCTATACTTTTTAAATGCATATTAATTTTAGCTTACTATGCTAATATTAAAAAGGAAAAAAATAATATTTGATTGAAATTACATCTTTTTTTTTATATCTCACTTATTAATTCCTTGAAAAATAGTGGGTAATTCAATTAGACATCCAGTAACACTTTGCAACAAATAAATTGAAAAATACATATTTGGTCATTCAAGTGTATCTGTCCATTCAAGTGTATCAGGATTATGAAAATAGCTGGATAAATTTCTAGTATTTATTTTTGTGGATTTACAAGGCTTTACACACTATTCTTCACAGCAATGAACTATATATGCAAATACTTTATTAGTCTTAAATTTCTTTCCCACTAAATGCCAGAAACTGGATATATTTATTGCTATACTAAAGGAAAGACTGTACTATCTCAAATATGATTTTGGGGGGCACCTGGGTGGCTCAGTTAGTTAAGCACCTGATTCTTGGTTTCAACTGGGGTCATGATCTCAGGGTTGTGAGATCAAGCCCCACTTAGGGCTCCATGCTCAGCATGGAATCTGCTTGAGATTCTTTCCCCCTCTTTTTCCCTCTCCCCTCTGCTCCTCCCTCTACTCTCTCTCTCTAAAATAAATAAATAATCTTTAAAAAAAAAGATTTTTAGTAGCAACAATCACATAATTCCTAGAGAAAAGGTTGAGACAATGTACAGATTTGAAAGTACTTTATTTCTTATGTATAGTCTATGACGGGTAGGCTAACTGAGAAAACATAAGTAATAAGCAATACTTTGTTCTGGGAAGAGTTTGTATATGAAATTTGCAACCAATTTTTCAATATTTGAAAAATAAATAATTTGATCAAATATTTTATCTAACATAACAGTCTGAAAGCAATGGAGTAAACAGATTATTTCTAATTTCCATGCCTATGTTTTATAGATACCATTATTCTAGAAAACAATTGAGCAGTATAGATATGAATTTCCAGTAAATGTATTTTGAGCCAAAGGTATAACTGTGAGATTCTTAAATCTTTCTAATTTGGAAATCTTTTTTCTTTTAGAATCACTGTAAGTCTTTTGCTTAGACTCTGCTATAATCAATAGGCCACAATGACTAGGAACGTCCACATAATTCAGGGGAAAAGAGCAGGCAGGCCATGGTGGGAAACAGACCTGGATCTGAGTGGCAGATCTGCTATTTAATAGCAGAAAATTAGGCAAGTTGATTAAACCTCTAGGTGCTTCACTTTTCGTTATGAAGTAGGGTATGATAACTCCTGCCTCAGGGGATTGTTGCAGTTTATGTACACAATGTGCTACATAGTACATGAATATTAAGTGAAAGCTGCATGTATTTGTATTAATCATGTTCATTAGATAAAGAGATGGTAAAAGTGCAGAAATAGTATCCAAAACAGAAGAAAAAAGTAAAACTAGTTTTATGAAAAAATATGAAAGATAAATTCAAGGAAATCGGAATTGTCATATAGTGTATGTTTTACAAATTCTGAAAGACGATTGTCATAAATAGCAGGTATTGTCACACTAGGGCATTCTAGCTAAATACGGAACTCTAGTCACAAAAGCTTCCAACCAGTCTCACAGCTTCCGTTTTTGGCCTTCTATAATTTATTCTTCACAAAGCAATAATAATGTCCTTTTTCAAACACTTAGACATGTTCCTTGACTCCAAACCATCCAGTGGCTTAACATTTTTCTCAGAATGAAAGATGTCATTCCATAAACTACATGGCCCTACATCATGTTATGCTGGACCACTCTCTAATCTGATATTATAACTGTGTCTGTCTCACTCATTTCATTTCAGGCACACAAATTACCCTGTGTTTATGGAACAATCAAGGGATAGTCCTGCCACAGGGCCTTTTTTTTTTTTTTTAAAGATTTTATTTATTTGACAGAGAGAGATACAGCGAGAGAGGAACACAAGCAGGGGGAGTGGGAGAGGGAGAAGCAGGCTTCCCGCGGAGCAGGGAGCCCAATGCGGGGCTCGATCCCAGGACCCTGGGATCATGGCCTGAGCCGAAGGCAGATGCTTAACAACTGAGCCACCCAGGCGCCCCATGCCACAGGGCCTTTTACCAAACTGTTCCCTCTGCCCCAAAAAGCTCTTCCCTGGCTATCCAGATATTTCACTCCCATACTTCAAGTCTCTGCTCACATGGACCTTTATCAGTTGATCTCCAGTTGTCATTTTCTCTTTATTTTTCTTCATTTCACATATACCTAATATTCATTCATTCATTCATTCATGTTTATTGTCTCTTGCCCCACCCATACTAGAAAGTAAACTATAAAAGCAAATGCTAAATATATTTTTGTATTTTCAGTAACTGGTACATCGAATATCTCAGAACATAGTTATGGAATGAATGAATGTGCTTTAATTTTTTTTAATTATTATTTTTTTAGAGAGGTGGGGAGGAGTGGAAAGAGGGGGAGAGAGAGAGAGAATCTTAAGCAGGCTCTATGCCCAGTATGGAGCCCAATGCAGGCCTTGATCTCACGACCCTGAAATCATGACCTGAGACGAAATCAAGAGTCAGATGCTTAACCAACTGAGCCAAGGTGCCCCAAATGTGCTTTAATTTTTAATTGAGGATTATCCGCTGCCTCTTTATACCTTTATACCCTTTATACCTACAACAACCTATTACTATTTCCATGCACAGTTTTATGTTTTGTTCTTTTTTTTGTTCTTTTTAATAACTTCTAAAGTGATAATAGCTATTAAAGTCTTTGAATCCTGCTTTTAAATATTTTGTATTTTAAATGGAGACTTATTTATTTCATAACTTAACTTATGGATCCAACATGAAGTTTATGAACAGTTCAGAAGATAGTGTTTTACAATTGAGATCCATAAAATGTTCATGTATATACATATATAGTCTGACAGAGTAAGTCTATCCTTCAGTTTTTAGAATTTTATAATCTTAACAATTTTGCTTTAAAGTTAATTGTGGTTAATGCAGTTTCTCAATAAATCTTCACATTATATAGTTTGAACATAAGTCTAATAAAAATGCATATATTTAATAAAAGTAGAGCAATAAACCACCTGTATTGCAAGTAATCAACATTTCATTAATAAATATAACCCACGTACTAATACTTCTTATGCATTAAAAATAGCACTGATACATTTCAGTAAAAACTCCAATAAAAATAAATTATAAGAGTTTATATAAGATTTATCACTCTTTTGCTCTTTCTTCACTTAGTTTACTTTTACCAATGCCCTCCTGAGTGCCCAAACTCTGCTATGCACTGAAAGTGATGTGTGAAGGTAGGGCATATACAATAAAGGTGAAAATGTTTTCTGCTCTGACCTTCAAAAAATAGCAGTCTCTTAGAGAAGACAAAAATAGAAATAAGTAGTTTCAAAACTTAAGTGCCAAAATAGAAAAAAAAAAAAAAATGTTCAGAGTGCTGACAGGATAAAGCAAGCAACAGCCTGAAGGAATCTGGGAGATACCAACTAAAGGAAACATACACCCTCAGGTGGGTGTGGAAGGGACTCACCATGCAGAAACCTTTGACTTGAAGGTCATAGAAACAATACTTGGCAAAGCAAATGCCCAAAGAAGGTTAATAAATATTCATAGCTTTAGTGGTATTTTAATACCAAGTTTAAAAGTATTATTGGTACTTAAAAGTCAAAATAAATAAATAATTTAAATGCTTTTTTTCTCCCTCCCTTTTCCAGGCTCCTTATTTTCAAGCCTTTTAAACGCAAGGGATAAAATAGGAAATAAAATGGCTGTACAATATTCACTTGCTTATTTTAGAGCAGTTTGTACATAATTATTCAGAGGCACACATATGTGAGGCTAATATTTGTCAAATTGGCAAACTTCCCTTTCTTCTTTATAATTTCATTGCTAAAAATTCACCAAAGTTTTTATAAATGAAATAAACATTTCAGATTTATCCTCATAAGTAAAGAATATTTTTTCACTTGAAACAATTACAATCTGCTTCTATAGATCACATTGAGTCTGGCAGAAAAGCCTTTGCTACAGCTGTACTCACTTCAGTGAATTACTTTTTAATTACCAACAATTCTCTTCATTTGGCTTGGATGACCAGACAAGCATCTGGGAATTAAAAAAATAAAAATAAAAATAAAAAAGTGGTCTCTCTAACAAGATCTTTTCTTAGCTGTACAAATCCCGTTTTGTTTTTGTTATTTTTAACCAAAATAGTGCCATCATATTTTCTTTCAATACTACTAAATAAATTTAGGCAGGATTCCATAGCAACACTCAATACAGCAAAATCTAAACAAATAAGGTCAGGCAAATCCTAGTAATTAAATCAGCAGGGCTGAGATCTCTCCCCAGTGGAATTTTTAAATTGCAATGCCAATTGGCGTAGCAATCTTAGAAAAGAGTACTTTTGCATCTGAGTTATTTCTGTCATAGAGGGCTGGGTTACCTTTCAGGGTTGTAACATTTCCTCTGGCTTCAGCTTCTTCCAGAAAGCTGGGAAATAACTTCTCTGAATCATCCATTAGACTGGAAACATCTCTCCTTTTTTTGCAACCAAGCTGGCTAACTTGTGTAAAGAAGAAATTCAAAACAGTGTTTTCCCATTTCAAAATTAAGAAAAAGAGAGCCAATCCCACAGGGAGGTTTTAACATCCTCAGATACTCGGCTCATAGAAGAGCCTCACACAAGTGTCTGTTGGTTAGTTCCCAAATAACACGGTTACGGGAGCTTTGCATTTCTTCTCGGTTATGAAATGAGGGCCATTAGGTTCAGCATCTGCCTGTGCTTCTCCCTTCCTCTTTATGTAGCTTCAGACTATATTTTAAAACAGCATCTTTCCAAAAGAAACCATGTCTTTCTCCGCAATATTTAAAAAAAAAAAAAAGAAAGAAAATTTGGTAAATCAGGTTTTAATGCAACACACAATATTTTCATCAGCTTAATAATTAAGGCAAAGTATCATTTAATGTTTCAAAACCAGATAAAGTTATTTACCAATCAAAAATTATTGGATGTTGACATTAAAAATAATCTTATACAATATCATTTAATTCTCTGTACCATTCACTCCTTATAACACTCCTTTTTGTTTCCAAGAATTCACATCTTTCTCATGCAGTCTTTGCAGACTGGCTTCTCTCACTTAGTATTGTGCATTTAAGTTTCCTCCATGTCTTTTCAGGGTACAATAGTTCATTTCTTTTTAACGCTGAATAATATTCCATTGTCTGGCTATCCCACACTTTAGGTATCCATTCACCTACTAAAAGACACCTTGGTTACTTCCAAGTTTTGGCAATTACAAATAAAGCTGTATAAATATCCATGTGTAGGATTTTTTGTAGACATAATTTTTTACTCCGTTAGGTAAATACCAGGGAGCATGATGTCTCGATCTTATAGTAAGACTATGTTTGGTGTTGTGAGAAACTGCCAGATGTCTTGCCGAGTGACTGTACAATTGTGCATTCCCACCAGCAATGTCTGAGTATCCCTACTGCTCCAAATCCTCACCAGCATTTGGTGTTATCAGTGTTCCCAATTTTGACCGTTCTAATAGGTGTGTAATAGTATCTCACTGTTATTTGAATTTGCATTTCTCTTATAACATATGATGTAGAATATCTTTACATATGCTTATTTGTCATATGTACATGTTCTTTGATGAGGTGTCTATTATGGTTTGGTCCTTTTTTTAATCAGGTTGTTTGTTTTCTTCTTGTGGAGTTTTAAGAGTTCTTTGCATATTTTGGATAATAGTCCTTTATCAGATGCGTCTTTTGCAAATATTTTCTCCCAGTCTGTGGCTGATTTTCTCATTCTCTTGATATTGTCTGTCACAGAGAAGTTTTTAAATATGAAGAAGTGCAGCTTATCAATTATTTGTTTCATAGATCATACCTTTGATGTTGTACCTAAAATGTCATAGATATACCCAAGGTTGTCTAGGTTTCTCCTATATTATCTCTTATGATTTCTATAGTTTTGCATTTTACATTTAGGTCTGTGATCCATTTTGAGTTAATTTTTGTGAAGGGTGAAAAGTCTATGTCTAGATTTATTTGTTTATTTTTTGCATGTGGATGGCCCAGCTGTTCAGCACCATTTGTCAAAATGACCATTTTTGCTCCATTGTATTGCCTTTGCTCTTTTGTCAATGATTAGTGAACTATATTTATGTGGATCTATTTCTGGGCTCTTTATTCTGTTCCATTGATCCATTTGTCTATCTTTTCACCAATACCACACTCGCTTGATTATTGTAGCTTTATAGAAAGACTTGAAGTCAGGGAATGTCTACTCAACTTTGTTCTTCTCCTTCAATATTGTATTGGCCATTCTGGGTCTCTTGCCTTTCTGTATAATTAGTTTGTTTATATCCACAAAATAACTGGCTGGGATTTTGACTGGGATTGCATTAAATCTATAAATCAAATTGGGAAGAACTGACATTTTGACAATATTGAGTATTCCTATCCATGAACATGCTATATCTCTCCATTTATTTAGTTCATCCTTAAAGTCATTCATCAGAGTTTGATAGTTTCCCACATATAAATCTTGCACATATTTTGTTAGATTTATATCTAAGTATTTCATTTTTAGGTACTGATATAAATAATATCTTTTTAATTTCAAATTCCACTTGTTCATTGCTTATATATAGAAAAGCAATTAATTTTTGTGTATTAATCTTCTATCCTGCTACCTGGCTATAATCCCTTATCAGTTCCAAGAGTTTTGTTGTCTATTCTTTTGGATTTTCTACATAGATAATCATGTCATCTGTGAACAAAGGCAGTTTTTTTTTTTCCTTTCTCAATCTGCATATCTTTTATTTCCTGTTCTTGTCTTTTACATTAGCTATAAGTTCCATTAGGATGTTGAAAAAGAGTAATGAGAAGGGACTCCTTGCCTTGTTGGAAAAGTTTTTAATTTCTTACAACCAAGTATGATGTTGGTTATGAGTTTTTTAAGGTATTCTTTATCAAATTGAACAAGTTCCCCTTTATTCTTACTTTACTGTTTTTATTATGAAAGTGTTTCAGATTTTGTCAAATGTTTTTTTCTGCATGTATTGGTATGACCATTTAATTTTCTTTTTTTGGCATATTGACATGATCGATGGAGTTAAATGATTTCCAAATGTTGAACCCATCCTATATATGTGGGATAAATCCCCCTTGGTCATGGTATATAATTCTCTTTATACATTGTTGGAATGAATTGGCTAATGTTCATTAAGTAAAATAAAAATTTCATTAAGTAAAATAAAATTTTAAAGAGTATATGACTGATTTTATTTTCCTTTATTAATCGTAGCTCCAGTTACAATATCTCTGTTCCTTGAAATAACATCCCTACCTTCTATAAGGAGTGCAAGGCCAGGTTCTAGAAAAGGACATAAAAAATTATTCTGATCCTACTATCTACAAAGACACTCCTTGCATCGACACTGGTATAAGGAAACAATTACCAATGGGCTTAGAAATGTTTCTTCAAGTGATAATGCCACTTAAGCCTTTATCAAAACTTTTTTGGTGTAAATTTAGTACAGAAATGATTATGTAAGTGCAAAGGAAACCATTCATGTCATTTATTTTAGACTGTGAGTATAGTGAGATACCATGTATTTACCAAGTGAGAAAAATACATATTTTATGCTTGACAATTAACAATAAATTATTTGGGGACGCCTGGTTGGCTCAGTCATTAGGCGTCTGCCTTCAGCTCGGGTCATGATCCCAGGGTCCTGGGATCGAGCCCCTCATCAGGCTTCCTGCTCTGTGGGAAGCCTGCTTCTCCCTCTCCCACTCTCCCTGCTTGTGTTCCCTCTCTTTCGTTCTCTCTCTCTGTCAAATAAATAAAATAAAATCTTTAAAAAAAAAAAAAATATATTATTTTATTTTTAGAAATGTTGAGTTACAGATTAAAAGCACAATTTGCTAGCAGTTTTAAGAATGTTGTATTGTGTGAAGGGTAATAGTCTATGACATACCTGTATGATGTATTGCCAGTTTCATATCAATTATATGAAAATAAAAACTCTTTGCAAATCAGATGATCCCCTTTGAGTTCAAGCTCTCAAACTGTGAATACTGAGGGAAGCTTTTTGGCATGCAGACTTCTTCCACCTGTTCTTAGATGAGACATAAATGTGAACCGGAAGAGCTGTGATTTTTAGTGCTCCACAGAAAGCATGTACTTTAAAACTTTGCATGATAGAAATACCAATATGCCCAAATAAGTGTTGAATACTTTCAGTATTTCCTTTTACCAATCTGAGATTTTTGCCTAGATTTCTTTACCAAATATATATATATATATATATATATATATATATATACTTAATTTACAAATTCAAAGTAGACAAACATAACAGCAAGAATGAGGTAATGATCTAGGAAATTGAAATTAAATAAAATGCTGTTGAGCTAAATCTTGTTTAGCTTTATTAAAATTAATTTGATTGGGGCGCCTGGGTGGCTCAGTCGTTAAGCGTCTGCCTTCGGCTCAGGTCATGATCCCAGGGTCCTGGGATCGAGCCCCGCATCGGGCTCTCTGCTCTGCAGGAAGCCTGCTTCTCCCTCTCCCACTCCCCCTGCTTGTGTTCCCTCTCTCGCTGTGTCTCTCTCTGTCAAATAAATAAATAAAATCTTAAAAAAAAAAAAATTAATTTGATTGATTGGAATCTTTGGATTCCTATGCAATGCATTTCAGTTAACCCACAAAAACAGGTTTAAGGATAGCTCAGTAGAACCATGGTAGCCGAAAGAGTTTATTCACCTTTCTCATGTATATTATTTAGAAGTAAGGATAATACAGGAAGTGGTAAAAATGAAGTATATGTCACCTTAAGTTATTAATGTAAGACCTGGAACATTCAGCACTGAGCACCTTTTCTTGAACTGTTCTTGTTCCCCCCTTAGATTTAATAAGGGAACTGCCTTGTTAGTAAAATTGATTTGGACCAAAGGTGGTACTTGATTCAATTGGATTCAGAACTTGTGAGTAGATTAATACTGGAAGTAATATTTTTCACTGGAAAAGGAAACCAAAGATAAAAGTTGGAGTTTTTAGTATCTCTCATGCCATGGGTATAAAGCAAACCTTAACACAATAAAAGAAGAAACTGATCTAAACAGAAAAAAAAAAAAAAAAGCATTTAGGAAAAAGTCTTGGTAGCACACAAGTCATGGTTCTCAGAAGTTTCTAAAATAGTTTCTTTTTTTTTTAGATTATTTGTTTGAGAGAGAGAGAGAACACACATGCACACAGGAGGGGCAGGGAGAAGGGCAGAGGGGGAGAGAGAGGGAGAGAATCTCAAGTAAACGCAAGTTGAGCTTGGAGCCAAACAGAGCTCTATCTCACAACCCTGAGATCGTGACCCTGAGATCACAACCTGAGCCAAAACCAAGAGTCCAATGTTTAACCAACTGCACCATCCACGTGCCCTTAATATAGTTTCTAAAATATTCCTTGGAGTCTGAGATTTAGTATATTTCCCTTATTTTTTAAGCTACTTTAAGGATTTCTATCACTTGTAACCAAGAGTACAAATACATTAAGTTTAAGTTTAAACAAGTCTCTTCCTTTTCTTTTGTTTTAAATAAAGACTTTAATTTTGAGATACTTTTTTACTATCAAAATAGTAAATTTGCACTTGACTCCCTTATAATATAAATTTTAAAAATATTAATACTCTTAATAAATAAAGACAAATCTTTAGGAACCAAATTTACAAGGTAAAAGCACAGTCAATACCAGACCTTTATTAAATCACAGAATTATTTTAAAAATTAAGATAGTTTAATTGCATGAAAACAGTTTACTTTTCCTTCAGCTTAGATGTCTTAAAGAAGTTATTCTCAGGTATTTGTTTTAAAAACCTGTGACTAACAGCTTCTTATACTGGGAATCATCCTTAGATAAACATTTTAATTATTAATTGCATGGTTTTGGTAACATAAATAGTTATTCTGGAAGCAATTGGAAATAAAATGAACTGGGTCAACCATGAAAGTTTGGTTTATTTTTAATGATGGTAGAATGAAAGAAGTACCCAGCTATTAATTATCACTTGTGATAGAGTATGGCATGGGTACTTTCAAAAACTTGTAATTAACTTTCTTGTGCATGTTTAGGGTACTTCAGAATGCTCTAATTGATATGATGTTCAATTTGGGGGCTGAAACATTACCCAACTATCTAACTATCCTGGAATAAATTTGTAAACATACTAATGGAAAACCCACAATCTTCCCTTATTTTTTTGGTGAGAGAGCCCACATTTACTTTAAGTTACTATTTATTTCTAATTCTCTTTCCATTTTTTCAGGTACAGTCAATTTTATCTGTGGCTCTAGGGGCAAAAATATGATCCAGTATTCCCAACTCAGAATAACTGACCAGAAAATTGGTTACATAAGGTAACTAGTGGCTGTAGGACATCATCTCTGGACTCTTCTTTGTCTCTGTATATAAAGAGGCAGACTCTACTTTTCATGTGAATCTGTCATCTGGAGGATGCCATCAGCAATTACTGTGGTGTCACTGCATGATCACACTGCATGGTAACACCTTATTTGACCAAGAGGCCAGCCTTAAAACCAGCAGAGAGTCCTGAGACACATTGGAGCACCTAGGTCCCGTTTCACTATACTCTGGATTTTAAGCAACATAACCTCTAAGTTCCACTTTCCTTAAAGGAGTTTATATTGGGTTTTCGTTTCTATTATATTTAAAAAGTAATTAATGGGAAATTTGAGACTCCAAGAACAATGCAGAATCTAAGTGATAAACTTACAGGATCATGAGCTTAATTACTATTTGGGATATTGGTCTTTCTCACAATTATCTCTCCTTTTTTTTTTCCCTTTTGTCCATTCCCATTTCCAAAGCAATATAGTATAGACCCTCAAAATCATGTGTGTATAAAATAGGCTACCTCCTTGATAGTGCTAGTTAAATCACAAAAGGAAATATGACCAAAGCTGACCCAAATATGTTCAGATTTAAGAAAAACTGGGAGATCTCAGAGTATCTTCTGCTTGCAATATAGCTTAAAAAACAGATGAGCAGGAAGTGAAGGAAATCTATGGAAGTATTGCCTTATAATAAATTTATCTCCCCCTCTTTTAATATATGTACACTGACTCAACTTATTACTTAATACCAAACTGTCCTACCAAGTATGTTACCCAACTTAAAGGCAATTTCCATTTCTTCTGAGGCTATGTTGGAGGCAGAAACCGTAGGATGTGGAGGGTCTGTTTGTTATTCCATAGATGATGACACATAGCTTCCAAGTTCATTTTCTCTGTTTTCCTGCCTTATTCTCTTCCATTGCTTTCTTATCTTAGACTCCCATTCCCTGCTGTGTTTATTCTATGATCTTCCAGCAGCATCAGAGGAAACTAGAATAAAAATAAAAATTTTATAGTGTTGTAATTAGAGTAACAGGTAGAGAGATCAGTGAATACATGACTCAGTGCTAAATTCTTGCAGATGTTTCTGACTGAATTCTTGCCAACTGAATTTGAAAGCAACGTATGACTCTTTCAGGGAGCCACAGACAATCATCTCTCCCTTTCTGCACTTTTGGGTCCAAGCTACTTACAAACAACATAATAAAATAACTTAACATCTCTCCAGTTTGTTGAGCTAGAGAACACATTCTGAAGCTGGGTGACTTTTTTCAAATCTCATTTTTGAAGCTTTTTCAAAAGCATGATTATGTTATTATTATAAGCAAAAGTATCCTTTAAATCATAGCTATCTGAGTTTCAAACATCTGTTGATAATTAGTACTCTTATTCATACAAACTTATTTTTAGTCCAGAATTGTCCCAGGCACTGTGGATTGTGAGATTATTTAGGGACTTAGATAAAAGTATAGCTATCCTTAGACACATCCCAACATTAACACACAAGGCTCTCAGTAGAGGGTCCATAATAAGGCTTCCAAGTAATTCTTATACTCAGGTAGATTTGTGAAACAATGATTCAGTCTTAGTGTTCCACTTTATCTTTTATACTTTAGTAATCAAGAGTACCTGTGCCCTTTGATTAATCTGTTCCTCAATCCACTCCAGAGCGCTCACTTATGCCTGTGTCCTTCATATAAATTTTGTTCCTAGAATTGTACTCCTTTCCCCCTGTTTTTGTTTCCTTGATCCAGAATGTGCAGTTATCGTGTGAAATTACCTTTTGTTTACATATGCTACATACAATGAGGAAAAAACAGCTTTGACACTTATAGATGTCTTTTACTTCAGTTTCTTAGCAAATCACATGCTTTTTCCTTTGTGTCAGTTTGGGTCCCATTTTGTTATCAGAAGTCTGTCTAGATCTAGCTTCTCAAAGAATCATCAAAAAGACTAGAGAACAAGGTTTAGGAAATTGTCGGGAAAAGGGAAAACTAGGCAATGTGAAATTCAATAAATACCATATCACAAAAATGGACTTTTTTGGATGTTCCCAAAGGTCCCACTTCATTGGCTCCCAACATTACCTCTAATCTCCACATCACTGCTGTGATTGGCCATTTATTTTTAAGCTATCCTCACAATATTTACAGCTCCAGGTAAGAGGACTGAAATGGGTGATTGTAGGTCATATGCTCACTTTCAGCTCTCCAGGAGCTGAAAACAAAAAAATAGGGAGCCCTTCTTTTTTCCATAGTGTAGGTAGAAGAAGAATTCAAAATAGCATAGTAGTAGACTAACTTAAAATATGTAGTGTGTTCACATGCTGAGTAATAAAAATAAGACAAATAACTATAATAATACAAAACTTGGTTGCTCAACATCCACATAAATCTTCCCTTACGTAAACTTCCAGACCAGAAAATTGCTCTCAAGAAGCATAATGCATCTGTCCCCTTTTCCATGCAAAATTTATGCATATGTGGACCATGTGACCCAAAGGGAGGCAAACTCAACATTATCACATAGAATGCTAAGGTCCAAATAACTCAGTTTTTTCCATTTCTCCTCTAGTTCTGATCTGATGCTATCTAAATATTATTTCACATACTGATTAAGTTGCATAGTTAACCACAAGCAATATATGCTCTATATAGTTTGGTAGAAGAAACTAATAAAAAAAATGTAGATAGATTTAGATATCTCTGAAAAGAAAGGCAATTAAATTAATTTTAGGAAAAGATAATTCCTCAGTCCTGCAGCTGATCACTGAGTCATAGTTGGAATTCATGAACATTCATCTTCTTTAAATATTCTTTTAAATTCAATCTGGAATTTGAATTCGATCTGGAACTCAACTGGTAAGTTTCTAAGACTTTTTTTTAAAAGATTTATTTATTTTAGAGAGAGAGCGGGGGTGGGAGGTGGCAGATGGAGAGGGAGAGAGAAACCCAAGCAGACTCTGCGCTGAGCATGGAGCCCAATGTGGGGCTTGATCTCACCACCCTGAGATCAGACCTGAGCTGAAACCAAGAGTTGGATTCTTAACTGACTGCACCACCCAGGTGCCCCTAAGACTTTTTTTTATAACATAACCCTTTACTTCTGAAAGATCTGAGCCCATGATGGTACTGCTTTTATACTGTTATGGTAGTCTTTTCATTGACATTCATCATTGTATTAAAAAAAAAAAAAAAAGCGAAGTATTCCCAGAATAAATGTTGGCTCCATCCAAACTTTCCCATGTTTCTGATCTGCAGAAATCATGAAACCAACATTAAAATTCCTATTTTCTCCAAATGGTATCAGAAGCTTCAAAAAGTAAGTTTCTGTCACATCATCTAATTCAATGGAATCATGGATCCACTAGTGGAAGCCTGTATTTTTGAGGTACTAAAATCTCTAAATTGCACAAGATGACAGTCATGGAACTACTAGACAAATGTTTTGTGAATGGATACTTAAAAATAACTATGGCAGGTGTCATACCTTATTTCTATTTATTAACTTTCAGATCTGCACAGAATATATTCTACACCTTGCATGATGTTGTTTACAACTGATCCCTGACTGAGAAAGCTAATGATTTCTATAGACACTGGCCTACTGCCTTCCTTATGTTGCTGTATAAAGAATTCCTCAGTCAAAAGCAATGCTCTATAAAATACTAAAGCAGTTTGTCATCATTTAGTCAGTGTATGGACTTTGGTACTGATAAAGGCATGAAGGCAGATCAAGTATTTTGAAAACCTGAATGAGCATCTCTTTGAGAATAAATTGCTACTTTCTCTAAGGTAGAAGGGGTAAATAAAATTGACCTATTTCAAGGCTACTCTTACTTAGAATATTATACAATATTAAGGGCTTGAGGCTGCTTATTTCTACTAGCAAGTTTAATTACTCAGTGGCAGCAATAACTAAAATAACCTTAGTTATGGAAGTCCATGCCATTGATTTTCTGCATAGCCTCCTATTTGCAAAATTGTCTTTTTATGAGGTCTTTGTGAGAGTATTACAGTGGCAGTTGAAGGAGGCTCACTTACATATTTAGCTTAAGTAAGCTTGTCCAGCTGATAATTAAAATCTCCTCTGGCAAATGGCCTTTGAATAAGAATTCACATGTGACACAAATATTTTTATACTCTGGGCCATTATACAACTTCCGTCTGCAAGAATCCTCATTCTTTCTAATTGCTCAAACTTGCTTCTTTCATTTCCTTGACTGTCCAACAAAATTAACCACCCTCGCTATGAATTATGGAATATTCTTATCTCATGCCATATCTATTTCCAAACAAAGTGGATGGCAAGATGTACCACTCTAAGGAATATCTCCTGGAAAGCTATCCCTTGGGATGCCTGTGTGGCTCCGTCGGTTAAGTGGCTGCCTTTGGCCCGGGTCATGATCCCAGAGTCCTGGGATCGAGTCCCACATAAGGCTCCTTGCTCAGCAGGGAGCCTGCTTCTCCTTCTCTCTCCCTCTGCTTGTGCTCACTCTGTCAAATAAATAAAATCTTGAAAAAAAAAAAAAAGAAAGAAAGAAAGCTATCCCTTGACCCCATAGCCTTCAGAAGGAAAAATGCATTAGAGAAGAACAAGGCAGTGGGAAATTGTGACATCAGTCTGGGAGAGCAGAGGATAATAAATGGATGAAATGGACATTTGGGACCTTTTCTCGTTTAGAAAAGCACAATGATTTGGAAGCAGCAGCTAAGAGGTTGAAAAGCTGAGCAAAGCTTTCCACAGACTTGTGAACTTAAAAGGACAAGCTTGGAGTTTAAGGCCATCTGGAAAAAAATCCATAGAATTTGGAATGGGCCCTCAGACAGCTACAATAAAGGAATAAACATGAACTGTAAAGAAACAAGTCTTCACTAAAATTAGAATTTCAGATCATCTCAATTTTATAACACTGCCAGAAGCAAAGATAAATTATCTGTAGATAAGATTTACATAATCCAAAGCCTCAAATTATCTTAATAAAGTACAATATAAAATGTCAAGCACTCGATCAAAATTAACCAGGCATATAAGGAACAGAATGTGAATGAAAACCAAGAAAAACAAATGGCCAAAGGCAGAGACCCATAGAGAATACAGACAACAAAGTTACCAGGCTCAGTCTTTAAAATAAGCAATGATTAGGATGCCTAAAAAGCTAAAAGACAAAAAAAGAAAATGAGAATGTAAACGTAATCAGAACTAAGAGTTATAGTAAATGAAATTAAGAACTCAATAAATGCATTGAAGATCAGATTAGATACTGGTGAAAAGAGTATTATTAAACTAGAAGGTAAGCCAGAAAATAAATATTCAGAATGAAACAGAGATATGTCAAAAATTGTGAGAGCTAGGAGATGATGCAAGCTAACAAATTAGTCTGGTTCAACTTCATTGATGCTGTCAGCAAATACAAGATTCTTCACTCAGAAACAATGAACTTTATTTGAGAGCAGGGCAGGTAGCATGAGCTTTATGTTCATATCCAATTTATTCCCCACATTCCACAAATTCCGCGGGGATGGTGGTGAGGTAGACCAAGATAAAGGCTACGCATACAATGAATTTGTTTCACAGTTGAGGAACCTCTAGCTTAGAAAACCCCTACTCTTATAGGGAAGCTGCAAGCAAATCTTCCCAACTTTTGCTCTAGAGAGAGAGATTATTTTTACCAATAAAGAAAGAAACCAATATTCTTTCTACCCTAGTGGAAGACACTTTATCTTCCAATATTATTTGCTAGGTAAACCCCCTTGAAAATAGAGTGTGCAACAAAATCTGCCCCAAGATATGTAGAAATACCATGGTGAATTGTCCACAAACAACACATACCCCTCATGTCTACATCATCATGTCTTCTGAAATTTTTTTCTATGAATATTCCACTCCATTATTCACTCTGATTAATCTGAAAGACATAGACTGGCATGTAATAAGCCCCCCTCAACAGGATTATAAGCAGGAGGATAAATCCAACTAATCATACCACCCAGTACCATATATAGTAATAGTTCTATTTATAACACCCAGACTGGAAACTCAATGATCATCATTGCAGAAAAGATAATAAATTATGATGTATTTACACATAAAATACTCCTGAAATTGATTGTACAAGTTGCAACTACATGCACCAATAGAAATGAATCTCAGAAAATAATTTCAGATTTAAAAAGGCAGGTAAAAAAGAGTACACATATGTGATTCAATTTACATAATGTTCAAAAACAGACAAAATTAATACACGGAGTTAGAAGTTAACATAGTTCGGTCACTGTGAAGAAGCATCAGAGGGTTTTGGGGCTTAGTGCAGTTTTTCTTAATCTGCATATTGGTTACAGTTAAGTACATGTTAAGTGCATGACTATTTCATTGAATTGTAGATCTAGGATTTGTGCGCTTCAACAAAATCCCCCAAATAACCAAAAAATGTACTATAGTAACCAAATATATTAATTAACCAAATAAGGAGAGAGAAGAAACAATTATAACAACTAAACAGTACTGATATTGTACTTTAACCAATACAGATGAGACAGTTGATAATACTCAATATTCATTTGTGATTAAAATACTTCCAAATTTTAGTGTAGGAATTCTATATTCAAATAAAAAGTACGTACATAAAATCTATAGTAAACATTCCACTTAATCAGAAACATTTAGCTCACTCACTTTTTTTGAGATCAAAAATGAGAAATGATCATTCATTTTCACTGCTTTCATTCAATATTGTATTGAAGGTCTTAGCCAATAAATAAGACAAAACTATTAAATAGCATAAGAATTGAAAATAACAAAATACAGCTTTAATAATTTACAGATGACACAACTGTCTATGTGCCATATCAAGACTCTGCAAATAAATTATCAGTTAATAAGTAAATTTAGCAATGTACTTAGATGCAAGATCAATATACTAAAATCAATATGTAATTGCAATATGAAAAATCAGTTGTATTTATATAAAATAGAAGCAGTTATAAAAAGTAAAACATAACAGAATAAAGTTAAAAGTCATTAAATAAGAATTAATCTAAATATATATGTAAGGAATCTTTATTTCTCCTATATTGAAGAGGATGCTAACAAATGGAGGGGTGTAAATATATTCTTGAATTTGAGGACTTCAAATGACTAAAGGACACATTTTCCTAAATTGATCTATTGATGTATAAATTCAAAGAAAATCCAGTTGAAACTACAGAAGTTTCCTCTCCCCCACATTTTTTTTGGTAAATTAACAAGTCGATTCTAAAATGTATATGAAAATTCAAACGACCAAGAATGATAAAAAGATGTAAAGATGACCAAAGAGGGATACTCACTCTACTAGATATGATGAGTTGTTAAAAACAACACTAGTGGGGGATGGGGTAAGTGGGTGATGGGCATTAAGGAGTGCACATGATGTAAGGAGCACTGGGTGTTATATGCAACTGATGAATTACTGAACTCTACATCTGAAACTAATGATGTACTATATGTTGACTAATTGAATTTAAATTAAAAAAAAAACACACAAAAAACACTAGTGAAGTACTCTGTTTTATTTCCTAAAAGATAAGCAAGGAAGTCCATGGATCAAGATAGCAAGTTGAAAAATTGACACATTTCATTTAATTCAAAGGCAATATTGCAGTGCTGAGGAAAGATTACTTCAAATGATGCTGGGTCTACTAGATAGCTATATATAAAACACTGAAAATTTACAACCTACCTCACACCATTCATATCAATTACTTCTTCTTTTGTTGTTATGGTATGTCTAAATGTGAAAGTGAGGTTAATAAATCTTCCAGATCAGAGAATATCTTCAGAAACTTAGAGTAGGAAAAATTTCTTAACCAAAACTTAGAACGTTAGAAAACCTAAGAAACATTAAGAAAAATATTGACAAATGGCTACATTACAATTAACAACTTCTTTTCATTAAAAGATAGAAACAGGGCGCCTGGGTGGCTCAGTTGGTTAAGCGACTGCCTTCGGCTCAGGTCATGATCCTGGAGTCCCGGGATCGAGTCCCGCATCGGGCTCCCTGCTCAGCGGGGAGTCTGCTTCTCCCTCTGACCCTCCCCCCTCTCATGCTCTCTGTCTCTCATTCTCTCTCTCTCAAATAAATAAATAAAATCTTTAAAAAAATAAAAATAAAAAATAAATAAATAAAAGAAACAAATTAAAAAGCAAGGCAAAGAGGGGAGAAGTTATTTGTAACAAATAGAACTGATGAGGTGTTTTAATCCAGAATATAGCATGTATTCCTACAAATCAATAATAAAATGACAGAAAACCCAATTTAAAAAATTAACAAGGGCTTCAGATAAAATTCTAGAATGTCCAAGGTGGTCATTTTTCAAGGAAGTGCAAACTCAAAGAGACTGTATCACCAACCTTAGCAGCACTGATAACAGCAGCTTTATATAACGTAGACCAAAGGCTTGGCTCTCCAAAGAAACATATCCTCTGGGCAGTCATCAGTAGAACCACACACTCCCTCAATGGGATTTGTCTGCAAATCTCCTGATGTTTCTGTTGACAATAGCGTAATAATTTACCCAAAACAGAGTAGTTTAAAAAAAAAAAAAAAAGAAGCTGTCATGGAGTATCAAAAGAATTACAAAACACTTCGGAAAGGTCCAGAAAAGGTCCAGAACATTCTCAGAGCAACAGGAAGGAATAGGATTGGAACATGATTTTCCTATGAATCAGGAGGAGGTGGCACCAGTGGAACCCTGTGAATATCCTATGTGATTGTTATGGTGACCCTCTTTTATAAGAATCCTGGTATGGCAACAATAGTATTTTTATGTACAAATAAATATCAATCAAATCATACTGACTATAATTCAGAGGAAATCAATAAGCGATAATCCATAAAGAAAACTCTCACTATTGCTTTTGTTTGTAAGCTTTGCTTTCATTTAGCCAACTTACTCTAATTTGAAATGAGCCCTTGGGAAAATTAGCACTCCTCAGGATAAACCGGACTTATATTATGAGACTTATATTTTTGTTTACTATTAATGAAGGAGAATCAGAAGAAAGGCAGGCAGGGACAACCCCCCTCCCCCCCGCAAGAAGAAACCACCCTTAAGATGATTTTACACCAAGGGGGAAAGAGCCCGCCACCTTTTCCCACGTGAACAACTACCTGATAAGTAGATGAGCGCTTGGACAAAAACCGGATTGGGTGACAGGCGCATGGAGGGTTAATCAGATTAAAACTGCCGCCAATTCTCCTAAAAACCCCCAGACTTAGAAACTCCAGCAGCAACCCTCTTGGGTCCCCTCCCTTGTTGGAAGCTTTGTACTATCGCTCAATAAACTGCTTTGCTGCCCACCACTCTTCATCTGGACTACCTCTTCATTCTTCAAAGGGGCATGACCAAGAACCACCGGCACTAAAGGAAAAGAAATACTGGAACCCTATGATTGTTTTCTGCAAAGGCCTTTGGCTGTTTAATGAACTAACTCATAATGACTGAATCCCCCAAAGTTTTTAATCACCTTATTTTGACTATCCTTCATTAAAGTCAGTTAAGTTTGGAAAAGCAGCTGTTTATTTAAAATCAGCGAAATGAATACGCTGAAGGCATAGCTTTAGGAAAGTAAATATTTTTGCTTTCCACTAAGTGAAGCAAAAGTTACTTTCTAGGAGTATGTTGTTTCATGTTAATTTAAAGATGCTACTTTAGTCTGTACTAAACATAAAGAATAGCATTTCAAGCACATGAGAATAAAAATTTTAAAAAATCAAAGGACAAGAATGGTTTAAAAGTTAAAAAGGTGGCTTGGAAAACTTGGAATATGGTATAATTACAGAATCTGACATCTCAAATCAACCTACACATTTGGAAGGGGGGCAGAAAGATATCACACAGACTGAAAAATCATGAAGTTGAAGAACTTCTCAAAATCATTTTGGAAACTGAACGTGGGACTAATTTTATGTAGAACCGGATGCCCAAAAACAGGATGCCCAAAAAAAGTGTGTCCAAGGGATAACTGGTAGCTTCCATCTTGTATTTTACCATAAGCCAGAGATAACTTAAAAATATCTCAGCCCAGATTTGTTCTGTAATTTATATTATCTTGCCAATGAAATGGCACCCTTGTCCTAAATCTGAATTTCTTCCCCAAAACTGTTGGGCCTAATTTACCTTTCCTTAGTCTATTTCTAACAAGAATGCTGACAATTTCTCCATCATGGGATTTCTGATTTGTGGTTCAACTCCCCCAGGTGATGTTTCTATCCAGTTGTTAAGTCTCAGGGCTCCAAAAGCAACAAGACTGATGCAAATATTAAAGACAACTATCAGAATTGAAAATACTTTGGAATCCAGTGGAGGGTGCCTTGCAAGTATAAAGAAGTCACATGGTTTATCATTTCTAATAAAATACATACTTAAAACCTCATCATATTATTGAAAACTTATTTCTGGAAACCAATTTTAAACTTTTCATACATTTTAGTCAATATGACTGAAATAAATGTTGAAATAAAGTTTCCCTTTAAAACTAATGTTGAGGTAATTAAATAATTAATTAATATTGAAATGAATTTTCTGCCATTGTAAGTAAATCTACAAATCATCATAAAGAATTTCAGTCATCCTGCACTAATCTCATAAACATGTCCAATTGACTGATTTGATTGTTATTTTTGTTGCCATCACTTCTAATATGTTTGATTTTAATAGAAAATGGATTAAATGGCTCATTGAAATATATATTTACCAGGTTAGAATGAGGTTGTATATTTTCCTCCAACTGAGAAATAAATGAAGATCACCCAAATGAAAACTAAGACTATTCATGCAGAGCTTGCCATGACAGATAAGAAGCCACCACCATTACATGTGTTTGGCACAGACTCAAAGGCAGGCAGAAGAGTGGGGGGAAAAGGTAGGGCTTCATGTGTGCCCTGGTTGGAGGTTATTGGCCTGGGGAAGCCAGTATTATCGGTATATTATTTCCCCATATTATTGGCTTCCCCATATTATTCCTCATATTATTACTCCCTGTATTACTTCAGGAGATGGCCTAGCTAGAAGTGAGGCATCCTTTGGGATTGGTTAGGAGAGCATGTTTGCCTTTCTGTGGTGATTGGTTCTAAGCTGGAAGTGTGAGTGAGAAGGGAAACAAAAATTAGGAAAACCGGCAGTTAGTGATTAAGTCCTGACCACTCGGACCAACTGCCACAGTGCCACAGAGACTGGTTTGGCTTCCTGGGCTGTAGAGTATGGGTCAGTTTTGTGGGTCAGCATTCTATCTGCATATATTTGCAGAGTCAGTTTCTCAGAAGCAAGTCTAATACAATGAATCTCGTTTTCTTCCATTAGGTACTTTAATCCTACCAATATATGAGTCATTTTTCAAGATATATTTTTTTAAGATTTTATTTATTTATTTGAGATAAAGAGTGAAAGAGAGCAGCAGAGGGAGAGGGAGAAGCAGGCTCCCCACGGAGCAGGGAGCCCGATGCGGGGCTCGATCCCAGGACCCCGGGATCATGACCTGAGCAGAAGGCAGACGACTTAACCGACTGAGCCACCCAGGCGCCTGATTTTTGAAGATATTTAACCTACCTAATTGGATAAATTTATATAGAAAGAGACATTGAACTTCCAAATATGGTTGAGGAGTTCATACAAAGTTATATTCATTTTTGTACCTAAAATATAAGGAGAAACATAATACCCTCTGCTACAAATACCAGAATGGACTGCTTTTTGACAGCAGAGGGACAAATCGTCTTAGTAGATCTTCACGTAGAAACTGGTTGCCAGAGAAACAAGAATCTGCAAGAGCATTTCCCGTTCTTATTTTATACAGAGTGAATGAGGCCTCAGGAATCTCCCTCAGTTCCCTACTTGCCCAGTGGCAATTGTGGTGGCATTTTCCAAATTTAAACATACTCAGGCCCAATTACTCGGAAAACAGAGAAGGCTGTTTGGTCTTAAAATAAGTCTTCTAGGATGGACTATTTAAGCTGTGCATTTCCAGCTCAGATTTGGCCATTGAGAATAATGAACAAGATCCTTACAGAGGGTGGCAGATCCAGAGGGCACAGGACATAGTCAAGGAAGTTTTGTGAAAGACCTTACTCCTAAATCGATGTCTTATCTACAGGGCAGAGGACTAGGAGCACAAAGTCCACACGTAGGTTTGTTTGTACTCGCCCTTCAAGGAGGAGTCTTTTCTGTTTTTAATTTGCTGAGAATTTTGGAGGTTAACTTCTTCAAATGCTTTTCCAGCAACTATTAAACTGATCATACATGTTTTTCTTTATAAGATCAGTTGGAAGGTGTTTCTTCCTCCTCTCCTTTTGAGAATTGTGTAGGGTTGGTATTCTGGACTTTTGTTTAAAGTAAAGCCTTTGAAAATGATTTCAGTCTTCCAACAGATATTGGACTAGAAAAATGTTTTATATTGTATCTTGGGTCAATTCTGATAAGTTATATTTTTATGATAGTTCTTCATGTAATATAAGTTGTTGAATTTATTGTCATAATTCTCTCTCTAGATATATATTTACTTAAATATATATATATATATATAAACTTGAGTGATATGAAAAAGATAAGAATAGAAATCAATGATATGATTTTGCCTAAAAACAGGCAAACCATACAGAAAGATAACAAAGCCCAGAGTGATAAACAAATCTATACATCCTTCTTTATAGTGATAAACAAATCTATATATCCCTCTCTCTATATATAACAAATATAAATAATCATATATAAATATATATATATATATATTTGTGGGATTATTCTCTTTATTTAAGTACTTTAGTGATTACTAAATGAGTTAATTTTTTAAAATGTCTAAACCCACAAAAATGTATGATCTGCAGATGTTAGCTTCAACAATACAATACCTTTATGTTGTCATAGATGAAAGTTCATTCCAATTACATAAACCAAAAATGGCCTATGGAATATAAAAATGTTTTTCTTGTGGTGACAATGATTTATTTTTATTGACACATAATTAACATACAATGCTTATATTAGTTTTAGGTGTACAACACATTGATTTGACAATTCTATTCATTACTCACCATGATATTGCTCGTCACAATAAGTATAGTCACCATCTGTCACCATACAATGTTATTACAATATTATTGGCTATATTCCCTATGCTGTACTTTTCCTCTCTGTAACTTATTTATTTTATAACTGAAAGTTATAAATCCTCTTCATCTATTTTGCCCATCCCCCACCCACCTTCCCTCTGGCAACCACCAGTTTGTTCTCTGTATTGTCTGTTTGTTCTGGTTTCAGAGATCCCACATATCAATGACACCATATGGTATTTGTCTTTCTCTGTCTGACTTATTTCACTTAACAACAGTGCACAAGGGTTCCCTTTTCTCCACATCCCACCAACACTTGTTATTTCTTGTCTTTTTGGTACTGGTGTGACTGGTGTGAGGTTAAATCTCACTGTGGTTTTGATTTGCATTTTCCTGATGATTAGTGATGTTGAGCATCTTTTAAATGTGTTAATATTTTTAAAGTACTTGGAGAGTGACTAGAAAGATGTCTTTATCAAATGAATAAATTAATAAATACCTATATACAACTATCACAACCAATGGCTTAAAAATAAAGGAGGTGTTGCTATGGCAATAGGTACATGATAATTTCTATTATAATTATTTCATGATTTTTTGTATTGCTTGATGTGTTTATATCAGTTAAATATTTGCTTTTATTAAGTGTAGAGGCATATTTTTGGAACACCTTAAATTTATTATTCTTTTGCACCAGTAACAACTAAAATGTGAGTTTGCCCACTTATGCTTTGACTACTATATATGATTTTAGTCCAGTTTTGCTCCTTAACTTTTACCATAATGACTTATCTGCATGTATTAAATGTACTTATATGCTATTTGTTTTTAGTTATTATTTCTGTATATCTACATTTGCTTTAACAAATCACATGCATACAATTTTGAAAAAAAAAAAAAACTGCTCTGAGAATGGATAATTCTGTTCTAAAAGTTAAAATGTCCTGACCTGGGGCGCCTGGGTGGCTGAGTCATTAAGCGTCTGCCTTCGGCTCAGGTCATGATCCCAGGGTCCTGGGATCGAGCCCCGCATCGGGCTCCCTGCTCAGCGGGAAGCCTGCTTCTACCTCTCCCACTCCCCCTGCTTGTGTTCTCCCTCTCACTGTGTCTCTCTCTGTCAAATAAATGAATAAAATCTTTAAAAAAAAAAAAAATGTCCTGACCTAGTGCTTGGGTATTAAGGAAAAGGCCAATAAAATGATCAATTGATAATTTATAATTGAAAAGCATATATATGGGATAATTATTTCTAATTTCTAGGCTTATCATTTACTAATGAATCAAAATCATTAAAGTATTATTTGAATAGTGACAGATGAAAGGTATAGAGATAATAGAAAATGTTTGACCAAGATCCAAGATTATAATAACAATGACACCGAGAACTAGATAATTGAAGTTATATATACCCCAAATACTATATTTTTCTAGAGTATATATATATACTCTCTCTCTCTCTCTCTCTCTCTCTATATATATATATACATATATATATATATATATATATACATATATATATATATATAAAACTATCTCATTTGCAATCTTAAAAAATGATCAAACAACAAATAATGTGTGTCAGGTAACAACTGAAAGTGATTTTTTGTTGTTGTTGTTCATCAAAAATCCCTGTGAGATAGATGAGTATATATTGTTAAGTTCTCCATTTTACTTAGGAATAAGAAATTGACTGAAGTTTATGCACCTACTATGTAACAGACCTAACTTGGAGTCCTAGTGGGATAATTTCAAATTTTTGCTACATCTTTCTTCTGTGATTCTCAAATGTTAGTGTTCATATGAATCTTGGTGGGGTCCTTGAGAAATAAGATCCATTAAAAAGTGGGGGTCACCTGGGTGTCTCAATCAAGCATCCCACTCGGTTTCAGCACAGGTCATGATTTCATGGGTTGTGGGATGGAGCCCCCATCTGGCTACGTCCTCAGCGGGAAGTCGGTTTGAAGATTCTCTCCCTCTGCCCCTCCCCCCACTGTGTGTGTGTGTGTGTGTGTGTGTGTGTGTGTGTGTGTGTGTGTGTCTTTCAAATAAATAAATAAATCTTTTTTTTTAAGATTTTATTTACTTATTTGAGATAGCGTGCAAGAATGAAAGCACGAGTTGGGGGGTGGGGAAGAAGGGCAGAAGGAGAGGGAGAAGCAGGCTCTCCACTGAGGAGGGAGTCCCATGCCAGGACCCTGGGATCATGACCTGAGCCAAAGGCAGATGCTCAACCTACTGAGCCACCCAGGCTCCCCAATAAATAAGTCTTTTAAAAAGAGAAAAAGAAGATCCAGATCCTAGATTCTACTTATGAGTATTCTGATGAGATTCAGCCATCTGCCTCTTAAATAAGCACCAGATATTATTCATAATCAAGTTGTCTGGTGACCACATTTTGAGAAACACTGCTTTTCAGTCTGTGCTTTTGTATATATTTAACTTGCATAATTAACATTCAGCATACACTATCTCCTATTTTGTTCCACCTTTGGAAAGAAATAAGTATAATACTTTTGTTTTTGTTAGGTGATTGTTGAGTGTGTCTGCAATACCCACAAGGTTTTCTGAATGCCATACATTTGCTCTCAAAAATTCCTTAAAGGTTATTATGTGTGTTTTCTACATAAATAAATGGGTGATGCAGGTTCTTAAGCACCCCTTAATTAAACCCGCACCCTAAACTCCAATTATTTTCTCACATCTTGTTTGGATTTGATTAGCATCTATTCTAATCCTACAAAGTAATTTCCAGGCTCTGCTAAATTATTATATTATAAATAAGAAATAATCATTTAAACTTCAACCTTTTCTTTTCAAAGATTATGACAGTCAGGTTTGATGGTATTACCACAGAAATGTCAGCTCAATTATTTTTAGAATAATTAGCTTCATTATATACAGAAGGTACACAGATATAAAATTCAGTTTCTTGATTCTTAAGTAGCTTGAGTAGCAATCAAATCCAAATTGAAAGTTGCTCACACCTGCTACCTTCATCCTTTGTCACTCTCCTATGGAAAGATTTACTATCATAGAATCTAAACAATTTATTAAGTATCACATGAAAATGATTTTCAAACATCAACACATATATCCAGAACTTGCTGAATTGAAATTACCTAACTTTTTTTTTCTTACAATTGGAAAATACAGTCCTATATAGGGTTGCTTGTGTTGCTAGAGTATTGGGGGTACTAAGATGCTGTATTATTTGATCAGGAAAAAGCTTGAGATAGGACTCTAGTGTTTTGACATAATCACTCCTCTTATATCAGTTTATCAGTTAATCACAGTTCTATAACATCTTAAAACTCTTCTGAGATGAATTAAAATATTCCTCTGGACCAGAAGCTTCTAATTATGTCAGGTCCATCTGATCATCCAGATACACAGTTTTTTTTTAAAGAGCATGCAGTTAATAACATGCAATTTGGAGAGGGAAAAAATAAGGTTAGGTATAATTTTTAGAAAGAATGGGAGTGAAGGCTAGATAATCAAATACAAACGAAGTCAGGGGAAGAGAGTAACATCTGAGAGCCATGTGTGTCCACAAGTTAGCCCAGAGAACACTGTGGGGCTTTTCGGGTTTTATACATCATTGGACAGGTAATGTTTCACATCTAAATAAACAATATGAAGATATTCAATAGTTTTAAAGAGGGTAAACCTAGTTGTATTAGATATGCTCATATAAAAATTATTTTTTGTGATGAGTCAATCCCTGAAGTATCTATATCAAAATAAGGATTGAAAGGCATTTTCTTTCTTTTTATTATCTGAACTTGGTATATAATGACAAATATGTTTTGTTACCCGAAAGAGTACTAGACATGAGATGCATTTTTCTTTTTTTTTAACTTAAAACAAGAAGTGTTATTATTATGACTATTGGAAAAACATTCTACATTTATAAACAATTTAAAAACTGTAACTTAATTTTTATTTACTGTTGTAAAACTGGTAAATACGCATTATGTGCAAAAGAAAATATGTCTTGAAAATAAACGGTTGTACCTGTTTACTCAAAGCATTACTAGTATTATGAACATTGTGTGATCCATGAACAAACCGATGAGGTTATTAGTCCCAGGGAAGGCTTTTCTTATCTTAGACATGGCAAGGAAAAATTGTCATCTTGGTCAGTCTTTCCTTTTATTCAAAGGAAACCAAGTTTCCCATTGAATGACTTAGGAAAACATATTTACTTAGTTTTTTCACTAGATTTCTGTTGCTGAAGGACTATTTGAGTCATCTGATGAATCTTAGTAGTAGAAAATATTTTCTGGATGTCGCATACAATCAGATATTTAATGAGGGAGATTTCTATGAAAATAAAAAGAACAAAGATTAATGATTGGAGATGACTGTAAGTCCAGTTTTTGAGTCTGGTGGGCAGAAATCAAGATCTTTAGATACTGGGCTCAAAGCATTGATAGATGGTACAGTGAAGATGGTAGTGGAAATCCGGTAGATTTCCCAGTTTGCCATTTGACGTTTTAGGTGATGGCATAGACATCACAGAGATTTTAAGACAGTAATAATAATAACACTTAACTTTCTTGTGAGACTCTTGTGAAACTTCAAAGAATATAGATAAAATGCTTGTAGACATATTAGGCACTATATGTAGTGTTATATTATTTCAGGAATGATTCAATATTATCTTGTTTTTATCACGACATGATCATAAGACATATATGAAACAATTCCATGATGTGATTTAAAGGAACATTTCTGGCACTCTGCTCTGCAGGCACATTACAAAACTGGTTTTTCTAGGGCAAACTCCCTGTGCAGATGCCCAGCAATAACTGGATCCAGCCATCAACACATCACGAGAAGTAGAGGCAGAAATAAAACGTCATGGACTCCCTTCCCTCTGTCTGTGCATGTAGCGCTACCAGATGTATCTTGATATGACCCAACTTCAAATTCTTATGGAATATTCTGCTCAGCAGCCTCTCCACTGAGTCCCTAATGTAAGTGTCAGAGCCCTAGTCTGCCCTAAAGGGTAACCTCTTACTAAAGCACTTCCTCTTCAATGGTCAAAGCTCAGAGAGAGAAAAATTCTTCCCATTTGATTGCTTTGCTTCCTTCCCGTAATCCTCTATGCTCCCCCACATAGGGGAGTTATCCTTTCAGGCCCCCTATTTCTTAGGCATCTTTGCTATAGCTGCATGGAACTGTCATAGATATAATAGATTTTTCTCCATATTTCAAGAGAACACTATGGACTGAGCCTTCCTGTTTTGAACCGTGATTTATTTAAATGGAAGAAAAAACAATCAGGAAAAATGATCTCCCTCCTAAATACCTGGTTCTGAATGTTACAGTCTAGCTTTATAACCCTGTTTCACATACCAGAAAAGTGTTATTATCTTAGACTTACATTTTATTTCCTTTGATAGCCAACCCTAATTTCCCTATAGTCATAAAGTATCTTTAGTAAGATTCGTATGTACATTTTATACTTAAAAGGCAAAAGATAAAATCATGTCATTTATTTTCAGAATATTATTCCCAATAAAACACATTTATAATAATCAGTTTATTTGACCAAGGTAACAACAACCTGTGTGAGCCTTGAAACTTTGGAATTACTCTCGCTCCCTAGAATGTTGCAACATTCTTGTAAAGGCGGTGGCTTCCCATGGAAGCAATTACTTAAATAAAAGCTTTTGTCCCCCCACCTCCCCTTCTCATTACAGCATTTTTGATACTCAAACTCCAAAATGGTTTAGTCTTGGCCAGTTCTTCAACTGTTATTTGTCTTTACAGCATTTTTGATACTCAAACTCCAAAATGGTTTAGTCTTGGCCAGTTCTTCAACTGTTATTTGTCTTTGCTGTCATTTGTTACCTTGTCCTTCATTCAGAGATGAAGAACAATTTGATTTCATTCTTTCTGTTACATTTTTTTCAGTTTCCTTCTACCAGCAATTACCCGAGTCAACACTACTTCCTCTTTCCATCTCCCTTCAAATTCCACCTCTTTCTAGAGTGTATCCACATACCACTCAGTTAATTTTGTGGACACAGACTTACTTCTTTTTCTATGCTATAATGTCTTGGAGAGGAGAGGTAGTCTCCAAATTAGAAATCTTTTATATGGTGTGAGAGGAAATAGACTAATATTACTGTCATCCTTTCCTCAGATTTATAAAAATTAACAGTATAGGAAAATGGTACATTTGAAAAAATATATTTTATGGTATCTATTCTTAGAGATAAGTACAGAAACTGAAATAATTTAATATTTAAAAGCTCATAATCTGTTTAGGTGAGATTTTAATGTTGATACAGCTTTGATTTCTCTCCTTTATTCTCTAATAAACATAGCTCTGAATATTTGAAAACTTATAATTTAAAATAATGAGGAAACCACTATTTACTTATTATTCATCAGTCTTACAATTAGCTGTTCCTATCTTAAATGCCACTGGAATAATTCACATGATTGCAGATAGCTTGGAATGCCATGTTGCTGTAACATCATTTCCAGTACCGAATGATCCAATTCTGCTTTACAAGTTTAAAATGACTATTCATTTCAATTGAGCAAAACAGGCATGATCTTTTCAGTTTTATTTATGAAAAATAAGATTGTCATTACAAAATTTTAGAGTTAGAGCAATAAAACAATTTAAGTGTGCTATAATATTTTTCATATATTTAACTTAAGTTGTTTCAGAGGGATTACTTTTGTCTTTTTCATAGAGCTTGATTGAGTCCATCATTTTTTCCCCTCTGGTTACATAATGCATTATTTATGTTCCCCTAAACCATTTTGCTTTCACTTTAAAATCACTCCCCAAGTCTTTTAATTTGTTTAGTCTTCTCCGAGCTTTGCAGAGCTGGCTTAGGGTCTAAAAAGGAATCTAAAGCAATTCCCCTTCAGGGCTTTTGCATTGACTAAAAGAGAGCAATCAAACTTATCAGCTGGAAACAGTCTTTGGCTTCAAGCGAATAGACCAGTTCGTTTACTGCATTTAAAGAGTCTTACGGGGCAGCCCAGCTCCCCTGCAAAGAAACCACTACCCCAGCACAAAAAGAAAAAAGAAAAAAAAAAAAAGAGTCTTAAATTCCAACTAAAAAAGTGTTCATCTTAACCAGGACCTGAGGTTTGGATGCTAAGGGTCAAGCAATATGGAACTAAAGACATGACCAGTATTTTATAGATGATTTATGATAAACCTGTTCATTGAAAATAATTCTGCCATTTAAAAAGCCAGAGTCTTTCTATTTGTAATACAAGTATATCACAGTATACGGAAGGAGCTCCACTGGGATTATAGCCATATTTTAATTCAATATATATTCTGTAATGGGATATTGGGATAACATGGTGACAGAGAATTAAGTTCATTTCTCTGTGAACTTAGTTGACTAAAAAAAATCATTCTCAAAATAATTGATAGAAAGAAAAATAATTATAAATGATGGCTTAAAGAAAGCTCATGAAGTCCCTGACAGCCTAGAGGGAGGGAAATAAAAATATGAGAGGGAGTATGGCCACAAAGGAGAAAGGAAGTCATACTCCTCGACAGGTGTGCCAAAGGGATATCTGCAAATTAAAGGAGTCCTATTAATCCAAATACATAATGCAAATCCTAAGAAAAATTTAAAAAGGAAAAGATACATTTCTTTTCCTTTGTGTACAGAAGGGGCTTCTACTATAGGAACCAAGAAGTGAGCCTTTAACAAATATGATGTAGCTCATACAGACGTTGGGTATGCAGGGCATAGAGTATATTGTCATATCCAACATTGCTTCCACAAGAGAAGCATGTGTTCAGATTTTCAACAAGAATATCACAAAGTAATATTGGAACAAAAATTAGATCATAAAGTGGAATTATCTACAACATATATGAGGCAAAGTTGCAGCTTTGCTAGCTTTCCAATACAAAGTTAGGCAAGTCAATTCATCTTTCTAATTCAGTTTCCACATAGATAAATTGAGATAAGCTGAGCTGGGATGAAAGATTTCCATGGTTTTCAAATCCATCAATAATTATTGCTTTTTCAATAAATAATAGTGGCTTGTTTATCTGTACTTCAATGGCAGCACATAGCATTCTTTTAAGTAACAGAGCTTGAAATATACAGAACTGACTGCTTAGACATTGTCTATCTCCTAAATATTAAAAAATTTAAAAATAGCAATAGAGCTTTACATAGTTCCAAATCTGAGAGCATACTGTTAAATAACACATACTTTAACACATGCATACTTGCATTCTTCCATAATTTCATTTAGTTAGTAATTTAATTGTTGCATGCAAAAATAATTAAGTTTCTTGGCCACATTTTGTCTTGTAAATCTGAAAACAAATCAGCACCATTTAGTATTAACTCACTGGCCACAGGCTTTTTGCTTTTATTGCCATGATTTTGAACATTGAAGTTATTGTTAAAATTTTTAGACATCTGTGATCAGAAAATATTATTTTCAGATGTAGATTGGAAACTATCTATTGAGATTTCTCTAGGAAGGAACACTGTAATTTCAATCTTTTTCCTAAGGGAATTTATTTTGAAGTGTCTGTGTTTCTTTTTTATCATTTTTTCAGTCTTTTGCTTCATTTCCATCCTCTGGGTTTCAAAGTTTCTTTTCGATATTGCCAATTAAGATTGAAGTTTGCTGCATTTTTTCTTTAATGCTCATATAAAAGATTTTTTGGAACAATGCCATCTTCCTAACCCACAAAGCTGTTGCTATGAGTAGGCTTGCTCTTAGATAACTTCTTCTGTAGTACTGTTCATGATTAATTAGCATTTCTAAAGAAGTAAATGAATGTCTTGCTTTTCATGTTTTTTGCAAAATGTTTGACATATTGTGAATGTTTGATTTTGCTGTATTGCTCTTAATATATGCTAATACATGCTTACAATGTGATAGAATAGCATAGTGATTAAGCAGGTATAAGAATCTCAGTGAAGTGACTAAATGCTTTTCTTCTTTAATAGTATGGTGACATAAGAGCTTGTCTATTATTGATAACGATACTATAACAATAATCTAAAAATGAAAAAAGAAATTGATTGGGTCCCTCCCCTCCCGTCCTGAAGCTAGAATTCTGGTATTCCTCTACATCTTTAATCTCCAGGAGAATATCTAGATACACCGAAGTAAATTTTTTAGAAAATTTAAATGTGTTAGATGTAAGTTAATGAACACAGAATTTTCTCATTTTGTTCATTTTTTAAAAGATTTTATTTACTTATTTGAGAAAGAAAGCAAGAGAGAGAGAGAATGAGCGGGGTGAAGGGCAGCGGGAGAAGCAGGCTCTCAGCCAGGCACGGAGATGCAGGGCTCGATCCCAGGACTCCGGGATCATGACCTAAGTGGAAGGCCGATGCTTAACCGACTGAGCCAACCAGGCACCCCTCATTTTGTTCATTTTGGAATGAACAAATTTTGAATTTTGTTCATTTCTCACACTGCCAATTCTTAGGAAAAAAATCCTTTTCATCTTGACTATAAGGACCATATTTTTTCAGATATTTTCACATTTTCATAAAATAGATAAAAACTAATTTGAAAAAGAAGCAACCCACAAAAATATACTCAACTGATCTTTGACAAAGAGACAAAGACAGTACAATGGACCAAAGATAGTCTTTTCAACAAATGGTGCTGGAACAACTAGTCATTTATCAGCCAGATGAATCTAGTCACGTAACTTATGCCCTTCACAAAAACTAACTCAAAACGGATCACAGACTTAACTGTAAAATGCAAAACTATAAAACTAGAAGATAATATAGGAGAAAATCTAAATGACCTTGGGATTGGACATGACTTTTTAGATACAGCATCAAAAATGTGATCCATGAAAAACATACTTGATAAGCTAAATTTGATGAAAATTAAACACTTCTGCTCTGGGAAAGACAATGTTAAGAGAATGAGAAGACAACACAGACTGAAAAAAAATATTTGCCAAAGACATATATAATAAAACTTTTCCAAAATACACAAAGAACACTTAAACCTTGACAAGAAGAAAATGAACAATCCAATTTAAAAATGGGCAAAAGATCTCTGTACAGACACCTCACTAAAGAAGATACACAGATGGCAAATAAATACATGAAAATATGCTCAATTATCTCATGTCATTAAGGAATTGCAAATTAAAACAAGAATGAAATACCACTGCACACCTATCGGAATGGCCAAAATCCAAAACACTGACTACATTAAATTCATTGCTGGTAGAAATGTAAAATAGAATAGCCACTTGGAAGACAGTTTGGCAGTTTCTTACAAAACTGAACATGCTCTTACCATAAGATATAGCAATCGTACTGTGGCATTTACCCAAATGAGTTGAATGATACCAGGAGAAAACCTGTATAGAGGCTGCTTTTAGGCAACAGGCTTGCGCAATGGAAACTTGATCAAGGCAAGTGGACCCATAGTGACAACCAAGCTGAATGAAAACAGGCTCATTAAGCAACCCACCTCGAAAAAACCCTAGGCTCTAACTGACCAATTACAACCAGGCACAGTTTCTAAGATTACCAAAAAAGGGAAAATTCCATGCGTCCCCATACTCCCTCATTCTGCTCTATAATTGTGGCTCCTTACCACCACTTCACGGTAGACAGTCTGTCCTCTGCGGCCTTGTCTTCTGCTTCTTTGCAGTGTATTCGATAAACTTTCATCTCTTTTGTTCGGCCTTGGGTGAATTCTTTCACCACTGGCCCCTCCCCAGTCAGAGTGCCCCACAACCTGCACATGGATATTTATAGCAGCTTTATTCCAAATTGCCAAAACTTGGAAGCAAAGGAGATGCCCTTCAGGAAGTGAACGCATAAACTGTGGTACATCCAGATAAAGGAAAGTTATTCGGAGCTAAAAACTAATGGGCTATCAAGCCACGAAAACACAAGGAGGAAGCCAATCTGGAAAGACTATATACTGTATAATTCCAGCAATCTGACATTCTGGAAAAAGCAAAATGTTGGAGACAGGAGAATGATCAGTAATTCCAGGGGTTAGTGGAAAGGAAAGAATGGGTAGGTGGAACATAGAGGACTTTAGGGTAGTGAAACTAATTTTGTACAATACTAAAATGGCAGATACATTTCATTATACGTAGAATGTATTACACCAACACTGGTCCCTAATGTCAACTATGGATTTTGGATAATGAGGTGTCAATGTAGATTCATTGATTTTAACAAATGTACCAATCTGGATATTGGCAGTGGAGGAGGTTGTGCAAGTGTGGTGGCAGGTGGTATATGGGAAGTCTCTACACTTTTTAATCTTGCTGTGAACCTAAAACTGCACTACAAATATGATGTGGTCTTAAGAAATATTTGTATAAGCTGGAAAATCTATAGGAATGAGACCTTTATTAACAGGAAATATTTATTGCTGAAATTGAGTAGTGGGCTAACGTCATGATTTAGCATTCAACAACAACAAAAAATAATGCTTATTTAAATCCAGTGATCAGAAATTAAATATTGTGGTGTTTGATTCAACAACAACAAAAAATAATGCTTATTTAAATCCAGTGATCAGAAATTAAATATTGTAGTATTTGACTCAACAACAACAAAAATAATGCTTATTTAAATCCAGTGATCAGAAATTAAATATTGTAGTGTTTGATTCAACAACAACAAAAAATAATGCTTATTTAAATCCAGTGATCAGAAATTAAATATTGTAGCATTTGATTCTGTGTACCAGCTATAAAATAGAAAAAATATTACCTTCTAATCATATACATTTTGTATATGGATAAACAAAATTGATATTTTTTGCTTTACTATCACAGAAAAAATGACTTCCTAAAATCTCTTAAATATTAATAGTAAAGAGATGGACAACCAAAAATACAATAATATGAAACATCTACTAAATTAATACATCATCGAAAAGAGTCTTTCTAATCCATACGTATATTCAACACTTTACTTGAATTGGATTTTTATTGTCCAATCTGTTAGGATATTTAATAACTATGGAGGGAATTACTCCTTAGCTGAAGAAAATATTTAAAAAATGTATATGAAGAAAAAAAGTAAGTTTTTATTTTTCACCTTTTATTTAGAAATACATTGAGACTTAAAGGTAGTATATAGTTTCCGCATGAATGCTTCACCTAGTTTACCCGATGTTAACATCTTACATAACCATGGTACAAATATCATACCAGGTAATTAACATTGCTATAAATACTATTAACTAAGCTTTAGACCTTACACATATTTCACCAGGTTCCCAACCTCTACTTTTTTCTGGACTAGGTTCCAATGAAGAATACTACATTATATTTATTTGTCATGTTTCCTTAGTCTCTGCTGATCTATTATAGGCTGATTATCTGTTAAAGACTGTCCCTAGTCTTTCCTGTCTTTTATAACCTTCCTATTTTTCACCAACCCTGGTCTGCTATATTGGAGACTTTTCCTTAATTTAGGTTTGCCTAATAGTTTCTCATGATTATAGTGATGTCATGCATTTGGTGAAAGACTGACATAGACATGGTATCATGTTCTTCATAGTATATCGGGTCAGGAGATGCATGATGCCAATATGTCATAATACTGGCGCTGTTTGTTTAAGTTGTGTCTGTCAGATTTCTGGATTCTAATGTTACTATTTTTTTCCCGTTGTAATTAATAATTCTCTTTTGGGGAGATACTTTGGGACCTCACTAACATCATCGTATCTCATCATACTTTGTCTTACTAACTTTATTTTTTTAAAGATTTTATTTATTTATTTGAGAGAGAGAGAGAGTGAGCGAGAGCCAGCACAAGCAGGGAGAGTGACAGGCAGAGGGAGAGGACAAAGCAGACTCCCCGCTGAGCAGGGAGCCTGATGCGGGGCTCGATTCCAGGATCCTGGGATCATGACCTGAGCCGAAGGCAGACGCTTAACAACTGAGCCACCTAGGCACCCCATGTCTTAGTAACTTTAATATCTATCAACAGTTCTAGCTTGCAGTGATTAACACTATGTTGTTTGGCAAATGGCAATTTTCTACCTCCATCATTCTTTCTATGTTTATTAATTGGAATTCTATTTTAAGAAAATTGTGTATTTTTCTTTTTTTAAAAGATATTATTTATTTGAGAGAGAGAAAGAGAGGGAGAGAGAACAAGTGGGGGGCAGGGACAAAGGGAGAGGAAGAAGCAGACTCCCCGCTGAGCAGGGAGCCCAATGTGGGACTGGACCCCAGGACCCTGAGATCATGACCTGAACTGAAGGCAGAGACTTAACCGACTGAGCCACCCAGGCACCCCAAGAAAATTATATATTTTTCATTCCTTTATTTACATCAGTATAAACTCAAGGGCATTTATTTTATTACATGGGTGAAAAATCTAGTAGTTTCATTATTATTTTACTTAAATTGTCTCAGTCTTGGCCCCTGGGAACTTTTTCAGTTTGCTTCTTTTATCCATGTGACATGTTCCCATCACTTTGTGAACTTTCTTGTTTTCTAGCAATGTAATGGTGAAAGATAATAAGTATATGTATGCATACTAATGCACATTTACATATACATTAATTTCTGTATCTATTCAATTTATACATTAGCTCTTCATATATATACAACAGTTCATATATGGAAAAAGCTAGCACTCATGATCATATTCCCAAGTATCCCCAACTATCTACACATTAAGTATTTTCTCTTGTCTTTCAATAAGCATATCTCCAAAATTTTTCACTGGTGATTTGTTAAAGAGACTTCCAATCTTAATTAAAACTTATTCATATTTTTTTTCTTTTGAAATGTCATGGATTCTAACACTTGTTTCATTTCATTTTTTTTTTTTTGCATTTCTTTTTTACAAATTCCTAAATTCTAGCTTTTTCTTTTTTTTTTAAGATTTTTTTTATTTATTTGAGAGAGAGAGATAGCAAGAGAGAGAGAGAGCAGGAGCAAAGGGGAGAGGGAAAGCAGGCTCCCCAATGAGCAGGGAGCCTGACATGGGGCTCAATCCCAGGACCCTGGGACCACGACCCGAGCCAAAGGCAGACACCTAACTGACTGAGCCACCCAGGTGCCCCCCCCTTTTTTAATTCCATGTTCATATCGTATTTACATCTGTCAAAAGGCAAGGGAGTGATTCTGCATTCCTAAAATAATGTACCAGGTGAGTCCACACACTGGTATAACAAGAGACTAAGAGCCAACATTTGTTCTATGTGACCTAGCCCTACTCTATATGTGATATAACTTTGAAAAACACTCAACTAGAGCCAAGTTGACCAGATTTTCTCTCCCACCCTCTTAACTTAGGAACAGAGAGACAGAGATTTATTGTTATATTTGGGTCACATTAATTGAAGTGTTTCTCAATCTTTGTGCATCAGGGTAAACCAGGGAACTTGTTAGAATGCAGATTCTGGTCTATAATACAGCACACTGTTTTGTGTTTTCTATAAGCACTCAGGTGGTGCCAATGCTGCTGATAGCTGGGCTACATTGAGCAAAGCAAGGATATTCATTGGAGAGAAGGTCAGCGAAATTCTGTGCTGATGCTCTTAAAGTTTCTAGGCTTCTTTTCTGCCTTTGAGTTATTTCTTCTAATTTCTTGACATAGTCCATGTCTTTTCAATAAATTCATGTTCCTTCATGTTAACCAAAGTTAAGCTATTGTGATTACAACCAAAACAACAAAAACAAAAACTAACAAATGAATGCTATGTGTTCACCTTAGTGTGATAGATGTCCACAAAGAGTTTCATTTAATTATCCTCTATTCATTAGGTCATAGATCAATAAATGAATTAACAGGGAACTTGCAACTCCTGCTTCCCAGAAAGCATCTTCTCTGTTGTTGACAGGTACTATTAATACCAGAGGGCCTGTTAAAGTAAAACAATTTCTTTCTTTTTCTTTGTGAGTCACTGCATGTAACCTCAATTTCTCTGATAATTGTGGTCTATTTACTTAATGGTGTTTCACAGTGGAATCTGAGTTTTTGAGATTTAAGTGAGCATTAGATACTCAAGTACATTGTGAAATGACATATTTCTCTATGAAGGAAAATGAAGAATATATAAAGGATAAGATCCTAATGTGTATATCAGTCTTTCCTTCACTGCTTGAATTTAGGAGGGTATAATTTTGATACAATTTTTAGCTCTTTCATACAAAAAAATCTATAACAGATACATTGTTTTTAGTTATAGAATAATTTGTATATAGTGGGAAGAAAAGGCTCTTGGTTATTATAATAATAATAATAATAGGAGTGCCTGTGTGGTTCAGTTGGTTGAGTGCCTGATTCTTATTTTGGCTCGTGTCATGATCTCAGGGTCTTGGGATCGAGCCCTACATTGGGCTCAGTGGGGAGTCTGCTTGGGGTAGTCTCTCTCCCTCCCCCTTTGCTGCTCTCCCCACACTCTCTCGCTCTCAAATAAATAAATCTTTAAAAAATAATAACTCAAAGCATAAATGAAATAAACATTTATATTTGTATGTTTTATTTGATGTATTTAAAATATAATGCCTACATCTGGGAAATTTGCATGACACACAGAAAACAAACTACTGTAACTTACAGTGAATGCTTTTGCATTCTAATTTCTTGAGTCATGATTCACCAAGAATTAGAAAAATAACACACAAGTACATTGAATGTTTGACCTATGGTGGATACCTTGCCGCTTTTGCTATCCGGAATTCTGTCATCTTTGTGTCAAAATATTACCCTAACTTTCCTTAAGTACCACACTCCACAACTGCCTTTCCACATGTGGTTTTGATGGAATTGTCCCAATTGCTAGCAAATTGGCTGGCCATCCCCGATTGGCCTGAGAGTCCTCTGAGTGACCTAAAATGATTGCTTCAAGGTTGGGATACTGATTCAGTAGAGTCCAGTGAGATTTGCTCTTAAGACTTGTTCCTGTGTTGAGGGAAGAGGAGAACTCTCTTTGTCACAAACATTTGAAGAGCTTTAAAAAATATGGATGTGTATGTCCACTGCAGACCAACTAAGACTGAATCTGAGGAGCTGGATTTAGGTAAGTGTTTAGAGTTCCTTAAGTGAGTCTAATGAGCATTCCAGGTGCACTCACTGCTTAATGGTACAGATTTACTATCAGTATCATGGAGGACATGAGTGTGAAGGCAGCAGAAAGATGGCAGAACCAAAATGTAGAGAGAAATCTAGTCTTGATGATACAATTTAAATCCATGCCTGAATTCAAAATTACTCCCAAAGACTTTTCCACTGCTTTGCAATCATTTCTTTTTTGGCATAAATCAGTTCAAGTTAGTTTTCTGTCACTTTCAGCAGAAATAGACCTAAAAATATGGTCAATAAGGAATATTTTAAGTACTGTTAACTTTTTTCATATTTTATCACTATTTTCTTAAAATCTGCTTTGTATCCATTTAAAATATTAATGTAGTGATTTTCAACAAGTAACACTATAAAAGAAAAACTATACAGTTATCATATATATTCCTATGATCTCAGCAATTATCCGTGCAAGTGAAGATGTGCTTAGTCCAGGAATAGCTACCCATAGAAAGTCTAATCCTGCCCCTCCTTCTGAGTCACACAAAACAAACATTTTTGCTTATTTTGACTATTTCTCAGATGAACAATAAAAAATAAATAATACAAAGGGAGTAATGTTAAAATGCATTTCGCTCAGTGTCATGAATTAAATTATGAGCTTTATAACAGTATTACTTTCTCAATGAACTGGTAAGATGTTTATGATAGACTCACAGAAACCACAAAGGGCCTCTCCACATGACAAGTAATTTTCATATATCATGTACATTTCAACAATAAATAAATAAAAGAGGACTGCAACTAGATGAACCACATTATGAGACCTAATAATAAGATATATTAAAATGTGATTGAATAAATGTATGATTGAAATAATCCAATTCTAAAATTAACGACTGAATTCTGCTTTTTCTCTCTCTTATGAACTCCATATCATTATTTCACGGCCATGGTGCTTGTCTGTGACAAAAACACCAGGTCATCTGAGAGATATATGTATCTTTATGAAAATAAAAAAAATTAAAATATGCCATGCAAAATTATTCTTTAGGCCCAATGCATTATTCTAATTTGATCCAAAATCTGAGGTAAAATTTAAATTTTACTAACTTCTGTATAATGCACTTGATTCCATTTTTTAAATAAAAATTCCTCAGGGTGCCTGGGTGGCTCAGTCGTTAAGCATCTGCCTTTGGCTCAGGTCATGATCACAGGGTCCAGCGCCCTGCACAGCAAAGAATCTGCTTCTCCCCCTCCCTCTGCCCCTCCCCCCCCACTCATGCTCTCTCTCTCTCAAATAAATAAAATCTTTATAAATAAATAAATAAATATTCTTCATTTTCAATTGATTCTCATATTTGTCAGAGTGATTATAATGTATCTATAATACCTAACTGTTACAGAACTATCCACGGTTATCTATATAATAACTTCACTCCAAGAGATCGATGATATCTCATTCTGTGTCAGTTATCCAATCCTGAATAATAGTTCCAGTAGTTTGTAGTTCAGAACAAGGATGTATTCTTTCTCATGATTTTGTGGGACAGAAATTCACATGGGGCTGTGCTGGGCAGTTCTGTTCCATATGATGACAGACCATGGTTATTCTCTCAGCTGTATTCAACCGATGACTGGAATGAACTAGACCAGAAGTATGTAAAATACACACCCACCTCATGCAAAATCTATCCCAAACCAGCATTAGCACAAAGCCAGGATTGTATCATGTAAATCAGGTCCAGTTGAGAGGGACTTCCTTAGGGGCAGTTTCTCACTGTGGCTTCTCAGTTTAGTGATTCTTATTCCAGAACTAAAAAGATGGAGTGACTGGTTGGCTCAGTTGGTTAGACGTCTGACTCTTGATTTCGGCGCAGGTCATGATCCCAGGGTTGTGAGATCGAGCCTGGTGTTGGGCTCCACACTGGGCGTGGGGCCTGCTTAAGATTCTCCCCCTCTCCCTCTGCCCTTCCCCACCTCCCTCCCTCTCTTACAAAAAAAAAAAAAAGTTACTAAATCTAAATATATGTGTACAAAAAATAAAAATCTTCCCCCTTATCCTACAACCCAAAATAAAATGATGAGTCAGGAACAGAAAAAAAAAAAAAAAAAATCACAGAAACTCCAAAAAGGTGAGAAATAGAAGCACATAGCAGCCATGGTCCACAGAGGTTTTGAAATCCGATTGTGTGTATTTTATTAGAGACTCCTACTTCTGAAACAGGAGGTGTTCTTCAATTAAGGCCTAGTTTCTCTCCCCGGGAGTATTTTCCAAAACTTCTCGCACTACCTCCTAAGAGCTTTTCTCTGCCTTTTGAGTTTCCTCTTTCTTATGTCTTGAAAAATAGCCTGTGCTTACAACGGAATAGCTTTCTTAGCTTCTTAGCTACACTGCCCTTAAAAATAGGAGGCCCGTATTTCTCTTTTCTTTTACACTGCCTTCCCCCTTTTAGTCCAGGCTGTTGATTCTTTCACCAATACAGTTCTTTTAAAAACATTGTTGGTTTTTTTTTTTTTTTTAAGATTTTATTTATTTATTTGACAGAGAGAGACACAGCGAGAGAGGGAACACAATCAGGGGGAGTGGGAGAGAGAGAAGCAGGCTTCCCGCTGAGCAGGGAGCCCGATGTGGGGCTCGATCCCAGGACCCTGGGACCATGACCTGAGCCGAAGGCAGACGCTTAATGACTGAGCCACCCAGGCGCCCCAAAAACATTGTTGGTTTTAATAAGTAACACTGAAATTGATTCAATGCCCCCAAAGACTCATTCATAATTCCATTGGAGACAGACACCCTTCTGCTTTCACAGGTAAGACTGCTATGGGACAATGCTTCTCAGATTCTTAGAATCCATTTGGTTTAGCTGCAAGAGATTGTAAAGCACCACTTTAAATCTTTCAAAGATCGTAATAAGAAACTTGCAGCCTAAACCCTGAAGCCATATTTTACTGGAAACACTATGGACTGATATTTATCTTAATGCGATTTCTCACTTGGAGAAAATGTTTTTTGTCAGGAGTAGTAGGGGATGAGAAAAGGTTATATTTTCTACTTAGCAAATAATGGATTTGAAATATTTCCTCCAAACTCTGCTGGAAAACTGAACAGCTCCTTCTTTAGTTCATCTCTTTTTCTTTACAATATAGTATAGGGAGCATGTATAAACCAACTGGCACTTTGAACATTATGCTTAAAATATGTTTACTTAGCTCTCAAATCTATTAGGTATATTTTCTATCAATACATGTAACACAGTCAACAGCCTTGCCGGTTTTCCTACCAAAACGTAACGTGCCTGGTTTTTTTCAGTCTCCATTATCAGTTTTCTCACTGAATTTTCTGTTTCTACTGATAATCTTCCTGCTGTCTTTCTGGACTTTGCTTACTGCTTCATTCCAGAGCCAATACCACAAGGATTAGGTTTTTGTTAGAGCAGCAACTACTTTAAAGGGGAGAGGAGCTAGTTCACTTCCTGGGGGAACTGGTGTGTACGTAGAGATAGGGAAAACATTAATAAAGGCTGTCTTTGTAGCCTATCTACTACACGACCTATATCTACATGAGATCTCGCTGGAATCTGGGAGTGTGTCAAAGGGTGGGGCTGTGTGACTGAAAACTGAAACCCGTGTATTTGGTAAGTCACAGGTGTTGGGAATGCAAAGATGATGTAGGATTTTTTCTCATATGATGTTGAATATTTTTAATATACTGCACTGTATATAATATAACATGGATAAACAGTTACCATTTTCTCTGTATTCGTTCCTCTTGTAGACTTTTAAAGGAAGTGGTACTTGGACTGATAAAAGTCGTTCAGGCTGTGGAAAGAATTATCTTTCTTTTTAAATATTATCGATTGTATTGTGATATCTGTATCAGTCTCATTTACACTAATTAGCATGAATCCATATCTTGAAGTCCAGATAAATGCTGATTGGAAAGCAATATACACAGTAGTAAAGATAGATCTGATTTTGAATCTCACTTTCCCTAGTTCCTATTGATGTTGCATTAATCAGCTTACTCAATATGATAGCAACACTTTATTTATAAGTTTGCTTTTTTTAAAAGTTAAACATAGCATTTGACTCTTAGCTTAATAATTTAGCTATTGAATAAAATCAAGTACTTATCCTGGAAAAAAGGAACCCACGCACTACTACAACTTATTAGGCCATCTCTGAGAAGCAAACCGATCTTCCTTGATAAAAGTCTATTTTAACTCTCTACGTAAAAATACATGAAAGTATTTTAGGTGAACATTGGTTTAAGTAGTGAAAAGGGAAATATATATATTTACAACATTTCTGTAATGAAATTTTCAAATATAGCTCACATTTTAGATGGGTATTTAAAATATGAATTTATTTAAAAATAACATATTAAGAGCCTAAGCAGGTATTTCTTTATGAATATATGTTGACAACACATTAAACTGGAGTTTGTCAAAATTTCAGCATATATTTTTCCCAATGCAGAGTTTAAATGTTGAATCTAATACTTTCATTTTTGTGCTCAAACAACCTATTAAAAAGGTCAAAACTCTGTTGGAGTTTCACTGCTTTGCAAATTTACTATGATTTTTCAGTGTATCTATTTCTTAATATGAAGTGACAGCATGGCAAAGGAAGTAATTTGAACACATTTTCTTGGTATCAGTTGCACATACTATTATTTGCGATCCTTCCAATGATTTAATAACTACTTTATGCCAATGGTTTCTTCAATATTTGACTGAATTTCTCTCTTGACGTTTCATGAGCTTATTTTTTTAATGATACAATCATCATTTTTTTTAAGTCATAGTATCTTAAGGATTCTATGTACTGTTAGAGACCCAAGTAAATTCCCTAAAGTCATTTTTTTTTCCTTTGGAATTTTCTTTCTGTATCTCCTGATGTATTAACTGGTTCAAACAGCAAAATTTGGGGGCTTAATGGATCCATGGTAATGTAGTCAACATATGTGCCCTATCAGCACTGGAAGAGCTTATATATGGTGTGATTCAAATATGAGGCATTCTATCTATAAAAGGCAAAACAATGGGAATAGTAAAAGGAACAGTGGTTGCCAGAGATTTGGAGGGAGGGAGGGATAAAAAAGTGGAGCACAAGTGAATTGTAGGGCAGTGAAACCATTCTGTAGGATACTATAATGATGGATACATGTCATTATACATGTATCAAAACCCATAGACTGCATATCACCAAGAGTGAAGCCTAAAGGAAACTATGGACTGTGGGTGATAATGATGTGTCAATGTCAGTTCGTTGCCAGTAACAAATGTATCACTCTGGTGCTGTGGGAGGCTATGGGTGTATGAGGGGAGGACTACATGAGAATTCTGTACTTGCCACTCGATTTTTGTGTGAACCAAAAACCATCCCCCAAAATAAAGTCTATTTTTAAAAAAAGAAAGAAAAAAAAAAAGAAATGCAGAAACAGAGAGCTCTGGTAATAATAATACGAAGTCTTGCCACTCTGCCTAAAAAATTAAAACCTAGACTTAGGTGTTCATAAATGAATGTAGTAAATGTGTTATACCTTTGGTAGCTTTCAGTGTAAACTTAAAGAGCTAATGGAAGCAGAGATATTCTTGACTGATGACACTCATCTCAACTCCTAATAGGTCCCTTATTGGTAGGCCTCACAGGGACAGAAGAACTACTTGTATTCTGACTTCCAATATGTAAAACCAGTGGATAAGCCATGGAATGCTTGAAATCTCTGCAGGAGATCTGTCCTTTCTACACAATAAACATTTATCTCCTGAAGTGCAGCCACATTCTTTACTTGTGTATTTTTTAAATGCAACCATCTTCAGAATCAGCTCCAACAGTTCTAGTTCCTTATATACCATTTCAAGAATTTCTAATTATAATTATTAGAACATATTAACTTAATTAACTCTCATATCAATACATGCATTAACATATTAATATTATATTTATCACACATTAATATATAACATGTAATATATTACAATTAACTTACATATTAATATTTGAGAAAGAAAAGGAGAAGTCATGTCATTTGTATTATCGTTTGTAAAATCCTTACCTCTCCTGATTTTGCCTTTACATATTAAAATTTACCATTGTCATTTTCAAATATTAAACCATTTTGTTATAATCTGCAAGATGATAGGAGTTCACCCAGTCTAGGGTTCCAGGAGCACCAAGGGATAGCTGAAGGGCTCCACCTCCTGGCACAAGACCAGAACCTCAGATTGAAATTTCACATGTGTTTGTTAAACAATTGCATCAGGAATACAAGCTTAAATATTTTTGTGTCCTAAAACATTGACATTTCTCCTTACTTCTTTTCTCCCACGTATGCAAGTACACAATACATATTTCTTAGAGATTAATTATTGAAACCTAGGTGGTAATTGCAATCAAAGCAATATGTTTTCACATTTAAATTATCTTAGGTTGCTAAGCACTTTTGACTCCAAAAGCCAATGATTTAGTCACTAATGAGGATTGTTTTCTCTCCAAGGACTGTAAGCTTAAGTATGTCTTTATGTAGCTGATTTTTCCCCCTCTATCTTAAAGCTCATTAATTAGAAGCTGACTTTCCCCAGTTGTAGCTTTTTAATGTGCTGCTTTAGAAGAGCTTTCTCTGCTTAGCATTAAAATGTCACTGGATCCCAACAGCTTTTACTTTCTCTTAAAGCATTTTCATAGCAAGTCCAATAACAAAGTAAGCAGAGAACTAAAAGGATAAGTTCTGTGTTTCTGAATTCCATATTCAGCTTTCATTTTTAAAGTTTCTTTTAAAAAAGTGAAGAAAATAATTTTGCAGTTAAGTATTTTTCTTATTAGAACCAAGATGGCATTGCTCTGGGTAAGGTGCACTCTTAACTTCCAAATGACCAGCGGCCACAGAATTTTGTCATATAATTTCCATAACTGTTCATTTAAGTGAGCCAACAATCCCAGCTGAAAGCTTCCCATCTCCATAGATCATCTCTTGTATTTTATTATTTATTAATTTATTTTGTAAAGATTTTATTCATTTATTTGAGAGAGAGAGAGACAGAGCATGAGCGGCGGGGGGGTAGGGGAGGAGGGAGAGGGAGAGGAAGAAGCAGGCTCCCCCCTGAGCAAGGAGCCTGATATGGGACTTGATCCCAGGACCCTGGGATCATGACCTGAGCCATGACTCTTAACCGACTTAACCGACTGAGCCACCCAGGCGCCCCATTCTTATATTTTATAAAGTCCATCTTAAGCATACTTACTTGGGGGACTTTAGGTACAAATAGTCATATGCTTATGTTCATAGCCAGATACCACTGACATCGTGGGTTCCTGCATCCCTTTATTTCACTCCCATTTCCTACTCCAGTCTCTCCTCCTGTTTTAGGCAACCATATAAAATGTTTGTTGCATAGCCTTGTATACTTATCTATTTTTGTAAAATATGTAGTGTTGTTTTATATGCACATATTTTAAGTGTTTCTAAGCACAGTATTTTTTTACAATATATTCATGTTACACATGTATATTTATTTCATCATTCCATCCCCTGCATAAGCATCCTTTGCATTTGACTTGCGTGTTCTTCAGTTTGGGATATAGTTGTTGTCTACAACTCTCAGCAATCAACACACACACACACATACACACTCACAAGCCCTCTGTGATAACTGTTCATAAACATGTTCCCTTATTGGATGGCTATGAAAAATTTCTGTGGTCCATATTCAAGAGTGGTTCATTCATTCCCAGGGTTTGATTGTTGTCAATTTGAATAAACTTTCTCTCCAGAATGACAGCAGTAATCTATATTCACATGACTAGTGCATGGGGTCCATAGCTAGATGCTTATTACTATCCAGACTTTAATTCTTTGCTAAATTCATGGTTGTCTTAAAATACATATTTCTTATTACTGAGGACTTCTTTATATTGATGCACTAATTTGGGGTTCTTTCCCTTAAGTCACCTGCTTGTATCTTTGGTTTACTTTTTTTTTAAGATTTTATTTATTTATGTATTTATTTATTTGAGAGAGAGCGAGCACAAGCAGCAGAACGGCAGGCAGAGGGACAGGGAGAAGCAGGCTACACACTGAGCAGAGAGCCTGACGCGGGGCTCAATCCCAGGACCCTGAGATCATGACCTGAGCCAAAGGCAGACGCTTAACCAACTGAGCCAGCCAGGTGCCTCTTTGCTTTACTTTTCTAATGAGCTGTTAGTTTGAGGGAATTCCTTGTGTTTTCTTAGTTTCAGTTCTTTGATATTATTAGACATTTTAAATATTTTTTCTCCCATTTGGTCATCTTTGTTATCTTTGCTCCAGGTTTTGCTCTTTTAATAGAATTCCTTTCTTTTAATTAAATATGTCGATTTTTCATGATACAGTGAAGTTTTCTTTATGAAGGTTTTCTTCTGCATCATACTTCCATTATCTTTACAGTATTCAGTTCTAATTTAAGTTTTGAATTAATCTGAAATTCACCTTAATAAGCTGCTCTGGGTGGACTCAGAATTCTGGATGGACAATACTACATAGAGAGTAAATTTCTCAAAACACAAGTTAGAAGTAGAACTCTATTGCTATTGCTATAGAGGGTCTGGAACTGGACCAGATAGCCAGAATTAATTATTTAGTTTCTGAAAGATATCATTACTTTATCAAGATATCTTACCTGGGCTGTAGTAGCATTTTGAGAAAAGTTGAGGTAATTATTGTTTTTGGAACTGGAAACTGAGACAAGCTTAAAATAATAATAATACTGATAATAATAATAATAACATGAATATACCCAAAAATTATGTTCCAGTTTTTTGTAATTAGAAAGCTAAATGCCCTTGCTGGTTGCTCGCATTATACAATTTCCTAAGTTATAAATGTCTTAGCCATTAGTGTTAAAATTACAGGCAATATCAATGCAAGACATAATGCTATCCGTGCAGTTACCTTCTAACCACATCTACCTTGCAATAAGTAGTTATTCGAGGCATACATGTATAAGATGGCAATTCCCATCTTTACCTGCCTAATACGGATTTGGGATAGAAGCATTTGATAAATATGAAGTGAGAGCATATTTGTATTTGAAAAATCCAAAAGGAGATTATAGATGGTATAAGAGAATGTAATATTATTGATATATATGACATAAGTAACACATTTGTTAGATTGGTTTAGACATTGCCACTCTAAGCCTTTTGTAGAGCTCAAGGCAACTGGGGAAGCTAATGGCATTGACTCCAGGTATATGAGAGGTAGACTGTTAGCCTATAAGAAAACATTTGCATGAGACCACTTAAAACAGCATGGCAAAATAATTTATTTAGTAATTCCTATATTTATTCATCCATTCAACATTTTTTTAATTCAAAACTATAAGATGCCAGAGATTCTCTAGGTATGAGTTATACAGAATTTTATGAACATGTATAATTATTTTTACAAACAATGTATCTTCTAGTATGGGAGAAATGGGAGAAATCGACAGGGTGCCTGGGTGGCTCAGTTGGTTACAGGTCATGATCCCAGGGTCTCAGGATCAAGCCCCACATCGGGCTTCCTGCTCAGTGGGAAGTCAGCTTCTCCCTCCCCCTCTGTTCCTCCCCCTCTCCTTCTCTCTCTCTCTCAAATAAATAAATAAATATTTTTTTTTCCCCAAAAATGCCGGGCTCCCATGCAGACATTTTCTCAGCCTTCAGAAAAAAGGCTGGTAAATTGAGAATATCTGGTCTTAATCTCTTTACCCTTCCTTAACTGAATAGTAGATTTTATCACTGCAGCTCTGGGAAAGATCAAGCTAAAATGCAACCATCAAAGTCGGAGGAAACAAGTTGAACAAGTTGCAACAAAAAGAACATCTTTAATTCTGAGGCCTATTGCTGAACTAGATAGTGGTCAGAAAAGTAGCCTGGAATGAGTAGGTCTAGGCACAGTGGCTATATGGGAGCGGGGAATGCAAAGAGAAAAAGATGTTTGCAATACTCTAAGAGGATAAGATTTCTTCTATCCCATCCACAAAGAAATAAAAAGATGAAGGCAGGAAAGAGTGTACCCTCATTGTCATAAAGTGTGTGCTACTTGGAAGAAATTACAGACTGGCAAGTCTCAATAAGGCAGGCTTCACATGGAGCATTCCAAGACCACACCTACGAATCTGGCCAGCAGGTGTTAGGGCTGAAACGTCCCTTCCCTTGTAGAATTTACGTAGAAAATAATCGAATATTTGGGAACCTGTATAAAATATTAAAAGACAAGTTATTTTCCCACATGTGAATTCAAATATGAATTTACATTTAAGTTAATGGATTATTAATCCCAAAGTATTTGCATTTTCATTCTCATTCCTATTAATTCAATGAGATTTTTTTTCTAAGTTAAAAGAATGTGAGGGATTATTAAGTATGAATTTACTGAGTTATAAAAGGGAATCTGATAAAACACATTTGTTTTCATTTTGTAACCACAGTAAATTGTGTCATTGATCATATGCCCTTCTTTTCATCCACTCCTAAATCTAACAAAGACAAATCTGTGGCTTAATTAAAGCAAGAGTAAAGCAAAGCAAAGCAAAATTACAGCGTATTTTTCTGTACTAATCTCATTCCAAATTAGTTTTATTTTTCCTTCTTTTCCTGATTTTATAATATCTTTGTCCCAATTTGCAAAACAGTATTTAATAAAAACTTCCAATTATGTTTAGACTGATGGAAAGATTACTAGGTGAAGAGATAGAGAGAGTCTTTCAAGTCATATTGAATCAGCAGCAACTCGTGTTTAAGGTCAGGCTCAAGAAGGGCCTTTAAAATTATTTTATAAGATTTTTTCCCAAGGTAAAGATGCCTAAGAAGTGGTTTATTGAATATGTTCACAAATTCTCTGCCAGAGTAACTGATTTAATTCAAGTCCCATTTTAAAACTGACTGATGGTCCAAATGTAATCTCCTTTATCCTGATTAATTAGCACAGTACTTAGTTTTTACACTAATTAAAAACAGTTTATATTTAGAACAAGAAAAAGATGAATGCAGATGAAAATATTTTTCCCTCAGACTATGAGGAGATTTTAATATTAACAACAATATGCAAAAGTTAGTGATTTCTTCAATATTACATTTACAGCTAAGCAAACATTTCCATTGTTTACTCTGTAATGTTACCACTGACAGCCTTGTAAGATAGGCTGATTTATCATATTTCTGTATCTTAATCGTCCCAATCTAATTTTGGAAATGTCAGTATTTGAGTTAATTTTAAAAAGGGTGCATAATGCCAATTTCAGCCTTTCCTCTAAGACAAAAGTTTTTCTAAGCTATGAGGCAATTTAATGATTTCCAATTCAAAACTTGCATTTCTTCTGTCTTCTTAAAACCTTGAAAATACCTTTTTTTAAAAAAATATCATGACATTGGTCATTATCATGGAACAGAAATGTAGATTCCATCACCATGAATAAGTGAATAGATGGTAGTTGGTAAATTAATGAAAAAATAAAGCTGGCTTACAAAATCACCACTATCTAGCTCTCTAGCATATTTTACAAATAAATGCCTGAGTGAGTATTTTTTAAAGGTTTCCTTTGTATGTCTGATATTTGTAAAAATACCTGTAAGCTAAGAGGTTTGGACAGTTCATATGAAGGGGCCATGTCTTTCTTGTGATCAGTACTTCCTAAGGCTACATAATCCCTTTTTATTCTGCTGCCGATATATAGTATATCACAGCAGAATCTACCTTTTCCCTCCCCCTTTAAAAATATTTCTCCCTTTTTTTAAAAAAAATTTTTTATTCTATTATCACATATCTGACATCTTTCTCTTAATGCATTGACAGTTCAAGTTGGATGACTCTGACAATAGCTAAGATTTACTGGGTGTGTACAATGTTCTAAGCATTGTTATAATATAATCCTCGCAACTTTATGAGAGTAGTACAACTATTATACACCTTTTTCAAATGAGGAAATGGAAGCACAGAGATTGAATAACTTTCAAAGGATCCCAGAAATCTGGTTCAAGTCTAAGGCAAAATACCCTTTTATTTTATCATGTCTCTTTGATTTCTGAGATGTATCTATATCTATATATATTTGATTATATATATTATATACACATATAACTTTGCTGTATATGCCATTACTTCACCCCTATCTATTTATATAAATCTATTTATCTACTTATATAAATCTCTTTCTATAAATAGGGGTGAAATAATGGCATATGCAGTGGAGTTGTCAGTTTCAAATCAGGCGAAGATGCACACAAGAGACAGAAAATGAGTAAGACTCTACCTAAGGAAGTAAAAGAGTAAAATCAAATTGTTCAAAATTACTAAAACATTCATGGTATAATAAGAATGTTTCATCTCCTGGTCATATGCATCCCACCCACGTTTATTCTCTTTCTGTGCTTTATCCATCATATTACAGTCCCTCTTATTTCTGCCTATACTCAGGTCCTTTCATCAAAGTGAACTTGCCTAACTTCGAAATCATTGGTATAAAGATTTTTCATTGCTTGTAACTGAAGGAGTAATAGACACTAGGCAACTGTCTCTCTGTTTGGACCTGAAGTAATTCAAAATGTCCCAAATGTAACAATGTTAGAAGCCAAAAAACATGCATGTAATTCTAGCCATGATTAGTCTCTCACAGACACTAGCCATGGCTTTTGGCTGAATTTAATGTGATGATATCTTGCATACTACCCAGAACATTGTCAAACATTTAATAAATATTGGATGTATAAATGAATTTAATAACCTTATATTTACCTAGCTGTTTTCTGGTGATAATAACTTACCTAATTTAAGCCCCAAAGATATATTGCTAATGATGATTCACATTAGGAAAGGTGGGATGGCTGGTGACGCTATGTGTAATACTTATGGATCTTGTCTCACACACTTGGGTGGGCACAGCACACATTTAAAAAAAAAATCTATAATTTAATGCCTTGCCCAATGTTTTATAGAAAACAGAGACTATGAGGCACCTGGGTGTCTCAGTCAGTTAAATGCTGACTCTTGATTTCAGCTCGGGTCATGATCTCAGGGTCCTGGGATCCAGCCCTGCATCCGGCTCTGTGCTCAGTGCGGAGTCTGCTTGAGATTCTCTCTCTCCTTCCTCTGTCCCTTCCCCTGCTCATGCACGCTCTAAATAAACAAACAAACAAACAAATAAATAAAATCTTAATAAAATAAAAACAGAGCCTAAAAGAAATATCCATGTGCTATTAGTTTTTTGAGGAATACAATCACAGTGAACTAGAAGTGGGGGGATGGGGGAAGGAAGTGTGGTCAGAAAGCATAGAGACCAAACAGAATGCAGGCATTAGGGGAACTCGCTGTTCTTCATAACAAGCACAGCTCGTTGACTGGCCTTCGATGATATCTTCATAGAGGCTTTATGAATTTCTGCTTTGTAGAATAGTCCTTGGGTGGGAGTACGAAAAATAAATTTACTTCCTTGGTTCCTGTTACAATGTTTTCCATTAGAGTTTACTCTAATGATAGTTAAACCATGCCTTTCAAGTTGTGTCATTAAGCCAATTTCTTTGACCAAAAGTCTGGATTTTCTCCAACTCCGGAAAGGATGGGAAGAGCTAACAGCACTGGGGTCTAGTTTGTTAGTCTAGTGCTTGGCTCCGAATCTTACACTTTCGTGCAGAGGGGCTCACAGAAGGCTCATACAAATAAATGGTCACTTGTTAGTGGCTACATTAGTCCATGAAATAGTGGCTATATGGTTCACGGCTCAGGGGTTCTCATTGCAATAGCTGAAAACAGCAGACTTGGGAGTGGGAAGGGAAGTGAAACAGGCAGGGAAAGTGGCAGTGCCGAGTGTAAAAGAGACACCTACGATATGTCTAATACATGCATTTAAATTTCAGTTTGAGTCATTGTATTCATTATCTATTATTGAGCAACAACTTATAAAGCTGAGTGACTTGGGGGCTATCAGGGAAGTGCAGAGAAGGCAGCTCCAGTGGCCCGTCCCTCCACAGAAACACCAAAAATTTGAGCCAAAATTATCTGAATTAGCTTTGTCAGAACTCTGGAAAACAAAGGTTTCCAGCAACCAAGGGAATGCTTAATCTAGCAAAAGAAAATTTAAAAATGGTAAGTAAGCTATGTGGCATTTTTATTTGCCCTACCCTTCCTTTCTTCACAGCTTGATGGTGGTCTTGAAGCGGGAGCCTGGTCCCAGGGGAACAGAGCAGCTCTTACAGACAAAGAATTTGTGTTTGTACCTTCTAATCTGTCTGGGGGCTACCTAAGGACTGACACAAGCCATTTATCTCTATTAAACCTAGCTTGCACTCACTTGGGGTGGAAAAACAGTAATCATTCCTGGAAAATCTTGTAAGGCACACAACCCTCAGTTGCCTAAGGCAAAATATTATGTTTGAGGTATACAACAGAGCTCCTAAAGCCTTGAAGGAAAAACTGGGGAGAGAGTTTCTTTGGGAAATTGGGATATTAAAAAGTCCCTGTGTATTCTAGGGAATTTAGAGAGCCGTGGCTTTGCCTAGAGCGAGATGCATACTCAGAGAAAACCTGAGAAGATCCTAAATTTTTACTCTGACTGATCTCTAGGCTTAGCGAAGCACAATGTGAAGGATAAGGCAAGCTGTAAATGACCCGGATAACGTGTTGAAGGAGTGCCCCAGTTCCCATATATAAAAACTAGGAGATACTTTTTTTCCTCTTTGTTTTTTTCATTATTCTCTCTTGTTCTCTTTCTCTCCTGGCATTCAAGGAAACTTTTGTCAAAATAGTAACTAGATATAAGGTAAGGAAGAGACTTCAGAAGCCACAAAAAGAATACAGACATTCCCAAAATAGTTTAGGAACATCACTGAACAAACAGCTACAGCCCAAAACAAGCAAGGGGGAAAAACTGAAGAAGAAGAAGAATGTGATTTTAGAATTACATTAAACTATCTGGCAAAATATTATGGAATATGCAAAGAAACAACAAAATATGGCCCTTTCAAAGAAAAAAATCTACAAAACTGTCCCTGAGGAAGGACAGACATTGTTACTAGACAAAGACATTAAATCACCTGTTTTAAATATGCTCGAAGAACTGAAGGAAACCACGGACAAAGAGCTAAAGGGAAACAGGAGAATAATGTATGAAGAAATAGAAAATATCAATGAAGAGAGAAAGTATGAAAAGAAACAAAACAAAAACTAGAGCATACTAGCACAATAACTGAAATGAAAAATTCCCTACAGCAGTAAATAGCAGATTTGAGCATGCAAAAGGAATCAGTAAATTTGAAGAGAGGCTAGTTAGAATTATCCAGTTTGAAGAGTAGAAAGGAAAAATAAAATGAAGAAAACTTAAGATAGACTGAGACCTGTGGAACACCATCAAACAAACATCCCACTACATAGATAAGTAGGATCTTTCATGCAACATTCTGCAGAACAGACACTATATATATACATATGTATATATATATAGATATATATATATACACATATGTATATATATCACATTTTATTTATTTATTTGAGAGGGAGCACAAGCAGGGGGAGGAGTAGAAGAAGAGGGAGAATCAGACTCCCTGCCGAGCAGGGAGCTGAGCAGGGAGCCTGATGATGCTGGGCTCGATCCCAGGACCCAGAGATCATGACTTGAGCTGAAGGCAGACGCTTAATCGACTGAGCCACCCAGGCGCCCCCAGAATAGAACATATATTAAGCAGCAAAATAGTGTCAATTAATTTTGCAACGTTGAAATCATAAAAAAGAATCTTTTATGAACGCAATGGAGTGAAGCTAGAAATCAGTAACAAAATGAAAATTAATAAATATGTGGAAAATTCATAAATATGTGGAAGTTAAATAACAAACTCTTAAATAGTGTGTCAAGAAGGAATCACAAGGGAAAGTATAAAATATTTAGAAATAAATGAAAATAAAACCACAACATAAAAAATAAACAAAAGAAAAACCAAAGCAATCAGAGGCAGCAAAGACTACTTAAACAAAATTTTATAGTAGTAAATACCTGCATCATAAAAGGAGGAATATCTAAAATCAATAACCTAAACTTCTTTTAATTTTTTTTTAATTTTTTATTTATTCATTTGAGACACAGAGATACAGAGAGAGAGAGAGAGAACATGAGCAGGGAGAGAGGCAGAGGGAGAGGGAGAAGCAGGCTCCCAGCTGAGCCAGGAGCCCGATGTGGGGCTTGATTCCGGGACCCTGGGATCATGACCTGAGCCGAAGGCAGACGCTTAACCATCTGAGCCACCCAGGCGCCCCAATAACCTAAACTTCTTACAGAGCAAGAAAAAGTGAAAACTAAATCTAAAGCTAGAAGAAGGAAGGAAATAATAAAGATTATAGTGGTAAAAAATGAAGTAGATAATGGAAAAACAATTGAAAGAATGGACAAAACCAAAATTATGTTCTTTAAAAAGATTTAAAAAATTGATAAGCCTTTAGGTAAACTTACAAATTAAAAAAGGAGAAGATGTAGATGATTAAAAAAAGTAAAAGAAATGAGGACTACCAAATTTATAGAAATAAAAAGGATTATAAGAGAATACTATTAAAAGGCAGCAAATTAACCTAGAAAAATATAAAAATTCCAAGAATATACAACTTACCAAAATTAACTGAAAAAAGAAATAGAAGTCTGCAAAAGATTGAATCAGTAATGATAACTCCCAATAAAAAGCAGTCCAGGATCAGATGGCTTCAAATGTTAAAGTAGAATTATAAAAATCTCCTCAAATTCTTCCCAAAAAAGAGAAGAGGAGGGAACACTGCCTAACTCATTCTATGAGGCCAATATTATTACCCAGATACCAAAGCAAGGCAAATACACTACAAGAAAGAAAAGTACAGATGAATATACCTTATGAATATAGACGCAAAAATTCTTAACAGTATACTAGCCAACTGAGTCCAACAGCATATTAAAAGGATGATACACCTTGATCTAATGGGATTTATCTCAGTAGTGCAAGGGTGGCTTAACATAAGAAAATCAATCAATGTAATATGCCACCTAAGAGAATGAAGGAAAAAAAATAAAACAAGCATGATCATCTGAGTTGGCACAGAAAAATTATTTGACGAAATCCAACACCCTTCATGATAAAAACTAATAAAGAAAAAACCAAAAACAAAACCGCTCACAAAATAGAACAGAAATTGAATTTCCTTAACATGATAAAGGGCATTTATGAAAAACTCACAGTTAACAATGTACTCAATAGAGAAAGACTAAAATCTTGTCCTTAAGATCAGGAAGAATACAAGGACGCCCACTTTCACTGTGGTATGCAACATAACACTGGAGGTTGGAGTCAGAGCAATTAGGCAGCAAAAAGAAATAAAAGGCATCAGAATTAGAAAGGAAGAAATTTCCATATGACTCAGCAATTCCACTTTTGAGGTGTATACCCAAATAATTGAAAACAGGTGTTCAAATATAATTTTTTTTTTTTTCTTAACATCATGAGTGACACCTGCAGGTCAGGGCCAGGCTTGGCCCAGGAGGGTGGTGCGTGGGATTTCCCAGCAAGGCAAACAATGCACAGTTGGAGCCGGGAGGGTGTGCCAAGTGACTTCCTCAGTGTGCGCGGGAGGAGTAAGTGTGGGTCCCGATAAAGCGGCAGGAGAGGCTAGTCTGGGAGGCGCTAAATCCGGGGATTGCTCAGGGAATGGTTAAATCAAGCCCCAGGGGCTGCAGCGCACCAATGCATTGCAGAGAAAGCCCAAAATCGCGGGATTTCGGGAGTTCAATGGGAAGTCCGGTGAGCCCTGGGCAGAGACAAGCTTTGGTGCTTCTGGTGCGTCTCCTCCCAGACTTCTCTGGAAGTTTTCTGGCTTACACCACACATCATGCAAACCCCAATGCTCTTGTGTGCCTGGCCCCCGCCTCAGAGTCACAATGTGGTGGAGACGTTTGGCCAGTTGTGGGGGACGGCTCTGGCCTAAAGGCTGGGCTGGAAAGGGAACCTTGGGGGGTGGGGCGCAGGAGGCCGGCGTGAACTGCAAAGCCTTAGCGTTTCGGGAAACCAAAGGGCCCTGGCTGAAAAGCAGGCTTCTGGTGCAGTGCTCTTGGTCACGGATTGGACATATGCCGAGTTCCCCGACCAAGCTACCAAGACACACCAATTCATTTTCCTCGGTCCCGCTGTTCCTCCTGGCAGATTCCAGGTGTCTAAACTTCACCACTAAAGAATATCGCTGCCTGTTTGTGGGGCTTTCACGTGAAGAGCAGCCTCAGGACATTATTCTCTTTCTGACGCAGCACCCCTTAGCCCTATTCACAACGGGCGAAAGGTCCATCACTAGATGAAAGCATAAACCAGTTGTGGTATATGCAAATAATTGGAATATTACTGATGCTCTATCTGGATCCTACATGTAGCTGTATTCTCAAATTAAGACATGAATCTCCTCTGCTCGAAAATCTGTCAGTTGCCCTCTTCCCAAGCTCTTGGTCTGAGAAGAAATAAGGATCCTCTTTCTGAGAGACAACCAAATGAACGTGCTCATCCTTTTCCTGGTAAGTTTTCTTTTCCTTCAAGCTACAGTATGCAATACTACTTTCTTTGGTAGGTGGAAAGCTTTTGCTAATTCACCTTCCTCCCCCAATTTTTTTTTTTCTCCAAAGTATTTTGACATGGATCTTTTTCCACTCTTGATGACCAGATCTTTTTTAAATCAAAAAGTCAAGATGAGACTTGTATTTTTCATAACTGCTTCTTGACATTACATTATTTCTGTGATTTGTTCAACATGTTAAGACCTAGTTGTTACTTAAGAAAAATAAAAAAGATTGTATATTGGTTATACATTACTATGTAACAAATTACCACAAAACTTAGTTGGCTTACAATTACCCCCATTTATTATTTCAAAATCACTGTGGACTAAGAATCCAGGCCCAATTTAGGTTTTTTTTTTTTTTGCTTTAATGTCTCTCATAAGAGTATAACCAAGGAGTTGGCCAGCATTAGGGTCTCCATGGAACAACTGGAAATGATCTCCTTCAAGGTCACTTATATGGATGGTTGTCGACAGCATTTAGTCCATTAAGAACAGTTTGACTCAAGGACTCAATTCTTTGCCGGCTATTGCCTGTGGGGGAGGCCCACGTGGCTTTTTTTGTTTTAAATCAAAGCTGGTAAGATGAAAGTCACAATTTGTGTAGCCTAATCTTATGGTGACATTCCATCACTTTTGGCATATTCTATTTGTTAGAATCAATTCACCACTCCAGTCCTCACTCAAAGGGAGGGAATTTCACAAGGTTTGAACAGCAGAATGTGGGTGTCATGGGGGCCATCTTGGAGTTCGCCTGCCACAGTACTGAAGGAGCTTCATTTAAAAAAAAAATAGCTAGTATTTATTTAAAAAAAAACACAATTTTACTAAAATAGATATCTTAAAGGTGGGAGGATATGGTAGGTAGAATAATGGCTCCCCAAAGATTTCCACATCTTAATTCCTGGAACCTGTGAATACATCACATGGTAAGGGAGAATTGAGATTGCAGATGGAGTTAAAGTGGTAAATCAACTGAAATTCCGATAGGGAGATTATCTGGATGGGTCAAATACAATCCCAGGAGTCCTTAAAATATGGAAGAGGGAAGAAGAAGAAGAGTCAGTGTAGGAGTGGTACAGTGTGAGAAAGACTCAGCCACTGCTGGGTTTGAAGATGGAATGGGGCCACAAGCTTAGGAATGTGGACAATCTCTAGAAGCTGCAAAAGGCAAGGGAAGGTTTTTTCCTCTCAAAACCTTAAGAAGGAATGAAGTCCTAAAAAACAACAACAACAACAACAACAACAACAAAAAGCAAACCCAAACCCGTAACTTTAGTCCATGAGATCCATTCCAGAATTCTGATTTTGAGAACTTTTAGATAAATTTTTGTGGTCTTAAGGCACCAATGTGTGGCAATTTGTTAAGACAGCAATGAAGAATTAATAGAGATATTTTGCCATTTTACTAAAAAGGGAAAAACAGTGTATGAAGCAATAGAGACAAGTATAGAGATTTATGATTAGTTAAGAATATGTTTGTGTATGTGAATGTGTATGTGTGTGACTGATAGGAGTGATATTGGATAAGGTTAGATTAGACAGAAAATACTATGGTCAAAGTAAAGTTTGTGTAGATGTACCAGTTTTGAAAAAAATCTTAAAAGCCCACCATATACCAAGTATAAATCACAGAGCCTAATATTAAAATCATTAAGATTAAGGGTTAATATTTGATTTTAGTTTTTTGAGAAAGCAGACTTTGAAATAGTGGAAATTACATTTGTTAGGTGATGCAAAATAATACCTTTGACAACATAATAAAAGATTAGATCTCATAACTTCATCTCAGTAGGTACATAGGTTTTCAATCACTGCTTCAGTCACTCAGACACCTTTCACCTGAATGCAGTTACTGCGTTAAGGACTTTGAGTACCAACTCAGAAGTAAGCCTACTTTTTAGTACATTTCTAATTTTCTGTATTTTTAAAGTTCTATTTACTATTACTATTCCCATCCACCTGTAGAGACTTGCAGTTGTTATGATAAAATCTGATATAATGTCTTAGACTTGTTTGGAGAGGAATGTCACCTGTTATTAATAGCAAGTAGTAGCCGACAGCATATATTATGCATTGGGCATTAGATTTGATTTACAAAGCTCAAGAATTGCAAAGAAAATGTGTGGATTTACAGCATTTGGGTATTGGGTTAGGTTTCTAATTTTATATGATACTCCAAGGGCACTTTTTTCCTTATATAAAATGCCCATGAAATTTTTAAGAAAAGTTCTAACACTCCCAGATTATAAACAACACTCCCTCCAGCTATTGTAAAAGTAAATCATGAGCACCACAATTAAGGACACAATGAAACAATTTTATTGAAATGACATTTGTTGGAGAACATTTATCTTTGAGATGACAAAAGTTCTATCTTTTTTACATAATGATCTTTTTATGTTATGAATCCCAAAGTTTTTAACTCATGATGCATTATACAGTTTTCTAAAACCTTAATTGTGTTATTTGCCAGTACTCTTGCTTTCCTTCTGCTTTGAGTTCCATTATATAAAGAGGATCACAAAATGTCACTTTGACAAAATTTTAATGATCAGACCAATATGTTCATTTTCCAGTAATGAAACCAAGTCTTAGATATTATGAAAGGTATGGAAATTTACATAGTTACCAGTTGAGCTGAGTATATAACACAGCTCTTAACTCCCTTTCCATTTTCTATACCACATTTTCAAAGCACTTGCCTATCTCAGGCCATTGATGTCCCAGGATCTAGGCTCACTAATTTAAAATATGATCTTTACAAAATTTTTTACAAAGTAACTTTATTTTTAATGCAATCCCAGTACAGGAAAAAAAAAAATCTCACAGAGTAAATATTTAAAGAAATCTACAGAAAAGTCAGGTTTTATCTAGGGTTGCTTGGGATGATCCTAATTTGTTCCTATGATCCCAGCCTCACTAAGGATCTCTCACTTTCTCAGTGAAGTAGGATGCAAAGCCATCAACTATGTGTTGGGGTAGAATTATGATGAAGATAAAGGAAAAAGGATAAAATTGTGTTTATATATAATAAGAAAGTGAGCTTCCTAAGAGCACAGAGTAAGATCAGCAGGCAGAGTATGTTGTTTGAGATATGTTATCATTTATTTAAAATTAAACAGTGAGATTGTGTGGTTTTTTAGTTGACTTCACCTGTGATTGGGGTACACCAATTAAGGGATGATAAAGTGATGATAAGTGATGATAAAGAGAGGGACTAGTTTTCTGAGAATGTTTGCAATGTTTGCAATGTTTGCAATTATCTGAGCATAATAAACCACGGAATCAAATCTGGAAAGAAGAGAAAATGTAGAGGTCAGTGCAATGGATATTTGGATGATATAGATGATGGCAGATAATTTTTTTAGTAGTGAGTGGGAAGGATGGGAGGTGGTGGTCCAAGAGAGTCATAAATAGTGAAGTTACCTGTGATAACAAAGGTGTGACGAAAGGAAATGTGTACACGAATCATGAGTTTAAGTGAGAAGCACAAGATGTTACTGAAGGAGTGGCTAAGAGGAGTTTATATTATAGCCCAGCAGAGAGGAGGTTTGGAAGCACTACAGAGCAACAGAGAGAACATCTGGTCCACACCACCAAACCTCCTCTTTCTGGCCCTGAGATTTAATAATAGCCAAAACAGCTTCCTCCTGATAGTGCTACAGCCAGGTGGTCTCAGAAGCAGCTGTTAATAAAGGCCAGAAAGTAGAGAGAGAATTCAGAGAAGAGGTTAACGATAGAGCAGAGTTTGCTGCTAACAGATGTGGGGTTCCCGGTGGCAGAAATGTAGGATTAGAGTCGCAGATTCTAAAAGTCATGAGTATGATATAGAGTAATTCTGCAACTATACAAAACTCAGCAAAACAGGGTATTCCCCACATAGAACACTGTCTTTAGGCATGCACAAGTTATAATATCAAACACTAAACATCATGGAATTTATTCAGAGGAAAGACCCCTTGGCTCTCAAAAGTATCCAGTGTGCTTTTAGTTTTCCAACTAAAGGGCACATTAAAATCAGTAAATTGATGGGGCGGTGGAAAGCAGGAATATAAACATAGGCTAAAACAGCAATAAGATGAAATAGCTAGCAAACTGGATCAGAAAAAATGGGACTGTGTGAGAGAGGGAAGGAAGGAAGAAGGGACAAAGGAAGGAAACAAAGTACCAAAAATAATAGGCATGTCTATTGCAAATTGGTATGCAGGTTAGAAGCCTTCTTTACACCTGTTCACAGTATCTAGAGGTAGTATTGTACTCTTGTAGATTTATATTACATCACTTTAGTTCTTCATAACAGTCTTTAACCCTTCAAGATGCTATATTTACACACAGTTTTTAGTAACTATCCAAATCATCAGGATCCATCCTACACAGAGGCAAGAAAAAACTCCATCTAGTGATGGAAATGTTCTATATCTTAACTAGGTTCCTGTTTGTATGCATTAAACAATCTATGAATATTTTGACAGGTGATTTATAAATCAATTCAATTGATGTAAAATACTTAAGCTTGGATGCTAGCCCCAGAGTGTCTGATTTCATTGGTTCTGGGTGCCACCTGGTATCAGGTGGCTTAAAAACTCTCTAGGTGATTCTGATTTGAATGTGATTGTCTCGTCTCCTTGACTTAACAGACAGTTACCTGCTTGCTGTGTTCGCCTGAGGCCTTTTCTCTCTGTGTGTAAATCACCTGGTGTGTCTCCCTCTTATAAGGACATGAGTCCTATTGGATTATAGCCTTAACTTTTAATTACCTCTTTAAGGACCCTGTCTGCAGATACAGTCACATTGGGGATTAGGGGTTCATATATGTGAATTTTTGCAGGACAAAATTCAGTCCACAGTATGTTCTCCCTATATTGGTAAAATAGAATCACCTAAGAAATATTCTTATTAATAAATTGGATCTAAATATAGTCAAGAATTTATGGCTAATTTCAGTCGTACCGGATGGCTTAAACAACAGAAGCTTATTTCTCACAATTCTGGAGGCTGTCAGTCAGAGATCAGGGTGGTGCCAGCATAACCAGATTATGGTATTCTTGGCTTGCGAACAGGGCATCCTCACTTGGAAGACGGCACTCTGCTCTGCTTCTTTTTGTAAGGACACGAATCCAATCATAGGAGTTCCACCCTCAGTGACTCATCTAAACCTAATTACCTCCCAAAGGCCCACCTCCAAATACCATCACATTAGGGGTTAGGGCTTTGATGTATGAATTTTGAGGTGCCATAAATGTTCAGTCCATACCAAGAGGGACTAGATATAAACTATATGCAAGGAATCAGATGATTCCAGGGTAAAGTGCAAGCTTACTTAATGTGAAAGAAAAAATGCACTGTTCAGGTTAAACAGGGAAGGGAGATTTTATTCAAGACTATTGCAGTAGGGGGAGAGAGAGATAGAACTCAGCTCTGCTGAAATAAAAGTTTTCAGCATTAAGGTGAGCTAGTGAAAAGTACTGGAGAATGTTATTGGGGAAGTTGGTTAGTGTCATTAGGCCGTAAGTGTTTGCTAATTGGTGCTTAATTGACTCCTGCCCTCCCACTGAGACATTATCTTCCCTGATAATTACATTTCAAAGGAATAGCTCCCAGGTTTCTAGAAAGACGTTATTGGATTGCAAAACTGACAAGAGACTGAGATTTATATCTCAAAGAGGCAGAGAAAAAATTTACAATAGCAGGTTTTCTAAAGTAAGTTCTCTTAAGGAAAGGGTGGTCAGAGGTCTATACTCAGGAAGAAACCTGTCTAAAGTTTTGTCAAGCTGAGGGGAAGGTTAAGACCTTAGACAAGCACAACTAACTCTTGATTATTTAGGAGACAGTGAAATTAAAAAAAAAAATTGGAGGAGGACTTATGAGACTTAAGAAATATAACACTGAGTATAAAACTTGGACATTTTAATAGAGACTGATCTGAATATATAACTTCAAAAAGGCATTTTTGAGTCAATCCATGGTATTTTATTATGTACCAGGTATATTATATGAAACGTGTATGTGTGTATATATGTATAAATTTCATGCCTTTTAGAGATAAATCCTTCAATATGTAGAGAGATGAAATCACATGACATCAACAATATGCTTTAATATACATCCAAATAAAAGAAGAGCCTCTCTTCCTCTCTTTCCATCCCCTCCCTCTCTCCCTCCCATTCTTCTTATGAGCCTACCTGGGGACTGCAATTAGCATACCTGGAACTCAGACCACGGTTTCTAAGTACTGTGGGAAAATACAGTTTCCAAGACCAAAGCAAAGAAAGAATAATTTAAACCTGAAATATCTTGTTTTGTGAGAAAAGTAAAGAATTACTCATAAAATGATGGAGACACTTTAAAAGAACACAGAAACCAGTTTCAAGGAGCTTCCACCTATCAAATTGAGGTCAATTTGAGTATGAAAATACTACTGTTAATGGTTTTTCACCTATTGAATAAAATAGAAATATGTGGTTCCACACTGATATCAATAAATAAAAGAATAAATAGAAGGGATAAAATCTCTTGCTTGCCATATGATACCAACTAATAAATGTGAAATAACAGATTAAATTAGAAAATCACACTTGGCAACCATCATATTAGTGATTAAATCATACAAGAGATATCCATGGATGCTAAAACTAGTGGGTAAGAATAGGATGAAAAATGAGATTTTACATAGTTTCAAAATATCCTGAAACAAAGCATTTATTAATTACAATGGGAATGGGTTGGGGAAACAATTCACTTTACACCTGGAGAAACATGACAGATACTATCTTAAGTAAAGCAAGTTAATGTCACCAGTAATGGGTGTCACATAATTTTGTGATAATTTGGCCAACAATACATAATCTGAATCTAACCAGTGGTGGTACTCCATAAATATACATAGAGAGATATTCTACCAAATTATTGCTTTGTACTAAAAATTTTGTGGCCAAGAAAACCAAAAAAAGCTGAGGAAATACTCAGTTTGTTCAAAACTAGAAAGATGTACTAAGTGAATGCACATTATGATTCTGGCTTGGATTCTTTTGCTATAAAATAAAACCGTATTGGGACAATTGGAAGGTCTCTGGGTGATGGGTATATGGAAGTTAGTTGTATTATTCTTGCAACTGTTTATTGAGCATGTTTGTGGATATGAATATATTCAAACAATCTAATATATAAATGTAAAGAGTTTATTTGAGTTTGGAAAATTGTCATTCTGGAGTGCTATATTTTCTATATTCTAAGTTTGAAACTTCGAACAAAATATATTTGTTCTTCTTAAAAAGTATGCGATAAAAATTTCAAGCACATACAAAAGTAGAATTTAAAATTAACTCCCACATTTTTTTCTTCTCCTGTTTCTTTTAATTGCAGACAAAAAATTAAACGTGGCAAATTTGTTCCCTTTTTTTTTTCAAAGATACTAGTTCATTTCTTTAAATTTTGAAACACTTTCATACTTACAGAAAATTGCAAGAATTAAAGAGAAAGAAAGGACACATGGTTTATACTCAGAAAGCAGCAGACTCTTGAACGCATTTCTCTGTAGTGGTTGGTATGTTACACCTGGCCATACTCCCTTACGTTACTAGGTTGCTGTGTGTGTGCTGTATTGTGCTAAGTGGAATTTTACCAACCTGCAATAGTTTCTGCATAACTTTATATTGAGAATAACTTTGGAATATTGCACCATAATTTACATGCGTTCTTCAACTGTAAAATCTGATACCTAACATTTTATGAGTAACTCCTAGACATGGCCTATTATAAGTTCATTCAACATGCCCCTGGAAATGGAATGGTAATTTTATATTCCATTTTATGATGGTGTCTCATCTCCCCTAATATCTCAAAAAGTCAGACTTGAACTGTTTGGAAAATTAAGAGTTGAAAGCAGATCCTCTTTTATTACAGCAATAATTATCACAGCAAATATTAAGGATCTAGTGAGTCCTGAATAATTTGATGTTGAACTGGTGTTCTTTCTTCTTGTGTTTCATAAAGTGCTTTGAATACTGAATTGTTTTGTTTTAAATAAACCACCTTTGTACATATATAGCTAATCAGATAAACTTTCAGAACCAAATATTCTTCCTGAATAAAGATATAGTTAGTGACTGCAACAAATCCAAATTATACAGTCTACTGGTTTTTATTGTGTTTTTCCATTAAATGCAAACCTATTGTTTGTTTTACTGCACTGTTTTTATAGTGAGTCTAATTTAGTTACTACCTAGTGCAAGCCAGAAACCAGCAAGCCTTTGAAGGCTCCTATGCGTTCCGTAGCTAATCAGATACCCAAGCCTGCCAATACTGTTATTTAAGTATCTCTGTAATATGATTACATCTTTACACTCCATAAAATAGTCAATGGCTCTCCATTACTTAGAAAATAAACACTAAATGGTGGTACGAGGCCCTTCATGGTCTGCACCCACCACTTTCTCCCAGTTGTACCCCTTGTACTAACACTTGCGGAGTTTAGATGCACTGGGTCTTTCATGCTGCCTGCCTTGCCGTTATCTTTTTCTTTTACCAGGAAACAGAACTGCTTTCATCTCCCTCCCTTGCATGTCTGCCCTTTAGCCTGTGAGGTGCCTGTTCATCCCTCAAGATACAGCTTAGGCATCTCCTCCCCTCATAGCCTTACTTGACCCACCCATGCAAGATGGCTGTGTTTCCTTTATAAACCACTTTAACAGTTGTCTTGCAGTATTGGAATTATGTGCTTACATGCTTTTCCCCCAGTTATATATCTAAGCTCCCTGAAGACAAATATTCCTCCCAGTTTATCTTTGTGCCTCCAGGAACAAAGAAAATGCTTTATGCAGTCTCTGTACTAAAAAAAATAAAATAAATGCATTAATTTAGAAAATGGTTATCAGAATAACGAAGGGGGAAAGAAAAAAAGTATTTGAAGCCCATTAAAACAGAACCTGGAAGGAGTGCCTGGGTGGTATAGTCGGTTAAGTGTTGGACTCTTGGTTTCGGCTCAGGTCATGATCTCGGGGTTGTCAGATCGAGCCCCTTGTGCAGAGCTTGCTTAAGTTTCTCTCTCCCACTGCCTCTCCCCCTGCACTCTCATTCTCTCTCTCTAAAATAAAATAAAAAATAATAGAATGTAGAAAAAAAGAAGGGAAGTAGAAGAAACTCAATTGGTTCCATAGATACCTCATAAGTGTAATTTTATTAATTAATTTTTAATTGAAGTAAAATTGACATATGACATTTTAATTGAAGTAAAATTGACATTATTAGTTTTTTTATCAGACATTATTAGTTTTTTTATTATCAGGCATGCAACATAATTGCATACAAAACAAAGTGATAACCACAATAAGACTTATTACCATCTGTCACCATACAACTGACCTCCTCATCCTTTTCACTTACCCCCCCACCCCCTTCCCATCTGATAAACACCAATCTGTTCTCTGTATCTATAATTTTTTTTTGTTTTTTTAGATTTCACACATATGTAAAATCAAATGGTAGTTGTTTTTCCCCACCTGACTTATTTAGTGTAATTCCTTCAAGGTCCATCCATGTGGTTGCAAATGACAAGATTTCCTTCTTCTTTTTTTATGGCTGAGTACTATTCCCTTGTGTGCATATATACCATGTGTTTATCCATTCCTCCATTGAAGGATACAGGTTATTTCCATATCTTGGCTATTATAGATAATGCTGTAATGAACATAGGGATATATATACCTTTTTTAGTTTATGTTTTCATTTTCTTTGATTACGTGCCCAGAAGTAGAATTGCTGGATCATATGGTAGTTCTGTTTTTAATTTCTTTTGAGAAACCTCCATACTGTTTTCAGTAGTGGCTGTGCCAATTTACATTCCACCAACAGTATACAGTATATGAGCATTCCCTTTTCTCTACATCCTTGTCAACATGTGTTATTTCTTGACTTTTTGATGGTAGCCATTTTGACAGGTGTGAGATATCTCGTTGTTTTGATTTGCGTTTCTCTGATGATTAGTGATGTTGAGCATCTTTTCATCTGTCTCTTGGCCATCTGTAGGTCTTCTTTGGAAAAAATGTCTATTAACATCCTGTGCCTATTTTTTTTTTTTAAAGATTTTATTTATTTATTTCAGAAGGAGAGTGAGTGCACCAGCTGGGGGAGGGGCAGTGGGAGAGGGAGGAGTAGACTCCCTGCGGAGCAGGGAGCCCGATGGGCTCGATTCCAGGATCCCTGGATCATGACCTGAGCTGAAGGCAGCCGCTTAACCAATTGAACCATCCAGGTGCCCCCATGCCTATTTTTTAATTGGATTGTTTTTTGTTACTGAGTTGTATGAGTTCTTTATATAGTTTAGATATTAGCCCCTTATTGGATATATGACATGCAAATATTTTCTCCCATTCAGAAGGTTTTCATTTTATTGTGTTGATCGTTTTCTTAGCTGTGCAGAAGATTTTTTTAGTTTAATGAAGGCCAATTTGTTTATTTTTGCTTTCATTGTCATTGCCTTTAGAGTCAGATCCAAAAGAAATATTGCCAAGAGTGATGTCAAGGAGCTTACTGCTTATGTTTTCTTCTAGGAGTTTTATGATGTCTGGTCTTACATTCTAGTCCTTAATCCATTTTGAGTTCACTTTTGTGTATGGTGTAAATTGGTGGTTCAGTTTCATTCTGTTGTATGTGGCTTTCCAGTTTTCCCAGCATGATTTCTTGAGAGTCTGTCATTTCCCTGTTGTATATACTTGTCTTTTGTTGTAAATTAGTTGACCATATATATGTGGGCTTATTTCTGGAGTCTCTATTCTGTTCCATTGATCTATATGTCTGTTTTTTTTTTTTTTTTAAAGATTTTATTTATTTATTTGAGAGAGAGAGAATGAGAGAGAGCACATGAGAGTGGGGAGGGTCAGAGGGAGAAGCAGACTCCCTGCTGAGCAGGGAGCCTGATGCAGGACTCGATCCAGGGACTCCAGGATCATGACCTGAGCCGAAGGCAGTCGCTTAACCAACTGAGCCACCCAGGCGCCCCTATATGTCTGTTTTTATGCCAGTACCATACTGTCTTGATTACTGTGGCTTTGTAATATAGTTTGAAATCAGGGAGCATGATAACTCCAGCTTTGTTCTTCTTTCTCAAGATTGGTTTGGCTATTCAGGGTCTTTGTGGTTCCATACAAATTTTAGAATTTTAAAATTGTTTGTTCTCATTCTGAAAAATGCCACTGGGATTTTGATAGGGATTGCATTAAATTTGTAGATTGCTTTGAGCAGTATGAATGTTTTAACAGTATCCTTTCAATTCATGAGCATGGAGTATCTTTCCATTTATTGTGTCTTCATTTATTTCATCAATGTCTAACAGTTTTCAGTGTACAGGTCTTTCACCTTCTTGGTTAAATTTATTCTTAGATATTTTATTCTTTTTGATGCAGTTATAAATGGAATTCTCTTTCTGGTAGTTTGTTTTTAGTGTATAGAAACACTGTCAATTTCTGTATATTGATTTTGTATCCTGCAACTTTACCGAATTCATTTATTGGTTCTAAGAGTTTTTTGATGGAGTCTTTGCGGTTTTATACATATTGGATCATGTCCTCTGCAAATAATGACAGTTTTACTTTGTTCCCTATTTGGATTAATATTTTTCTTTTTTTGTCTAATTACTGTGGCTGGTACTTCAGTGCTATGTTGAGTAAAAGTGGCAAGAGTGGGCATCCTTGTCTTGTTCCTGATCTTGGAAGAAAAGCAATTAGTGTTTCACTATTGAGCATGAAGTTTGATGTGGGTTTCTCATATCTGGCCTTTATTATGTTGAGGTATGTTTCTTTTATACCCACGTTGTTGAGAGTTTTTCTCATAAATGGATGTTGGGTTTTGTC